>NC_073693.1:155875134-156182429 GCF_029784155.1 Uranotaenia lowii | reverse complement strand
AAGCTTCGGGTAAACTCGGCAGGAGTAAACAGCAATCGAGGGCATGGTTGCCACATGTACAGATTTATCTAGACTGGTATAGATTTTTGAGCTCATTTTTGGTACAGAATCTGTACGTACAGATGACAGATTTACAAAATTTGGTACAGATTTGTACAGATTATTGATTTTTTTGACTTTCATCCAGTTTATTGAAAACTTTATAGAAAATAAGTCAAAGTTAGCCATTATTATTCTGACGATAGGAGTTTCTTACTGGGAAGTACACGATGGAACAATAAGATTTCCAAATTGGCTACAAATAATTAAATATCTGATTATAATCTCCAACTCGTCAGCAGTGGTTGAGCGCATTTTCTCGTAAGTAAATGCCAATAAAACCAAAGTTCGTAATCGTCTGAGTATTGACACATTGGACGTTCAAAACGAGAAGTTATTTAAGATTAAACTGCGGTTCGAAAAATGTCGTATTAAATATGACGCTCTAAAATCGTTTTAATACAACTATGTATAAACATCATGAACATTAGAAAGTGTTTGTTATGAAAAATATTTTTTAATGTCAGTTTTTTCAAGAGAGAAAATAAAAATGATTAAATGAGTTTCACAATAAGTGTTTAACTAAAAAACTGTACTTAGTGAAATAATTTTTTTTTTTGAAGATTAAAAATAAGGTAACAAAATCTTCACATATCTACATATTTAATGCAGAACTTTTTTTTTTACTTTGGTACAGATTTTGGTACAGATTTTTGAGTTTTCGGTACAGATGAAAAAGATTTTTACGATGAGCGGTACAGATTTGGATGTGGTAACACTGATCGGGGGAGAAACATCAGCGAAGCAAACGAACAGTTCAGCGAATTAAAGAAAAAATCGTTTTCGTTCGGCAGCCGAACACATCAATCGGACAACGCATGGGGGCGTGGCTAAAAGTGATAGATACAAGGGAACGGGAAACGAGCGAGAGAAGGGTGCGAGGAATGTTAACTCGGTCCGTCGGGCAACGATCGCTCGTGAGCATTCGTGTACGGTAAGCTTCGTTCTGTTGTTTCATTGGTGTGATTTTATTCCTGCGAGGAGGGGAAAACATCAACTCGAAACTGTTCTCTTCGTTTTGTGTGCAATCACGTCATGATTGGAACGAAGATAAAATCAATCTGCACACAACAAGTTAAACTCGGAAAAAATCAGCCGAATGATTCTTTCCGAGGCGAGTTTAAACACCGCTGGGCATTAAAAGACAACTTGATTGCATTATATAATATTAAAAATAAAACAGGGCTAGTAGTAATCAAATGTTGCATCTAACCCCGCTGTTACATGATGCCCTGTTTGACGGTACTTGAACTCAAAGAGGAAGCATTTTGGGACAAAAATTCACGCAAAGCTAGATATTTGGTCTACTAACACCCGGATAAACGAAAAATTAGTGGGAAAAGGAAACGTAAAGTGATCAATGATTGTGGAAGGACCGCAGTTAAAGTTTTTTTTTTGCCAAAAATTGACTTTGTGGGACTTTTTCGGTTTTCTGAAACATAGTTTAATATGCATTATGAAAATTCAAATGATTAACATGTGATTTTCAGCGAGTTGTGAAATTCTTAAATATTCCATATGAATCCCTTAGAGATCTAAAAAAAATGGCAGTGCCAGATGTTTTATGCAATTTCTAAGTCAAGTGACATCAAACAGTCATCAAAATGAACGTACAAGTTTTTTTTTAAATTTTATAATGAAATTTTCCCCATTCATCTATTGTCATGCTTTGACCCGAATGACAATTGTTAAAGGGTCTTTAATAAATATTAATAATAATAATAATAATAATAATAATAATCTATTGTCATAATAATGTAGATATATGTTTTTGAGTAACTGTAAACGATTACTTTACATTACATAAATTTCATTAAACCATTGGAATTTGAATCTCGGCACCAAGCGCTTGCACGCTTTGCTTTCAAAGCGCTGCCTTAAGAATTCCATTAATGAGCGTCTTTTTTTGCTATGCAGATGATGGGAAGGACGGTTTCCTAAAAACACACTTAATTCCCCTAAGAGCACGCTCTAAGAGCTACACTGACGGAGCACACATCACTCATGTAAGTGAGTGTCGAACATTTATTTTCCGGGAAGCATGAGCAGAGTGTGTGCGATTTAGCGCTCACAAGAGCGTGGGTTCCACTCCTCTTTGTGAAGCTTTGCTCTTGCACTTATGAGTGACACCTCAGGAGTCGTCCGAAGCCTGGCTCGAAGAATACTTTTTCTGTTCTTGGTACAATCAGTGATGAAAAATTTTAATAAACTTTCAAAAAGAATTAAAATTTAAATCACTTTGCTGTCTTCTAAAGCTTAGTTCTTTTAGAAATGGGACACTTTCTTTTGCTAATAGCTCGTTTACTAGTAATCGGACATTCAAAATTTTGACAGCATTTTGTTGCCTGTAAAAAGTACTTCCCGGCCTATTTTGTGCTAAATTAAAAATTCGCGCGTTTTCGAGATTTTTACGATGCAAGAGAAAAAGGAAAAAATAATTTTGCACAGTTTCCTTCAAAATCCATCATTATCAAATTGATGTATGTATGTATGTAGATAATCCACCATGGGTGCACGGATTCACCGCAGTTTCGCCAACGTATGCGCTAAATTGCATTCTTTAGATTATAAGTTTGACGAATCTTCAATGCAAATTAACACATACCCGACACCATGGCTTCGTGTGAACTGTCATGTAATGAATGTATTTCGTGTATGTGTATGTCTTATTTGTAGAACGAGCAAACAGTTTCACAACCGTATAAAATTCATAACATTCTCAGTGTTATGAATCTACGACAGGTATTCCGCATGCGTGTAGATACCTGCCCAGCTGGCAACTGATTGAACGTTCTTATATAATATAATCAATGAATGAAATAGTTTAACAACAGAATAGCCTTACCTTTATACCCAACTTACCTCAAGACACACTTTAAGCTTACCTTTAGGTGTGACCGACCTTTTTCAGTATCATCAGTACCATATTTATTTCCATCTGATCTTACCTAATATCCTCACTTTTTCTTTTTTTGACTTTTTTTTTTGTACTCGAAGTAGCCCAAGTTGTTTTCCCCCAATCGACTTATCGAACCTAAAGAATCTTGATCCAAATATTCCCACTTTCCTCGTTTTGCACATTTTCTCTTTCTACAGTAGATTCTCAACTCCAAATCCATCATTATCAAATTGATAGCTTAAAAACCGTTGATTATTTGAAAAATTACTGTGTATGAGTGGTGGAAAAGTATGCCAATACTGAAAAAAATGTCCACAAAGTTCAAATCAAGCATTGGAGTGAAGCAAATGATCGGCAACTTCGGCTAAGAATCATCAGGGAAGTCAAGTCTTAAACCAGCTTTTTTAATTTTCATTAAGCGAAAACTAAGGGAAGACAGCCGAAATTAAAAAAAAAAATTTCTCCGATAAGCTGAAAGTGTTGCCTGGTAATGAGTCATTCAAACCTAACCTCAAACAACAATTTTTTGCTAATTTCACAGCTCGTAAGCTGTATAGCCGGTACCGAGGCTATGGGACAGATGATTTCTGATGAACGAAAAAACATATGAAATACCCTATTTTAAACAAATTCCAGTGTTTGGATCCTATACCATGTTTGTTCGTGGCAAGGTCCCGAGTATATTTAATTATGTATTTGCTTTTTATTTTGTAAAAACTATAATAATTTGCCGATATTCTGCTCCTGTGGAAAAAATTTTTTTTTTCAAAACAAAAACTATGGTTTTCGCTGTTTTTAAAAGCCTGAAAAGAGTTATCTTTTATGTACCCTTCGCAACCTACGATCTATACTAACCGATTATACTTCAATTTCAATCTCATGATGGTTTTACATTCTCTAGATTTTGCCAGCAGAAATCCCATTAAAAACGCTCAAAAAATGGTTAAAATAATCAAATTTGTTAATTTCGAAAAAGCTGTGTCCACTAAATTCCCCTCAGTTTCTTTTAAAAGAAAAGTATTGGTCCGAAAAATAGCAGAAATTGAAGGAGAAGGATGTAGTCACCTAAAATACAGATTAAACGAAGTATGAAGAATTTATTCTTGCAAAAAACAATAAATATTTTTTTTCAATTTTTTCATGCATTATCATAAAATAACCTTCGTTTCCTTCATAAAAAGTATTTAGATCAAACGAAAGCTTTTTGAGATACACGCATTCGTAGCTGTCCCATGTCTAAAAGAACTAAGCTTTACAAAGTTATAGCCAGGAAAGATTCCTATAGAATCGTGTTATTGACATAAATATGTAGTTGGATTAATGCTTATGGTAAGACGAGCTTTTTACAGTAAATAGTATGTATAATTTTGTCTTTGAAAAACCATCAAAAAGGTTAAAATATCTTTAAAAAAAATTGTTCTAGACCCCCTGATGGATTATTTCAAATTTGGGTTCAAATGAAAGGGGAAAGAGCCAGCTTTCGAATGGAGCGATGCTTATTTTTAAAGAATAGAGTTTTCTCCCAAAGACATCGTGCGGATATTCTTCCAACCATGGGTGGCAAAACTACTCGGATCGGCTTATCCAGTGAAAGAGAGTGCAATTTTTTTTCGTCTGCTCCCCCAATCTGTGCGTACAGAGATAAATCGCTCTGAAATCAAGAGTGAGATTGTCAACACATAAGATTGAGCGAGAGCATTCACATCCGCTGATGAAGAGAATTCCCTTCTTCGGAAAAATCTGTTGCGCATTGTGTTCATAACTCAGTTTATTCTTGGTAAGTTCACAAGAAAAGATGCTGCTCTCCGAAGGTCCCAGAGGTGTCCTGATTTTCTAGAAGCCGTCCTGATCTTAATTGCAATTGATTTTGTAAAATTAAAAAAACAGTTAAACCGCTTAAACCAATGGTAATCTTTGGTTCAGATGATATTTTGAACGGTGTTTTTCGGTAGAAACTACAAGCCACCTAACTTCTCATCTCTTCTGTTGCATAAATTAAGGCGTATACTGCACCGCTATTTCGCCTTAATTTATGCAATCCAAGAAGAGCTGCATTTTATTTCCACCAATCTACTGGTGTCCTGAAAAATCCTGTTTTTGTCTTCACGGTGTCCTGATTTTTTTTACTAAACCACCTGGCACCTCTTCTTCGAACGCTACCTTTTTTCTTTTTTTCTTCATTTCAATACTCTGAGGTGTATGACTGAAACACAGGGCGCTCTTTGTTAGGAATTCTCTTTCAGATGCGAATGCTCTCACACTTGCCGTCCGAGTCACTTACAGCTCTTGTAAACTCGGGTAACGAGTGGAGCACGATCGGCGAAAGAGGATTATACTCGGAAGCCGAACTGAAAACAGTGTTGTTTTCTTCCGTCTCTTTGTTGTTTGAGAAGAGCCGACCAACCCTGTTTGCAACCTTAAGGTAGAATAATAACATTTGCAGCTAAAAGCGACATGTCCAAAATTATTAGGTAATTTTTTAAAGTTATCAAAATTGATTATTCTTCACTCTGTTGTATTGTGAGCCTACTTGGTTGAATGATTCAACTGAATCAAAGCAATCGAAAGATTCCTTTTAATCCAACCACGGTAAATGAAAAGTTCATATACCAGTATTTCGATAGCAACTTACTACCTACTTCAGTGAACGTTTTAACCGAAAACGTTCACTGAAGAAGGTAGTAAGTTGCTATCGAAATACCGGTATATGAACTTTTCATTTACCGTGGTTGAACTAAAAGGAATCTTTCGATTGCTTTGATTCAGTTGATTATTCTTATTGATCAAATACAAAACCGTTTCGAATGTTTTGTCAAAAATGATAGACATTTGAGTAAAAGGTTTATCGGACTGAATCCTTATAAAAATAAAACCTCTTCTAAATAGAAAACGTCTGATTTGAAATGTGCCCGTTAAATTTTTGATTCTCAAAAACGCTTCATATAGTTTTTTTTCGTGAAAATAGTTCAACGTGAAATTTTAAACTGTAAAAAGGATGGATCTCACCAAAGAAGAAATCATCAATAGGATACATTTTCCAATAATTCTGATTCGTTCGTTATTAGTTGACAGGAGCAGGGCTGAAGCAGATACCTACTTCTGTAGATTTTTTGTCGCTTCTCACTTCTTTCCGGTGTATGAAATATCCATGGAATTTTCCCATTTGGTTCAGTGTATTTCACAATTAATTCAAAATATTCACATTCGCTGTTATAATCTGCTGGATACCATTTCGATTTTATTTAATTTACACTATTTCTTCCATATTTTACGGAATGAAAATTTTGACGTCCTTGCAAGCAAACGCCTACTTCCCCTCCTCTGAAATTTTCCAAAACCCGATTCAGGATTTCAGCTTTGACTTCATTTTCAACCTGGAAACGACGACGACAGCCTGAAGGATTGGAAAAGCAGCGGTCAATCCTTGTTATTTTTGTTCCTCATCCGAGAACTCAGTCTATCTATCCCAGTGGGGGAACATGCATGTTTTTACCTATCCAAATCGGAAGCCGCCATATCCCGTAGGGTGCCAACCCGTCGGGGATATTCAACTAGTTTCTGTCGTTTATACTTTGTGCTCATTTTTTTTGCTGCTGCTGCTCCCATTCAGTTTGCTGCTGTTGTTTTTGGTTTATGAGAGGAGTTTATATTTGCAAACCTCGGTTCCCACGTTGCTCGTAGCCCCACCCACTTCACCTCACGTGGAGAACCATCTACATAACTACTGGGAACTAGCGGGCGAAAGATTGTGATAATTTTCCAAACTCTACTGGGGCCGGAAGTTCGATCCGGGTAGTAAGGAAAAAGGCTTTCGGGGTTGGGGCAGCGCAATTTATGAGTTTATTCCGTGGAGTCAATTGTTTTGACGACGGCGATGTTGTCGGGCTTGTTGTTGTCGTTTGTGTTTTTGTTGTTGTTTTTTGGTTTTGTTTGGTGGTCGGTCGTTGCAAAACCAAAAGGATGACGGTAATACATCGTAATTCTTGTCTGGTACACGAGTTTTTCACTTGGATCTCCCCGAGAAGCGCTACCCGCAGGGCGATTTGGAGGGAACCATTTTTTGGCAAAGCGGCCACACCACATCGTCGCCGTCATTCGGTGCACCTGTTACGCGCAAATGATCCTTCCTGTGATCCTTTTGATGACCGCACAGGATGGCTAGTAGTTGGCTTGTTTAAGCAATATTACTTATTTTATTTACAAGCTCAGTAATTTGGTTATTTAACATATTACCGCTATCGTGCAAATGCTATGCATAAATATAGGTAGGTACCTATGTTTGTCAGGGAAAAAAGCTATTCTTTGCACATACAACGGGCAACTGCAAACGGTCAGGCATTTTGGGTGATAATCTCCAGATCAAATGTAAGTAATCTTGAGTTATTTGAAGTTAACGTAGGTTTGTATGGTGTCTTTCACCATTAAGATTGTATGTATCTATATGAGTATTTTTTTTATGAACTCCCATTTTTTTAAGGCCATCGCTGAAAATGTATTTCTAAATAAGTTTAACCCTTTAATTTTTAGACAACAACAAAACAAGAGAAACATTTCCCCGGACCCACCTTGTAATAAACCATTCCTAGCCTTGTGCTGCCATGAGACAAACGCGATGTCGGCGGCCGGCATATTAATCGAAAAGATGTCCTCCGGGGAAGTTCTGTTCAGAGTCCTGGTCTCCGGTCTCATTATCGGGCTGCCTAACGAACACCGATGCTCAGGGTTTTTCCGAGTGGGGAAAATCTGCAGTAGCAGCCATAGCAGGGAAAATCATTATCACGAATACCAAATGGTTGTGGGCGTCCTTCCACCGAAAATGTTGACAACCTCGCGAAACCGCCGACATCAGAAAATCATCATCCACCACAGTTCCATCACAATTCCCGCAAAAGGGGAAAAGCTTTCACCGTTCTTCCAAACAAACATTCGTCCGCCGGGACTCAGAGACTGGAGCAACGGCAGCAGATTCCGGCTTACGAAATCTCATTTACGATTGTGCTAATTTGACGTCTAATTAGCAAACAAAGTTTCGTTTATTTAATCTGACAGTAATTTGTTGCTGTTATTTTTTCTGCCTCCGGTTTGACGTCTCGCAAAAATGTGTTTTAATTTCTTCGACGCCTGACCGGTCGTTCGGACCGGGTCGTGACACTAGTACAAGCCCAGGCGAAAAGCACCGGAAGTTCGTTCCGGGGCAATTCTCCGAGGATATTCAGCCGGAGTGAAAGCTGGGGACAACTTTTATGAAGGCTGCTAATGTCAGCTATAATTGCTTTTGCACTTTCCTTAATGAGTTTCATTAATCGAGTTAAAATTATGATAAATTTGCAAATCACATTTAGAACGCTAGGAGCGACCCTTTCAAATTTGCCCTTATTATTTAAGCAAACAAATAAAATGAGTTTGTGTCAAAAAGATTTCCAGAACTTCAATAAAATTAATTTTTGCATGACAGACAAGATTAGTTGCCAGACAAATAGTTGAATGTAAGTTTTCCTCTTCCCTTCCTAAATTCCCAATTCTATCCTCCTACTGCAAAAGTGGAGGCGATATATCTACAATGACAAGGTTCCAACGATTCGATTTCTCCAAAGAAAGCAAAATAAACAATTTCAGGTAATCTATATCTATATATATAAAAAGCAATTTCTGTATGTTTGTTTGTTTGTTTGTTTGTTTGTTTGTTTGTTTGTCCTCTATAGACTCAGCCGTCTTAAAGGCTAGAGAGCGGAAATTTGGCATGGATGCTCATTAGGACCAGGAAGGATGAAAAATATTTTTAGATTCTAGGATGACCCCTTCTGAAGGGGGTCGTCCATAGAAGACAAATAATGTTTTCGCGATATTGACGTTACTTTTCGTCGGATCGTGTTGAAAATTTGCACATGAGTGTTTTGAAAGACGAGCAATCGACTTCAGGTGTCAAATTTTGTGTAAGGGGTCAGCCAAAGGGGTCGTCCATATTAACTGTTCGCTGTTTTTGCGATATTGACGTTATTATACATCGTATTCAGATCAAAATTGGTACACGATAGTTTTGAGTGACGTGCAATCGATTTGAGGTATCAAATTCAGTGTAAGGGGCCGGCAGAAGGGGTCGTCCATATTAAATTTTCAGTAGCATAGTGATATTGACGTTTTTATACATCGGATTGAGATGGAAATGTGTACATAGGAGTTATTAGGGACAAACCACTGATTTCACTTATCCAAACTAAAATCAGGGGTCGGCCAAAGGGGTCGTCCATATTAACTTTTTACTGTTGATGCGATATTGTCGTTATTATACATCGGATTCAGACGAAAATTGGTACACGAGAGTTTTGAGAGATGAGCAATGGATTTCAGGTATTAAATTCAGTGTAAGGGGCCGGCAAAGGGGGTCGTCCATATAAACCTTTCAATATTTTTGCCATATCGTCGATATTTTACATCGGATTGGGATGAAAATTTGCACACGGTAGTTTTCAGGGACGAGCAACCGATTTCAGATGTCAAATGCTTTGCCAAGGGTCGACGAAAGGGGTCGTCCATATAAATTAATTTTTCACTGTTTTTAGCAATATTGACGTAATTATACAATGGATTGCTTTGAAAATTTGCACACGGGAGTTTTGAGGGGAGGGCAATCGATTGCAGTCATCAAAGATTGTATAAGAGCCCCCGGAAGGGGTGTAGCTTTTTGGCAATAATTGCGTCGAGCTTTATAGACGTGGTTTTTTGGCACGGTCAAAGGATTTCTGATTTCAAATTTAGTAGCAGACGACAGACAAAGTGATCGACCAAAATTTTTGCAATGATTGCTCAACAATGAATTCAGAAGTGCATCTGGAAAATGTTTGGCAATGGCTTTTATACAAACTGTTCATGACATATTCCAAGTTGAAAGCGAAACGGAGTTCGTATGGGATCAGCTAGTATATACATATATAAAAAGTAATTTCTGTGGGTTTGTTTGTTTGTTTGTTTGTTTGTCCTCTATAGACTCAGCCGTCTTAAGAGCTAGAGAGCTGAAATTTGGCATGTATGTTCATCAGGACCAGGAATGATGAAAAATGTTTTCGGATTTTCGGATGACCCCTTCTGAAGGGGGTCGTCCATACAAGACAAATATTGTTTTCGCGATATTTACGTTATTTTTTGTCGGATTGTGATGAAAATTTGCACATGAGGGTTTTGAGAGATGGCCAATCGATTCCAGGCATTGCATTTTGGATCAGGGGTCGGCAAAAGGGGTCGTCCATATCGACTGTTTATTGTTTTTGCGATATTAGCGTTATTATACATCAGATTGAGATGAAACTTTGCACATAGTAGTTTTGAATGACGAGCAATCAATTCGAGATGCTAAATGCGGAGTCAGAGGTCGTCCAATGGGGTCGTCCATATTAACTTCCAATATCTTAGTGATATTGACGTTTTCATACATCGGATTGGGGTGAAAATTTGCACATAGGAGTTATTAGGGACAAACAATAGATTTCATTTATCCAAATTATAGTCAGGGGTCGGCCGAAGGGGTCGTCCATATTAACAATTCACTGTTGATGCGATATTGTAGTTATTATACAACGAATTCAAATGAAAATTGGCACACGAGAGTTTTGAGGGACGGGTAATCGATTACAGGTAATAAATTCAGTGTAAGGGGTCGGCAAAGGGGGTCGTCCTTTTTAACCTTTCCATATTTTTGCAATATCGTCGTTATTATACATAAGATTGGGCTGAAAATTTGCACACGGTAGTTTTCAGGGACGGGCAATCGATTTCAGGTGTCAAATGTTTTGCCACGGGTCGACGAAAGGGGTCGCCCACATTAATTAAATTTCAATTGTTTTTGGCAATATTGATGTTATTATGCAATGGATTGCTTAGAAAATTTGCACACTGGAGTTTTGAGGGAAGGGTAATCGATTTCAGAAATCAAAGATTGTATAAGAGGTCACCTCAAAGGGTTTATTTTTTGGCAATAATTGCGTTGTTATGCATCGATCGAGTCAAAATTTATACACGGAGAATTTCGCCACGGTCAATTGATTCATGATTTCAAATTAAGTAGCACACGTCAGAAAAGTGATCATCTAATATTTTTGCGATTATTTCTTAACAATGTATTCGGAAGTGCAACTGGAAAATGCTTGGCAATTGAATTACATACAAACTGTTTATAACATATTCCAAGTTTAAAGCGAAACGGAGTTCGTATGGGATCAGCTAGTTTGGAATAAACGAAAAAAAATTCCGCGACCGAGATTTGGAACTCCAGTCCTCCGAGTTCGCGCACCACGATGCCAACTCATCAGTTGATATGAACCACACTATAGCTCTATATATTAGTTTTCCTTTTAACGAAAAGGTCAAAGGAAAGTAGAGATCCGATAGAGTGTGAAGGACCGCCCATTTATCGTAAATCAGTTCACTCAAATCGTAAATGTCGAATTAGCATATTTTCAACTTTTTGGAGACATATTTACGAATTGACTAAACTGCTATACGATTCAACTATTTTTTTTTTTGCAAAACTTTTCGTAAATGAATGATAGAAAATCTCTCAATACCAACTTGTTTGCGATGGTTATTGAAAATGTTTCAATATTCGATTTGGATTATCACTTCTATTGCGATTTTATGTAAGCTGGGGAATTATTTCACATAGAAATATTTCTCTTATTTAAATACCATCCCATGCCAAATTTGGTTTTATTTGCGTAGTAAATTCTTGTATCATGCATAAACTTGAACGCATGTATTTACCTTCTCCGCTTCCATTTTCCCCGTTAAATGAAGGGGTGAGAACTTAATATTCATAGAAGTATTTTTCGCACTCAAATACTTTTCGATGTCAAATTTGGTTTCATTTGCTTGATAATTTTTCGAGCTATGCAAAATAAATTGTATTGGAGCCTCTAGGGGGAAATTATATCTTACCGCTGAAAAATGGTGGGGCCGAAAAATGTTCTCAGATTTTCGGATGACCCCTTCTGAAGGGGGTCGTCCATAAAAGACAAATATTGTTTTCTCGATAATGACTTTAATTTTTGTCGAATCATGATGAAAATTTGCTCATGGGGGTTTTAAAAGATGAGTAATTGATTTCAGTTATCAAATTTAGGTTCAGGGGTCGGCAAAAGGGGTCGTCCATACAACGCAAATACTATTTATGCCATATTGACGTTATAGTGGATTGGATTGAGTTGAAAATTGGTACACGGGCGTTTTAAAAGACGACCAATCGATTTCAGGCATCAAATGTTGTATAAGGGGCCGCCAAAAGGGGTCATCCATACTACAGAAATACTGTTTTAGTTATATTGACGTTATTATGCATATGAATGAGATGAAAATTGGCACATGAAAGTTTTCATGGAAGAACAATCAATTTCAAGTGTTAAATTTTGTGTAAGGGGTCGGCAAAAGGGGGCGTCCATACTTCATACTCTTTACTGTTTTTGCTATATTGACTTTATGTTATACATGAGATTGAGATGGAAGTTTGTATATTGAGGTTTCAAGGGATGGGAAATTGATGTCCGGTTTCGAATTTTGGATCAAGGGTTGGCCAAAGGGGTCGTCCATATTAGCTTTTCACTGTTTCAGCGATATTGTCGTAATTATGTTTCAGGTGGAAACAAAATTTTGTGAGCGGGAGTTTTAAGGGGCGGGCAAATGATTTCAAGCATTCAGTTTTGGATCAAGGTTAGAAAAGGTGTGAAATTTCGGGTCACAGGTCTCGCGAAAGGGGTTGTCCATATGACTTCTTCACTGTTTTTCAATACTTTGGTAGTAATGCATTAGATTGAGGTAAAAATTTACCTACGGAGATTCAAAGAGACGAGTAATCGTTTTCATGTGTCAAATTTTTTGTAGAGTGTCGGCAAAAGAGGTGATCCTTATTAACAATTAACTGTTTTTGCTATCATCTATCCATTGCTATAATCGAAAATCGGCCATTCATATAAACTGCTTCCGGTAGTGTCGATCAATGTGAATATTTGCACTGTGGGGTTTAAAGGGACGACTTATCTCTTATGATGAATTATAAGTTTAAATTTCAAGAAAATGTGTCATCCATATTGACTGCTAAAAATGGCGTCGATAAGTATAGAATCGATTTAAAAATTTAGAACAGGAATGCAGTGATAAAATCAATATTATTTTATGCGTTAAATTTTGAATTATTGTGCAATAAAAAGGGATAATTCTTTTGAACCATCTGCCGTTTTTGCGACATTGTCGTGAAAATTTAACGGATTAATGTACGAATTCAATAACGAGATTCGAAAAGAAACTATGTTGTTTATGAAGTTGAGTTTTCAACTTATCAAAAAGAATACTCTCAAAGCGAAGGTATTTTTCTTCAGTGTTAGGAATATCGAGATTTTGTTTTATTCAAGCAATAACACTCTATCTGATTACATTGTTACTGTTGTTAGCGAAACGAAGTTCGTATGGGATCAGCTAGTTTAATATAAAAGTTGAGAAAGGTCCGGTCCTGCACGATTGCCTAGTTTTCGTTATAAAATTCTCGGATTGATTCACTTTATTCACAAAATCAAACACAAAATTCAAAAACTGTTACTTTATTTTCTTATTTGTGCGAAAAAGTTATCAAAATAATCATGTCCGGTTTTTCGGAAGTCTGAAATATCATTTGAAATCTGCTGATGTGTGTTGACGGTAAAAAAAAGTTTCTTGGTGTTTTTTTCTCGTTGATTTTGGCTGAATTTTTTTTAAGTTGTGTGCAAATTTGCCCGGATGTTGCCCGGTTATTGGGTTGAAAATTTTGAAATCAGGTGTCAGAAGTTTTACAGATTTAAAGACAAAGTAGTCTCCATTAGTCCGGCCCAGATAGTTGTGCGAAAAACTCTGGAAACTGTAGTTTACGAGCTATGAACCATCTATTATATAAAATTCTCTTGTAACGGTGTTTGTAGTACTTCTCCTCCGGAATGACCAAAACGATTCAAATGAAATTATTTTTAGAATATTCTATAGGCATGCGAATCGGTTTATATCGAATAAAAATGACAAAAAGTCGCATCAATTGTCCGTATTAATTAAATTTGTAGTTTTTTTAATCTTGGCATCCATTTTTTCGAGATTTTCATTACTTTGGGCGCCAGGCGGTTTGTTTTTCGTCTCCATGGTCGAGGCGTTGCAAGCCAACGTCGAGAGAGGATAGTAACCATGGCATGGCATACTGATTAGTGGGAATATTTGGCCGCGCATTTCTCAACCAAGCATAATTTCAATGCATGTGGGAGCGATATGATGCCTAGATGTGTTTTTTTTTCTTCTTGATTCCTAGATCATTTTGAACAGCACATAGTAATGAATGACGCCTAAATGTGACCCAGATTGATATTCTGCCTATTGAATCGAAGTCATATAAACGAAATAAACTCTACATTTTTTTTCACCCATTCACCGAAAAACACTGTATTGTTTTTTTACACACAATTCAAGGACGTAATTAACATGAAAAGTGTGTTGTTGTTTTATTTTATTTTATTTTTTTTTTTGATAAATTTTAATATAACCGGAAAGTGTTGAAAATACTATTAACTCCTTTCCTTTTACATGGTGGACCGAACGCGCCTTTTAGCCATGAAACATCTACCATTTTCGAATTTCCTCTCCAAAATGATTCAACATTGTATGAGAAAGGTCTGAAAGGGGGTATCCTGCGTATTGAATCTGAAGTGAATATTTATAATTATAAAAAGTGTCTTTGCAAATGAAGGTATTTTGTTTAAAACAGCATTCAGTAAAAGTGTATCAAACGTTTACTTTAACTGCAAAAAAAACTGCAGATGTATCAATGAAATTTGATAAAACAAACGTATTAAATTCATTTCAAAGCCTTTACACTATATTTCGCATTTGTGAATAAGATCAGAAAAAGCAATGTGTTTTCACTAGCATTAATAATTGGGACAAATGTTAATATCTTTTTGTCAACATTTTTGCATATTTCACCTTCAACAAAAGTTTGTTGAGAAATGATTTAGCTATGCAACAAACGAAAATTTATTTGTTTAAAGATTTACATATTTTTCTTATATTTATAAAAACTTTACTATGTTAAAATCCGTTTGCACTTGCTCTGGTATATCTGCATTAAAATTAAGATTGAAATAAAAAAAATTGAAGCAAAAGAAACTTTGATAAATGTTACCCTTCTCGGTGCAAAAATCATCATTTAAAGTTTTGTGTGATGTTTACATAAAAAAATTTGAAAATGTCTACTGTAATTCAGCCGAATAACAAAATTTAAACATATTTTTTTCTCCTTTTAAAACCATTCTTTTCCTTGATTCATTGAGTTGCAGTTTATTAATATGAATTGAATTTGCACTTTTTTCTAAAACAAATCAAAATAAAGTAATTTGCAGTATAAAAAGTCGCCAGATTTCAAACCATGTCAAAAGCTGTTTGGCATCACTTCAAGTTGTAATGTGTCTACAAGTTTAATATATTGCGAGAAAAATTATAAACCTGATTTTAACATGGGAAGGTATTTGGGTACGAGATATGTTTCTACGGTTGTTACAAACCTTTCTGCATTGCAGTGTGAAGAAGGGAGGGACAAAGGGAATTGCGAATTATAGCTTGAAAACTCATCAAACCAATAAAGGCATCCATACCAGTTTGTTGGCATAAATCGTTAATTTATAAAACAAAAGGAAGAGAGAATGTTTGGGTACGAAGAATTTAAGACCCTTCCTTATTTCTGGGTGGAGCGGAAAGAAGGTGGCAAGTCTTCATTCATATTTTATTTGGCATAATTTGAAAACTTATCAAACAAATAAAGCAAAATGCTACGTCATTTAGATACTAAAACTCAGTTATAATAGTTCGTGAGCACTTTTTGCATTAAAAGAGGGAAATGCTGGAAGTCCATATCATTAAAACATACATTTTGACATCATTATAAACTCTTTGAAGCTTACAAAAACAGATAAAAATTTTCAGATCTTGACAAACATATCTAGAGATCAATTTTAAGAAAATATTATTAAATCATCTATGAACTGAAATTCGAAACTCCAGTTGCGGCAATTTTTTAAAGCGTTTGCTTCTTAATCAGCTTAATTATCATTTGGTTTGAAATGCAGCCTAAGAAATAAAGCTTGATTTCAGACATTTGAACAAACTTAATTTATTTTCGGAAGGTGTTGCAGAGCACACCGGGTCAGCTAGTATTTATATATTATTGTGTTAAACCTCCGAAAAATTAAAAAGCAAGTTTTGGATGGGATGGGATTTTTTTTCAAATGGTTTATTAGTTTGCATATGAACTTAAAACTAGTGGAGAGTGAATTTGTTTCTACCGAATGATCTCAACCATGTTCCTCGGTATTATGAAAGTATTTTTTTTAGAACTTGTTAACCTGCTTGTACCCAACCCCACCATTATCTTTTGCTACGAGCACAGGTACATGCTCGATCTGCGGAAACATGCCAGAGAGGCCACGATGTCCGACAGCTTGAAACGCTGCCGGTGGACCCATCACTTGATCCCTGGATAGGAGACATGGAGCGGTGGATTTCTGCATGACACAGTTCTTGACGGATGCTTGAGGTTCGAAGGGGTACGCGCTCACATGCTTGCCGCCTGCGGATCAGATACGACAGCCGACAACATCGGAAGATGTGTGAGGATGCCAATACTTGGCGCGTGGTCAGCGATAAGTTCACCCGGAGCATGACTGCCCTGCAGAGGAGTTGGAACCAGCACCAGTACGCGACCGGTGCAGGATGACTCCTTCGTCGGGGAGCATCTGAGTAGTGTGCGTCCGAACCTGGTAGGAAAGCATACAAAAATAAGACTCTATATTCTGCGTATGCCGATCTGCCTGGTACGTCGCGCGTCTGTGTGTTGGATACCTCCAACGTTACCGTCGCGGAGTATCCGAGTCGAACGCGCCCTCTGTGACGGAGGTTGTGTGGATAAGACAAGACCTTCTCCGCAGTCAAACTTGTCGCGGAGTACTCTCGGGTAGAGTGGTCTCACGTCGCGGTCGGATGAGCCACTCGAGTCAGTGTAGGATGACGTCTTCGCCGGGAATCATTCGAGTAGTTTCGTAAAAGTCCCGGACGTGTGCTGGGACAGGCGCGTGTCCAGGATAAGCTGCTCTCGATTCGGCATACGTACGGGCAAAAAGAAGAGGGCCTCGAGCCAAACCAAGCGGAGCCAAGATCTGGAGTCGTAAGAGGAGAGGTCATTGGTCTCTTGCAGTGGTCTCGAACAGAGGAGGAGCGCACGACAGTCGTGCAAACCAATCCAGGCTCGAGGTACGAGTAAAGGCCGGACCTTGAGTTGTCAGAGGAGAGGTCTTTAGTCTTGAATCGTAAAAAAAGCATGGTATACATATGTATATGCTGAAGTTTTGACTTGGAATTGAGTAAGCCGTTAAGCGCTTCATCGCGGCCTTGGTCTCCCATCTCGGGTACAGCCTTCAATGCAGGTCCGGATGGGAATTGTAAATAGAGGCCCCAGGTGGACTTTATGGCGTAGGGGTACATAGTATCATGAGTCACCAATTGCACTTTGGACCTAAGCTAGCATACTGGGGGACGCGGTGGTTCGCCGTACCTTGGGATGCAATCCGTAAGAAGGATTTACCACCTGGGTGATCAATTAATAAAAAAAAATGCATAGTGTCTGGAAATCTGAGGGCTCAACCTTAAAATGATATATTTGGGTGTGGAAACAAACTTTTGTACAGGACCAATTAGAAAAAAATATGTTTAGAGTTACTGCAAACGCAATATTTGAAACAAGTCCACTTTTCAAAGATTCGATTTAAAAAAGAAAACCAAGGTCCTAAAATTTTTACAAAAATTATTTATTTTATGTTTTTTTACCAAATTTGTATCAAAATGTAATATAACTGAATTTGAATCAAAATTTAAAATAAGCGATCTAAAAAACATTTTTTGACTATAAATTTTTATTCAACTTACCAAAATGTGTACTTTTTTTATTCCGATTCCATCAAAAGTTGCAAATTTTTAAGCACATAAACTTTGCTAAACAAGGTATGTTGTTTGAATCATCCTTAGATGAGTTATTTGAGATTCAATTCTTATTAAAAATCTCTATTTGAGATATTTTTATTAATTTATCAAATTTGACCTCGTAAATACCTATTTTGCAATACTTGCAAAACGACTAAGATGATTCAAGGAAATCACCAGAAGGCCATATGCTAGTTTTAATCTAATTCTGACAACGACAAGGGGTTGCACTGAATCTCAAATGTAAAAACTGATGTTTCATCAAATATTATTTTCTTAACCAATTCATTACTTTCTCATGAGTTTTTTTACCTGAAGGCCGCATCACGATTAGAATTAAAACGAAAAAGTTATTGCGGTTTAAAGATTGCATTTTGGCAGCAAATTTTTGTCTACTACGCAATGAGTACATTTTACTCATTGCGTTTAAATGACAATTTGTGGCTAAAATAAAACTTTAAACCGCAATAAATTTTTTTAACGTCCAATTTTGTTGTACTTTTCAGGTGAAATGTTTATCTTTATTTAAATTTAAATTAAATCAACATTTATAAGCAATCAATTGGTTAAGAAAATAATAATTGATGAAAAAAAGTTTTTAACGCTTCTCCAGAACGCAATGTCCCAGAATCTCTTTCACAATTGAGCTTCAGTGCAACCCCTTCCTGTTGTCAGATTATGCTCATATTTAGCAGATGGCCGTCTGATGATTTCCTTAAATTATCTTAGACTTTTTTTGCAAGTATTTCGATTTACAAGTTGGTATTCATAAAGTCGAATTTGATGGATAAATAAAAAATATCCTGAATTGTGATTTTTAATATGGATTGAATAGTGAATAACTCTTCACAGGATGATACAAACAACTTACTTTGTTTAGCAAAGTGCACAAAAATTCGCATCTTTTGATGAAATTGATATGAAAAAAATTGCACATGCGTGCACATTTGAGTAAGTTGAATAAATTATTTTTAAGTCATAATTTTTTTTTTATAAGAAAAGGGCTTGCTTATTTAAAAATTTAATGCAAATTAGGTTCATTTTATATTTTTTGAGTGTAGTTTTTAATTCAAAAAAGTTCAAAAGTATATAAGCTCTGTGAACATTTTAGGACCCGAAATTAAAAAAAAAAACGAATTTTTGAAAAGTAAACATGTTTCTAAGATCGCATCTGCGGAACCTCTAAGCATATTTTTTTTAGTTGGCCTTATACAAAAGTTTGTTTTCCACACACACATCCAAGATATTAAAATTGCTCCCGTTTCCTCATTTCAATACTATTTTATGGATTGACATTTTTTTCCATTATAATAAAGATCTTCTTTTTGTAAATGTGGAAGAGGCAGATATGCTGTTTTATATTCATGAAAATTGAATTGGCAACCAATTGCGCTAGATGTTTGAGTTTACATGGCAAACATCCAACTTGAAAAGACAAACTCCTATCGTTTACAAATCTGTGTATATCGCAGTATTTTAGACTGGACGTTTCCGAATTTACACATACTACTGATGAAGACGACAATAGCCATTCCTGATGGGTACGGATCCATTCACAAGACACAAGTTTGAAGCGCAGCCTATCCACGATCTATGTAGGTGCCTATTTAGACGCGATGACGTTTCGTCATTCTACACTGGACTGGACAGAAACCGGATGTGCTCCATTTCTGTCAGTCAATGCATGTAAGTACGCGCGCAATCATTTATAACTGTGTGAGTTGATGTTTGTGCCTACAAATGTGTCATTTGAACAAGTTTCGGATTCGAAATCATGAGACATGCATGGAGGCCTGGACTTGTCAATCCTATTCTGCTACATACTTGCCGATGTCAGTTAGTCTTCAATCATTCATACTTTAAAAAAAGAGGTAGGCAGCTGAGTAGTTTCAGTGATAGTGACCGGAAGCAGTATTACTACTGCTCAGCAAAGTAACGATTATAGAGGAAAGCAAGTTAGAATATTTAATTGATTTTTCCAAGTTTATTCTTGAAGCAAAATTTATAATTTAAAAGGGAAAAACTGTTATGTCTTCAGCGTGTTCATTGCATCAAAGAGTTGTCAATCAATAAATGTGTCGATATCGTTCCTAATTTTCTTTTCACAATCAATTATCGTTTTCATTCTACCGACCCCTTCCTTCAGTTCAGACACGATTGACACCTTTATTGGTCAGGTTTTGCGGAGAAAATTAAACTTTTTATAGTCGTGTGTACTCCATAAACATGAAACGGTGGTAAACCGCGCGCGCTTTCCAATTACGAGTGCGGTCGTCGGCGATAGTCCGCGAAATGGCATCGGTGGGTTGCCTGAATGGCGTTCTTCGACATTAGAGGGTCCATTACTCACCCCCGTTAGGCCAGTTCGTGAGACTTCGGCAGGCCGCCAAGGTGGGCCATTTTAAGCACCCAAGAAATGATAAACGTTTAGGACGTCGCGTAAAAACATTTATACGTTTTTACCTTTTCAGCAACGGTTTTATGTCCTGGCGATCCTTACCTTAACTGCAATACTGCGCGCTTGGTATGAAGGTACGGTTTTATGATTTATTCTTACGACTTGAAATTTTCATGACGTCAGCTGAATACGGCGGCATATACACCCATTTATGTTGACGAGGTTTTTTTATATTTTTTTTTTCATTTTGATTTAGTATGTACTGTCAAACATGTCAAACCATTTGAATGCATCGAAAATCCTATTTCCAATTAAATTTCCTCAGAAAAAAAATAAAAATGCTATTTAATTTTAAAAAAATATTAAACATTAAAAACTATTGAATTTTTTTTTTTGTTGAAAAATGAATCCAACTGTGTTAAATGAAATTTCAGGGACCAGATAAGAGAAAATCGATGTTGAAAAACATGCGAAAAAAATTCGCCATGTCTCCCGGTAGGACTTGAACCCACATCTTGCGCCTCTCCGGGGCCCATGTATTAACATTCTACTACAGGAGACCAACCTGGCGTATGAATATTATACTGGTTGAGTGTCGATGTCTATCGGAATGAAGGGAATAGTTCTCCCATGTGATCATAATCATTTTTCTTGGTCTATTTCTATTCCTATCATTTCATCTTACGGTAGTTGGAATCAAGTTTGGACATTTTTAAGCACGGCAAGATTTGCATTGCCTTCTCATATCCTGCACGGGTTGTCAGTTATGATGAGAAATGATGCGTTTGCCGTAGTTGGATATCCAGCCAATTTCGGTGTTTGGTACCGCCTTATTTCTATTTTTAAACTGCGACCCAGAGATGGGCCTTGTCTCAAACATTCAGTCAGCGAAACTTTTTTTTTGTAGAGAAATGAATCCAACTGTGTTAGATGAAATTTCACCAAAAAATGAAACACCGATGAAACACCGAAATTGGCCTTGCGTAAATCTGTTACATAGAGGTCATGAAGGCATGGATGCGGACCTTTGATGCGGACCTTTGATGCGGATCTTTGATGCGAACCTTTGATACGGACCACCAAGCACAAGCACTACTTGTTGCTCATAAGAGCTTCGATTTCAGAATGACCTCTTAAGCGACCAGGTTGCTTTATTTATAGCGAGTGATACCCGCGCGTCACGTTTAAAACACTCGGGTGGGCAGAGGAAAACGCGAGTGGATTTTTTTCTTTCTTTTCTTCTTACCAGAACGCGCGTTCGCGTTGCTATGGGTTTTAGACCAAAATTGCATAGGGTTACCAACGGACAAATATTGTATTAAATTTAACTATATATTTTTTTTTATTTATTATTATTATTATTATTTCTAGTTCTAGTACATTATCCTACACCACCTTCGCCGCAGAAAGCCAGTTTGTTTTGAACTGCTGCTCGTCCTTAGCAGTTTTTTGGTCTTCTTTAGGTTTCGCTTGACAATAGCCCAGTATTTCTCAATTGGGAGGGTTCGAGTTCTTGGGAAACACCGGCACGTTGTTGGCGGCGTACCACTCCATGGCCTTTTTACCGTAATGGCAAGAGGCCAAATTCGGCCAAAACAGTACGGAACAACCGTGTTTCTTCAGGAAAGGCAGCATACGTACATTCAAACACTCTTTCGCGTAAATTTCTTGGTTGACAGTCCCGGATGCTATGAAAATTCTGCTTTTCAAGCCACAGGTACAGATGGCTTGCCAAACCAGATATTCCTTCGCGAACTTTGACAGTTTCATGTGCTTGAAAATATCTGCCACCTTTCCCCCTTCCTTTTGCCTATAAAACTCCTGTCCCGGAAGCTGCTTGTAGTCGGCTTTGACGTAGCTTTCGTCGTCCATTACCACGCAGTCAAACTTCGTCAGCATCGTCGTGTACATCCTCCGGGATCGCGCTTTGGCCGTCGTATTTTGTTTATCATCGCGATTTGGAGTCACTACCTTCTTGTAAGTCGATAGTCCGGCTCGTTTTTGGCTCAATGCACGGTTGTAGACGATACACCCAGCTTATTTGCGGCATCTCGGAGAGAGAGGTTAAGGTTTCGTTTGAAACTACCGGCAACTCTCTTTGTCGTCTCAGCGACATATTTTTATTTAATTATGTTTAGCTCTCATGATAACTCTGAATTTTGTGAATTGACTTCATTTGTGATTTGTTTCTCAAATCTTGATTTCAAATAAAGATTTTAGTTTAAGAGTCGTTTTTTACTAAAATCTGTACCTTCATAGAATTCGAAATTTTTGCTTTATTCTTTTTATTTAGGATTCTTTGTACCTAAGTCTGAAATCTCTATGTTGTTTCTTAATTATCGTGATGGAAACATTTATTCTGTCTTCAATGAAGCACGTATTTACCAAGCGAACGATAATTCATTCAATTTTTATTCATTATCTATCTGTAAATCTGGTTTGAAACAGAGAGTTTCAGTTGGTGATTAGTTGAGTTACACTTCCGCTATTTTTGCACGTGGTGTATTAACAATTGTTTTCTGAAGATACCAGCAATTTTGCTACACAGAAATAATGGTTATTTTAAGGCAATATACTGAATTATTTTCCAGTTACAAAGAATCTAACAAATATTGTGTATGCTCTGGGATGGCATGTGGGTCCCCCGAGAAAAAATGCCCCCTATATTCCCGATTCAATGTTTCTTCTTATCCACAAATATATTTTCAGAATTTTTAGATATTTAAAAGCGTGTTTTCTCGAACGAAGCTGTTATGCACTGATACTTCTTTATCACTGAAAGCTTCATATGATAACCCTCTTACAAATAAAATAATTTGAATAAAATATAAAAGGCTCTTTTCCTAATAAGCTTTGATAATCAAAATATTTACAAATGTCAACCCTCGGATAGAGCGCTACGTATCGCAGTCATTTAGTGCGACTTCTATAGCCATTCGGGGGTGAAATACATAGTAAAAAACGATCCCCTAGCATCAATTAGGCTGTCAATTCTGATCCGAGCCGGGCTGTCGAGTGAATGAGAGTCACCTTCAATACCTACTCTGCCCAAAAAGCGAACAACACGATTATTTTAACGTGCCGGCTTGGCTATTTAGGAAACTGGGCTGAATGGGGGTGGCAGTTTTGCAATCACCTCCCTCCATCGCCACGAACCTTCTGAATTTCTTTTCTGTCCTCTGCCCGGTTTCAACGCAGCACAGAATTCAACAGAAGGTTATGGTGAGAGGGAAGTCAACCCCCGAAGAGGGTGGGTAGTGAACTTAACGACAATAACGGCATACGACGATGACGAGGACGCGAGGGTGCAATGAAATTGGCGGAACATCATCAATTAGGCGTTTTGTGTCCATGAAAAAATTGAGCTCGATCGACTCCTTGGGAGTTGAACGCGTCAGTAGGAACGGGCCACGAAGAGCGACGATACCGTTTGATATCATTTGTATAAATTTTATAGCATTTAAAGTGGTGGGTCAAATGGATTTTTGGAATTCGAAAAGTACGTGCGAATAACTCAAGAAGGAAGCGCGTTTTTGGCATAAGCGATACAAGTATCCACAGGTACAGTGGAATGGAATTATACCTGTAAAACTTATCTTTATAAGCTTAGCTTCATAATAAGATCAACAATTTTAAATTTTAATGCATTATCTTTAATATATGGAAATATTAACATAATTTGAACATTGACAATATTTATAAACAAAATCATACTCAGATATCTTACACATAAGCTTCAATTTAGTGTTCATTGCTCTATATAAATTGAGATGCATGCTTAAATATCTTCAGCTTCGCACATCCATAATTTTAAACTTTGATTTTGTCTTTTATTTTATATTTCTATAAGAGTAGCCGCAGGCCTAAAAAAATATTTTTATCTTTGAGACTTGAGAAATAGCGAATCCAAAAAAATCTACCGTGAAAAATAAATTATGAATTGAAAAAGTTTACAACCGATAACCAAGTTTAAGGCATTTTTGACCAGTGTCGTTTGTCTTTTTAACTTCTTCCATTGTCTGCATTGCAGTTACTTTATAACCAATTAATAAAAATCCTGAACATTGCTGAGATTCTTGATTTGACCCTTTGAATTAAGACAGTTCTAAAAATTCTTATGAAGCTTTAAATAAAAACATGGATAACCTTTATCTAAGAAAAAAATTCCAAAAAACATGCTACGAAAGCTACGGAATTTCTTTAAAAAAATCACTTAGTGTTCAAGAAAGCTGAAGTTGGAAGTAGACGTTGCACACAAGAATATATTTTTTTGAAATTTTTTAAAGTCATGACCATAAAAAATGCAAAAAGTTGTGTAAAAACCAATAAAGCGTCAACATTGTTAAAGTCACATCAGCTAAATTAAAAAAAAAAAAAAAAGGATTGCACAGTTGACGTAATTTAACACATTTTTGAATTTTTAGATTTTCAAAATACGAAACACCGAATTTTCAACAATTTTATAACAATACGACTTTTTTCAGCTCAATTATTAAGTAGCTAAACAAACTTTAAAGTTGACAAAAAGTGCGCATAAATTACTGAACAACTTCTAATCGGCTTCAAAAAGCACTTTTGTAAGCAGTTAAAAAAATACTTTTTCACTCCATCATATAGCCTTGAATTTCTTAAGTCCGCTCTGATTTGATTCAAATTTATCAACCACATTTGTTGTTAACTCACCTTTAAATAACATGTTCTTACCAAGCCTTAAACCCCAGCTAACCGCTTGAAAATCGAGCTACTTAAAGTCTGCTTCATTTAATATTGGAACAAATTCTTTTGCTCATTGTGGCGCTCCTAGTGGATGGATTTGGAAACTTTTTTCACCCACGTGTCGAGAAATTCATTACCTTTCACCATGTATTTATGTCATAACACCAAACGATAGCATTTTGTAAACAACCGGCATGGAAGCCGAACGGAGAGATCAAATTGTGCACAGTTTTCTTGAAAATCCATTGTTGTCGGCATCGAAGCTAGCTAAACAGCTTAAAATGCCCAGAAATACCGTATGGCGTGTTATCAAGCAGTACAAGGAAATATTGACGACGGCTCGGAAGCCGCATTCGAAGCGTCGGAGTGGAACTGTCGACCGGAAACTGCGTGGGAAAGTCATCAAGGCCGTCAAGAGGAATCTCAATCTTTCAGACCGCGATTTGGCCAATAAGTTCCAGGCCGCTCAGTACGGTGCGACGAATTCGTCTCCGGGAAGGAATAAGGTCATTCCGAGCCAGCAAACAGCCAAATCGGACGCTGAAGCAGAACAATGTGGCCTGAATCCGTGCTCGAAAGCTGTACGACCAAGTGCTGACCAAGTTCGACGGATGTATTCTGATGGACGATGAGACCTACGTGAAGGCGGACTTTGGGCAAATCCCAGGTCAAAAATTTTATTTGGCGACGGCTCGGGGGGATGTACCTGCAAAATTTAAGTTCGTGTTTGCGGATAAATTCGCCCGCAAGTACATGATTTGGCAGGGGATATGCAGTTGTGGACAGAAAACCAAAGTCTTTCTCACTGACAAGACAATGACATCAGAAGTCTACAAAAAAGAGTGCCTACAGAAACGGATTCTGCCGTTTATTCGTGCCCACGACCGTCCAGTAATGTTTTGGCCGGACCTTGCAAGCTGCCATTACAGCAAAACGGTTATGGAATGGTACGCAACGAACGGGGTCAGCGTAATACCGAAGGACCTCAACCCCCCAAACTGCCCCCAGTTCCGGCCGATAGAGAAATACTGGGCAATCACGAAGCGGAGGCTTAAGGCAAAGGGAAAACTTGTTAGGAACATGACTCAAATGAAGAACTGGTGGAATCAAATCGCCAAAACGGTGGACGAAAAGGGTGTGCGCCGCCTAATGTGCCGTATTACGGGAAAAGAACGAGAATTTCTTCGAAACAGCAATGAATAATTTTTTTAATTTTTTTTATGAAAGAGTAATGAAAATGCTACATTTGTATGAAAAACAAATTATGAATTCGTTAATAAATGACTGAACTACACGCAATTGTTTGTGTTCCAATATTAAATGAAGCAGACTTCACTTGTTGTTCTATACGAACATCATTAGTAGGCAACGATTTAACTTGATGTGATTATTTTTTTCAAAACGATTTTCCGGTTCTCAATTTCTACTTTTTTCTTACATGAAATTGTTAAAAAGTTCTTCCGGAACTAAATGTGTTCTTAACATTGTCAGTTCCCAAATAATGATGTATTTTTTTAAGCAAACACGAGTTCAAATTCCAAAAAAGTAGAAAGACGTTAAATCTACTACATAGTTCTTATATTGTGAAGTTGCTTTTGATCGCCCGTTGGAACTTTTGAAAAACTTTCAAGTTTACAAAAGAGTACAAGAGAGATTTTTGACGATCCAATGAGCTGTACAAAAAGACTTGCAACACTTTATTAGCTACATGATGTTGAAAAAATGAGAAGTATGAAACAAGTAGATTTTTTCCTTTATTATGTTCCCAACTTTTATAAAAGTGATATTTTTCTGATCTGATTTTTATTAGGTAGTTGGAGTGCCCTAGAAGACATTATTAGAGGAGTTAAGGGCATAATAAGCACTCATTTTGTCTGCAAAAGTACGTATTTTCATTAACTAATTTTCATGAGGATTGGTTTCGTACTACCTATAGTATTAATTTTTCACCATCTTTTCATCTTTACAGAAATACCTACATTTGAAAATAAATAAACGATTTTTATATGTTAACAAATACTTTTATATCAACCTGTGTTGGTCTTTAAAAGCCCTTCCAAACTAATTAATAGCGTTCGTATTCTTGTATGATCACTACATAAACCGCTATGGATTGATATAATTAGTCAAATAACTTATCGTGGCGTATACTAACCGTTTATTAGGAACGAATGTTCCTACAGTAAGGTTGCCAGTATATACTTGAACATAACCGGACCGAGAAAATTCCCGAGCATTTTATTTCAAACCCTGGAAAAATCCGGGCACATGGTTTCAACATTTTCTACCTAAAATCCGGAAATATCCGGGCAAAGTTGGTAAAAACGACAGAATTGATCAACTAAAATCAAGAAAAAAACACTCGACGTATAGTTTATCCCATTAAAAAACATCAACAGATTTTAAATCTTTTTAAAAGTTTCCAAAAAAAAATACGATCATGATAATGCCGGTATAACATGCTTAAATATTCGTTTTTGGACACAAAAATAAAAGTTATAATTACTGAATTTTGTTTTTTTTTATATACTTTGCAAATAAAATGAACAAAACCGAGAATTTTTCTACAAATCCGGGCAACCGGGCGGAACGGACTCTTCCTAAATTTTGTGTCCAATATCCGGGCAATCTGGCAAGTTTATCTTATAAGATATAACCGTTTTAAAGCTAAGTTGATTTATTAAAAAATGGGACCGTTAAGAATGCGTGTATCTGAACAACCATTTGTTGATCGTTATAATTTCTCTGGAGGAAATAAAGGTAATCTTATCAGAATGGGGGTAGGCTTAATAGCGGCACGTTATCCAAACATACGGGAAAATTGTGCCTAACAAAGCAAAACTATCACGAGATTGAACTTAAAGTATAATCTGTAAGTAAGATCAAAGGTTGTGAAATATAGGTACATAAAAAAGTACCGTAAAACGGGGTAAGATTGATAACTTTCTTAGATAAATTTCGATTATTTTTTCTCTTAAAGGGAATGTGGCATGTTTCATTTTTTTAAACCAGTACTGGACTCCTATGAACGTAAAAAATAGTTGCAGAAGTTTATTAGACTAGCTGAGTGCTCCTACTTTGCACTTAGAGCCTACTTTAGTCCTAAAATGCCGAAAATTGTAAATAATTCATTTTGCTGCCTCCTATTCAGTCGAAAATTTTAAAAAATACATATTTTTCTTAAAATCAACGAAAATCAATGGAAAACCAGGAAAATTTGTGAAGGGTCCAAATATAGAAGCCTTTGACTTTGATGTTCCATTTTAAGACCTTACATCATAAAAACTTTGTTTGAATACCAAACATATCAACAAAGTTTCGAATTTATAATTGGGGCATAATTCAGAACCAATTTTGAACATTACCCTAACATTTTTTGTTAGCTTTACGCAAATAAACTACAAGTTAGCTAACATAAAAAAGTTTTAGCATTTGTTCTGCTGATAGAGCTGACGGGGTATAAAAGTGTTTAAAATATTCATAACAGAAATGTAACTTTTTTTAGTCGATTAAAAGCTGTAATACTTTTTTCTGAAAAAATTGATTGAAGATCACACTTTTAATGAATTTGTTTATTTATTTTCGAAAAATCATACTTTTTATGGGCTTGTGATATAGCTCAGTTGGCAAGTCTGTTGTCTCCTGAGCCGATGTCCGCGAGTTCGAGCCCAAGAGTAAACATCGAACACAGTTGTACCGGATAAGTTTTTCAATAACGATCCGTCAACTGTAACGTTGATAAAGTCGCGAATGCCATAAAGATGGTAACACGACTATAATCGAAACAAAAAAAAACTTTTTATAAGAATTTTAGTTAAAGGTCCAATTAAAGGTACCAGTACAGTTCCAAAATAGGAACGTAGGTTCAAAGATGGAAATTTGTTTATCAGTATCTTTGCAAATCTTTCAATAAGGGCGAAACCTATGTTGAAAATTCTCATTGAAACTTGTAGATAAGATGATGAACTATAAATAAATTTCTAAGAAAATATAAAGCTCCCGTTTGTTTATGGGAAAAATGTGATTATTTTAAAACCACCGCTTAAAGGGTTCAAAGTAGGGCAACTAACCCTACTTAAAATTTGATTTAAAAATCGATTTTGCCTTTGTTTAGCATTTAATGCTTAGGGGTAACATTGATCAGTCACTGTTTTAACGGTTGTAACGAGTTTTCTTGATCATAAAGGATACAAAACACCTTCATAACATTTACGAATGCTAGTAATTCATTAACTAAGGCAGTTCGTGTGTTAAGGCCGAACAACAATTCAAATCGAAAGAAGGGCCATGATGCTGCATTAATTGAGGGGCTAAATTTTTTAACATTACTTATGAAATTTTAACTACAAAAAATAAAAAAAAATTTGCCTTCATTCAATTCTCTGGACCCTCACACTATTCCCCTTTAATTTTTTCCTTCAAATTTTATCATTTGATAGGGTTTCAAATCTTTTATCCTAGACTCGTTTACTCTTGGAAAATGACTCTATTTTTCAATTATCAAAAATTTACCATAAAATTCTACAAAAACTACACCAATTCTATACGGTGATCAAACCCCGTTTTACGCTAATTTAGGTGTGATCAAATTACAACTGCTTAGAAGAAAAATACCAATTATAAGAGGGATGGTAGCCTGTGAAAGTTGGATGTATACATGTCCGTGTGATAGAAAAGATTGACAAGGTAATGAATTTGAATTACGGTGATTTGTATGGAAAATCTGAGAATTTTTATTTACAAAATCGACTTGATTTTCTTCAACCTCCAAAAGCCTGGTAAAAGCTCTGGTTTGAAGATTTTTTTAATAACTTTAAAATGTTTCCCACAGAGAAAAATTATGATAAAAATATTTATTCAATATGTCAATCATTGGAGTAAAATATTAACTTCATAATGACATATTTTCAAAGCAATTGTAAACTGAAACTCTTTATTTTTCTCAGAAAAAGTTTTCCAAAATGTCTGTAATGAGTTGTATTGATCCCTATGGTGTAGATGATTTTTTCTTTTGAATGGATTGTGATCATTCGTTATCACGAAATTACTACTATTTGCCCAATAACTAATGTTCATCCAGTATTTATCTGTTAAATAGGACTCAAAATACTGTATTCATCTAAATACTAGAAAATTGCGCCTTAAAGTATGCAGTCACATTCCAGTAGTAGATAAACTTTTAGAGTTCTCTTTGTCTAATACTTACAAACTGTGAACTTCTATGGCGAAATTTAGCCAACGGACCCTTTATCTGGCTTTTGCTGGATTTTTTTTCCTAAGGTTAGAGCATCCATGTTTCCATTAGCGAAGAATCAAGTCTCCTTTAACTAAAAAATATCACTTTTTTTCGTCACACGAACATGCTTTTAGTTCATTTTCGGGTTCATGTATCGTTCTAACTTTTGAAGCATATGAACTTGAAATTACACACTGCCAGAAAATGCAAAAGGCGGCGTGTTGCTAAATTTTACCAAAAAGATATGATGAAAATGAAAAAAGGGGATCAGGTATCCCCATTCCCCTCTTTAGCATTTTTATATGTTTTGTAAATGTACTTTTTCAAGATCGCTTTAAATGAGCAAGTTATTAACTGCTGTGTGAAAATACACCCATACGTTTTTTCGACATATTTTCGATATATTTTGATCAACAATTGGTATTTGATAAAATCTTGAGTTCCATTGAGATTATTCAAATCTAACTGTAAAGTAATAAATCTAATTCTTGAATTCCTTCATGATGGTCTCCGGAATCAATTTACGATTTTCCTTGCGACTTTAATTGGAACACATAATCACATGCTTGTTAAATTTCACTTTTATCCCTCTCCCTCATCCATCTCGTTTCCCCTTTAGTTCCCGAGAAGGGTATTATTGATTTTCCAGCGAGACTTTTATCCACCGACGACACGGCGAACATACACTAGGGCTGGATTTTCCTCCCCCTCAAGCCATGCAAAGGCTCACAAACGAGAGTGACTTCAGTTTCACCCTTTGCTAATTCATATGTTCGCTGATCGTAATTCCGCTTCTCTCCGTTTTTCGCTGCTTTTCCATGCAATTTCTTATTTATGGCTGGATTTTTTTAATACTCATTCCTGTATTTTTTTCCTCTTTTCCCATTTCAGGCTGTGCGTTTTTGACGTATTTCAGTCCGGAAAACGCTATTAACGCTCAAGGCGCGTTACATGAAAAGCAGACTTCACCTGGGGTAAGTTAACAGTCGCACGTTTTCCGTTTTATTTCTTTCTTTGGGTTGTGTTTGTTTTACCAGTGTTGTTTTTTTTGTTTTTCGTTTCCCAAGATGTTCCCGGGATCTTCTGTGAGTTTTATTCGGGTATATGCGTAAAGGAACCAGTTTAGCAGCCACTCATACATTCAAAGCCTTTCCCGGTTACGACTAAAACCGGTGAGCGACGGAAATTACCCACCGACTTTATGGCCCTGCACTTATTGCTTGCTCTTCGTCAAGGACTTTTCCCTCCCTGGCTAGTCCACAATGCCGAAACTCTTAAAATACTCACGGCCAGCAACCAGATTCTGCCACTTACGTTTGTTGAAAAGGATTTTCCGAAGAAAATTTTCAATCAATTTCTTAAATTGAACTTTTCGAAAATACTGAAATAAAAGAGTAATATCGTAAAAAGTTTGAAAAAAAATGATAAAAAATGAAATTTAAAAAAAATCAAAAACTTGTAGTTAAAGTTTTCATCTCTTGCAATCAATGGAATTCCTCATTGGCTTATGTAGAAGAACTCAGAAATGCCAATTTTTTGCGTGAGAAAATCCACTTGAGGTTCCAAGTTGAACTTGTTGGAGCTTCATTCATTGAATTTTATTGCCAATGCTTTACCTTTCGCATAACATCCTTTTTGATTGTAACTCATCTACCCTTCTTCTTTGTGCCCTTCTCAACGCCCACTCGTACACCTGGTTGAATTCGGTCAGAACCCTTACTTTAAAGTTGGAAACAAGAAAAAACTCTCATACAAATTCAGCTATTTGTCGTTAAATGCAAGAGACCTGTCCCTGTTTCCACTCAGCTTAAAAAGGATTCAGTGAAACGCAAAGCAAGGGGGACTCCATGAAGGAAGAGGGAGCAGGCACTTCTAATCTTTACGCGTCTTTAATGTCTTTGTCGTTGTTTGGGCCTAGGCTGTTGGGTTACCTTTTCTCACCTCCCTGTCTCGAAGCAAAATTTAGCTTGTACTGTCCCAGGGAAAGCGATTTTTTAAAATGGTATTCTGCGTATCCCTATTTATACCAGTCATCTGAAAAGGCGAGAGATTGCAATCCATACACCAAATGACAAAACTTTTGCCGAGGGATGCTAATTGAGGTTATTTTTCCAGTGCCAAATTTGGTCAGTGGATTTTAATGCTAGGGTGCATGAAAGGGACTTGGCATAATTAGGATACTATTTATTTTATGTTTTTGACCTTTGGGACTCATTACTTTTTTGTGGATAACTGGGAACATAAAAAAATTAAGTTTACACCTTTATAAAAGGTTGGACATCCAGCAGATTACTTTGGGTGTCTTCTATTGATTATGTAATTATGATAAATACACAATTTTAATAAAATATTACTACTATTTTTTTTACGTTATCAAGAATCCCAATGAAAAAATCATCTGAAATCGATATCAAAAAGCGTACGAAAAAAAGTTTTTTTCCGGTTTTCGTCTGGTTGAAGGGCTAAAATTACATTTCCCGGTGTTTGTTTCATTCTTTTTTTTATTATTCTAGGATTTTAACCCTTCCGTATTATTATTTCTTTTATTTTAACGGAGTTGATTAGTTTTCACCACAAAGAAAATTTTCTCAGACTGAATATTTGAGATCAAATAAAAAAATATATTTATAATTTAAATCTGGTGTTCGGGTTACCCGGCTCTTCTGGTGGGCCAGCCAACTTAAACAAACTTGAAATGGAGTCTGGCTGCTCATTGGAATTCCAAATCTAAACCAAAATGCAAAATTTTCTTGCAAATCCCTTCTTACCTTTAGGTTAAACTTTTTTGTGGCATGAACAAGAACCTATCTTCGGTAAATTGGTTTACTTAATCTCTGGTTAGTTGTTTTTCGATCGGTTGAGATTAAATCAGATTCAGAATATGAAGAGTTTCTTAATAGTAACTCTTCAATCAATGAATTGCAGAAAAATCTTTTAAAAATATTTGTTCATGTTTTATAAGTTTCACATGTGAAAATAATTATCGGTGCTTTTATATTAAAGCGAATTTTGTAGATCTAAAATCAAACCATAAAAATATTTGAATGTTTTTGAATAATTTTTTTTGGCTAAAATCAATCGTTGAAAACTGATAAACTAATACAGTATTTGTTTTCTCCCCTCGATCAGAGTTCCAAAAAACATGAAATTAATTGAGTACCGTAAACAAGGGGAATTTTGATCCCCGGGGTAACTTTGATCAACATAAATTTTTTGCAGTTAGGCATCATTAACCAAGTTTGAAATTAAATTTTCTGAAACTATTTTCTACGATTGTAAACCTTTAAATTGAGTTTAAAATAGGCTAAATTTGGTTTGTAGTTGGAGATTTTTTATATCATTTACTTAAAATGAAGCTTTAAAGTTTAAAAATATCTGTTTTTTTTTTTTTTTGAAGACTCACAAACAAATACCTCTCCTGATAAAATGGTTGCATTTAGGAGCAAATGGGTTGATTTATGTGAAAGTTTAACTTTTTTCCTTTGCATACGTATAGTTTTAGAGTTATTTATATGGCCATTCTATGATTATTTTTGGATATAAAAAAACGGACATTTTCTAAGAGAAAGCCTGTATAGAACAAATGGCAAAAAACCCTATAAAATGGATACGTTTGAATTAAAAAAGAACATAGGAACAGTAGTAGGACATAGGTATGAGATAATATTTTATTTGTTTTTAAGGCCAATAAATATTGAGAAATGTTTATAATTTTTGCCCCTAAATGTATGCAGAAATATTGTCCATCTTTTAATATAGGGGAAAAGTTGATATAACGCCCCATGTGGCTAATACGCGCCACCCTTGTTTTGAAGAATCTGAATCAATTTAAGCCTGCAAAACATTACCAATTTGTTTTAAATGCTGTGATTGGTCATGGCAAGAATGAATTCTTCCTTAAAATGCCCCTGTGTCGTGATAATTTCACAATTTAGGTTTTTTTCATATCGATCTAAATGTTAAAACACTTTCAATAAGGTGTCACCAAGCAGAGAAAAACTAATAAGACAATATTTTCTGACACTTTGATAGAGGAGAATCTAAACTATGATTTTATGCTAAAAAATCATACTTAACTCGCTAAGGTATGCTTTTTCTGGGTATCGTTTATCACGGCCCATGCAACGCGCCAATCGTAGTTGGCTGAAAATAGCATTAATTTTTCAAAAAGGCCAATTTTTATTGAAAATGAACAAAAACATCTAAATCCTTATTTTGAACGTTAATTCAGCCCAAAAAATCAACTTTTAATTTTTTTTTTTAATTTGATTAGTCCATTTTGAATTTCTTTTCAGTCAAAGTGTGTTTGGCTGCCAGGCGCGTATTGAATACACAGTGGTGCGTACTTGCAATACAGTTTTGTTCTGCGGCTTTGAATATGGTTTTTGAAAATCAAGTTTTTGAAGCAACTATAGCAATTCGAGTAAAAAAAATCATAGGCATTTGTAGAAAACACTTTTCTTCAACCATTACACCCATTTTTAACACAATGTGTACGTGGAATCCTAGAAAATAAGCGATTCGTTAGGTGGCGCATAATAGGGCATGTTCCCCTATTTGTCTTTGAAAGAAATCGTTGAAAAATTCAACTGAGTCCAAACAAAAAATAACTGTTATTGATGTTTTAAGCCTAGAGTGCTAATTGGCATCAAACCAATTATTTTGAAGATGTTGATATACGGTTTAACCATAGTGGTCAAAGTTATCCCGAAACATGAAATCTGGTATTGTAACAAACATTTAGTTAACGTCGTTTGAATATTCAGCAATCAATAATCGATCATGCTTTATACTCCTTACCTCAGTTAGTATTTTAAAACTTTAAGTGTTACAAAAAAGAAACCCCTTCCAAAATATTCGAAAATGAATTAAAAAGTGATCAATATTTTCCCAGATTACGTTATCGTCAAACGGGGAATCTAGCAACAGCGATGTTAGATGCAACCTTCTATAATTTTTTCTACAGCTCTAATCAAAATTTTATCGTAATATAATGTTATCTAGATGATTGATCTGATGATTGTGAAATTATTCTGACATTTTAAGCTTTATTTTTGATTATTTTAAATTTTAACATGTACATTGTACATATCTATTCTGTAAAAACTTAATTAAGCATGACGGATTGTTTAAATGATATTATCTAGAAACTGAAAATTGGCTTTTTATTTATCTGTTTATATACTGGCGCTGAAATAATATTTTTAAACATAAATATTTTTATAATTATGTTTCTTATTTGAAGTAAGATGTAATAAAATGCAAATCAAAGAAACGCCTTTTAAATCTCGATTCCACATGCATTTTGCATAACACGTTGCAGTACATTTCTCGTGAAGAAATCACGTTAAAGGGAAATTGAGAAAAAGGAAATTTTGGCCCTTTAAGAAATCTTATGCAACTTTATGAACATCTCTATTCATATAGTGTTGTTACATATTCTATCCTTATTGTCAAAAAATTCCCGAAATTGAAAGAGATTTTCCACTAACGATGGAAGTCTGAATTGGATGAATATTATTCATCAGGTTATGTAATGAGACGGAACACATGTTAAGAAATAATTAAAAATTCAAAAATTAGAAATAATAGAATTCAGGCAATCCATCAAATCTTGTTTATTCTTAGAAACTGCTCATTTGTTTCACTTTATGTAATTTTTGGCGCTGATTTTGCCCGAACCCTAAATTCTAAACGATGCGAAATAGAATTATATTTTTATTGGAATTGTTCGCCGTTTCTCTCTTTTAAAACTAGTAATTCGAACAAAAAAACTTTGTTTTTAAATTAATGCATAACGGGGAAAAATGTACAAACCGTGAAAAAAATTCAATATCTTCCCTTCCACACAAACCAAATCTATCAACGGCTTTTAAGCCAGTTTTAAGTGCAAATTTTGATCCAAATGAGACTTACATATCTTGTGGGATTTTTTTTTGTGATATCGAAAGAAGGCGGTGGAGACGCACGCATCGGAAAATGGAGTTATAGCTGTTTTTAACCTCAATTCCCGTACACTTTTAATATAGTTCAGTAAAATATGCTTGATAATTGAAAATTATCAAGTTCAAACATGCTTTCTGCAATATGTAAACAATTTTGAGGTTAAGGTTAAAATAGCCATAGCTCCATGGCCATTTTCGATGCGTGCGGTGGCTCAAACAGCCTTCATTCGATTTCTCGAATAAAAATTACACAAGAAAGGTCTCATTTGGTTCAATACATTCAATTCCGAACTTAATTTTTTCATAATTAATTGAAAATGTAAAGAAATTGAGGGTGCAATAAGCCATGACTCTATTTTTCCCAAACGTGTGCGTGGTGGCTTGAATATAGCCTTCACTTGATTCCTCGGAAAAAAAACTACACAAGATAGTTCTATTTTTGTACAAAATTTTCTAGTCGAAATCAGTTTTTTCTGGATTGTTTACAAAAAATATTGAAAAAAGGGTCAAAAGAATCTATATCTCCGTTCGATAGCTCGTGTGGCGACTGAAACTAGGGTTAGTTGTCCTTCTTGGGATTTTTCAAGCGGTGGTTATTAAATAACCATGTTTTTTTCTCATAGATGGACGGGAGGTTTAAAATTTGCATGACATTCATATATAGATCAAGATCTTATCTGCTAGTTTCAATGAGAATTTTCAACATAGGTTTCGCCGTTACTAAAAGATTTGCAAAGATATGAATGATCAAAATTTCCAACTTTGTACCTACTGTTCCTTTCTTTGTACTGAACAAGTTCCTTTTATTGGACCTAACTCTAAAATTCCTATAAAAAGTATTATTTTTCGAAAAAGAATATAAAAAATCATTTAAAATGATATCCTTAATCAAATTAATTTAAAAAAGGATTTCAGCTTTATAACAATTAAAACTTAAATTTCTGTAATGAGTATCTCTAAAACTTTCTTTCGCCGTTAGTTCTATCAGCATAACAATCGCTGAAACTTGTTGTGTAGGGATTAATCATCCAACAGGATGAAAACCCCTGAAAAAAAAAACAAACACACTTTTAGTGTTTACTTACTTTTAGTTTATTTGCTTAAAATTGACGAAAAATATTAGAAACGTACAATATTGGTTTTGAAAAAAAAATAAAAAAAATAAAAAAAAATAATAAAAAAAAATAAAAAAAAATAATAAAAAAAAAAATAAAAAAATAAAAACAAAAAAAAATAATAAAAAATTAAAAAAAAAATTTAAAAAAAAATTTAAAAAAAAAAATTAAAAAAAATTAAAAAAAAAATAATATTAAAAAAAAAACTGGCATCTTTGTTGATTACTTAGTATGTACACAAAGTTTTGGTGATGTCAGGTCTATAAATGAAACATTGAGAACGAAAGTGTCCATTTTTGTACCCTTTACAAATTGTACGGCTTTCTCTGACATACAATGGATTGTGGGCTCAAGCCAGCCGGAGTATCTCGACAAATTTAGAATTATGGGTAGGGTACTTAGCTACCTTTTCAGGATTCTTTATTTGTTTCGAACAGTTGGAAGGGAGTAAGATGAGTCAAACCTGTCCCAAACCAGTGGTAACGGACCCCTTGGTTATGCTGCAATTATTGTTGATGGGTTAAGAATGAACAATTTTTGAATGTGCGATCGAGACTTCCCGTACCGCCTCGGGTCGAAAGACCTATCAGCTACTGGTGGGTTCTCATACATATGTACATACATACAAACATTTACAAATTGTACGGCTTTCCATTGATTTTTTTTTGAGAAAATAAAGGTAGTATGGCTCATATTCTTCACAGTGAAAGCAGTTTCCATTCCAACTTTTGCTTGAACAGTAAAATAACGTGATTTTTCCTTATTCACTATGTTTTTTCAAAACGCGTCCCACTAATTGAGCTGTCTGATTTACCACTGATGAGGAGATACATTTTTAAAAACGTTGTAAATATTATAAGAAAGACTTTATGGCAAAAAGTGGATTAAGAAAGAATTAGAGTTAATTGAGTGCATAGGAGTATCTTTATGAACTACTAACAATTTTCGGAATTTTAGGTCTAAGGTAGGCTCTAGGTCCAAAGAAAGAACACTCATCCTACATATGTCCAATCGATTTTTCAGACGTTTTTACTAAAGGACAGTATATTTTCATAGATTTGGTCCATATAGGAGGAGGGATATTGAATTTCTTCGCGGTTTATACATTTTTTCCCCGTCATGCGATGTATTAACTATTTTTTTTTCAAAAAAAAAAAAATAAAAGGAGTCTGGGAAAATATGTATGAGTCCAGATTTTCTGATTTACAATCGAATAATTGAGCATAAAAATTTAAACATTTTTTTCCGACTTCGTCGCCGATGTTCGTGAGTTCGAGCCGAAGAGTAAACATAAATCACAGTTGTTCAGGATAAGTTTTTCAATGACTGTTCGTCAACTGCATCGTTGATATAAGTCGCGAATGACGGATGTTAAAACGACTATAATCGAAACAAAAAAAAAAGATTTTATGCGAACATAAATTTCGGATTTTCCACTATGTTTTGGAAAATCATGCTAAGATTAGTAATTTCAATCGATTTTTCTTAAGTGAGTTGTAAAATAGACTCTTTGCCTCTTGTTTTTTAGAGAAATTTATTCTGATTCCATCACAAAAAACCATCAATGGATTTCTGGGTAAAATCACAGGAAGTCAGAATCTTTTTTTTTTTGCAAAAAACTCAGATTCAATTTTTTTTTTCGGCAACCTTGCTCCTAGCCCAGCACATGCTGAAAAATAACTTGAGAGCCAGAGTACTTGGAAATAAATGAGGATCAATTCCTGCAAGTCCCAATGCGATCAGCCTTAGAATGTGGCGGATACAATATAAGTGAACGAGTTATGACTATTAAAGTGAGACTTAACTTTTCTAGTAGGTAACTTGTTATCTCAAAATTTGAATTTTATTATTGGGGTACTAAAGAGTCTTATTTTTATTAATATCAACAAGTTTTTGTTTTTTAATTTATTTTAAATTTTGAGTGTAAATATAATTTTTATCATTAACATATTTATCAACAGATTAAATTTTTTTTACTATGCCAGATAGAAAATGTCATCTGCCAAGCATTCTTCAAAATGAAACCATCAGTGCTTGTATTGCAACATAAAAACGAACCTTATTCAATTGAGTCCAGCAATCATAAATGAGTTATGCACTGGTGTAAAATAGGTTTTATTACTCGCGTCGAACGCAAGAAAAATCGAAAATATCACTTGTTTCTACGAATCATTACGCGTCAGTGAACTTCTGGATCGAAGGAGAAAAAAAACTTTAGTGTTCTGGCTATATTTAACACTATCTCTTCTTCAGCAACAAGCTTTGGTTACCGAGAGGAAAGGAGATGTGGAGTTCTCTCCATTTTGGTAAAGAAGAATCTTACAGTGCAACTCATCTATTAGCGTTCAAGTCTTTAAAGGCTTTGAGGGTTTAGAATTTTGAGCCTTTCAATAAAGTTATTACTTGTATTGACATTCTAAAATAAAGTTAAATCATTGTTTTGTTCCATACTGTTCCGGCTTCAAGGCTCAAAAAGGTAGCAATTCGGGTCGGCGAGCTCTGGTTTTTGTTTACAGTCCACTTGACTCAAGATTCGATTAAAATGCTGCCTATCGATGGCAGTGGTTGGTTGTTGGAAGAAGATTTCCACGTTTCCACGTCGAGACGGTTGGATGAATTATGGCGTTCAATTAAAAAAAGTAATGGAACCATCGATCGTCTGTTCAATGGTCCATTTTCTATTCAATAATGTAGTTTCCATAAAGCTGATATTTCCGTCATTATCTCAGATATTTAAAGTAAAATATCAATCGACGACTATTGATGAAAAAGTAAAAATGAATATATTCAGGGGCCACATTGGTTTAAAATTGATCCGCAATACTGTTTAACATCATGCGCTTATGCCCAGATTCCGGATCTCTACCGGATCATTCGTTTCGGCTGAAATTGCATGTCAGCCCAACATCAAAAGAACCACAAAAGTGCAATTTTCTGAAAAATATTTATCCTTCTCGGACCACCTACAGCAGCACGGGAGAGCAACGGGTGCAGGGTTGTATTCAGGACGGTTATTTTTACTTTTGAGTAATTTAGGGAAACAGTAAGAAACTTAATCTCGTTTTTCCCAAATCACAGATATGTTTAATTTTGATATTCCACTAAACAAATTTTGTCGTTTTAGATCTCAGAACTGTTTTTAAACGCAAAAATTAACTATTTCAATACAGTTAAGAAAAACAAGGCATTTTTCTCGATACAACCCTGCCGGCACCATAGCGCCCAATTGAAGTGCATCGGAAATTTGAAAATGGTTCGTGGCTGTGTAAATTTTCACCACCCGTCTATGATGTAAAATGATTGGTCAATCAGCGTTCCCCCACTACCTTCCAGTAGATTGTACATATTGCTGGTAGAAGCGAAGTGGACAGGAAAATGTGGCGGTATTAAAAAAAAATCTAGAGCAGCTCACTTCCCAAGGGTAGAACGCAATTTTCTCGCATGATTAGCTCATAAATGGTCGGAAAAACGCACTCGCAACCGAAAGAGCACACGTGTGTCTGCACAGCTCAGAGAGTGAATATGTGGGCAAAAGTGAGGTGAAGGGCCAAAAGAGGCTAGACGATATCGAGGTCATGAAAAAAAGTGCCTGACTGTACCGAATCATTCGCTTGGAAGTTGAACGCATCGCAAATTACCCAGCGTTTCCCTTCTATGTACTAAGTAATGTTGCTGAAGAGTTAGGAGCATCGATCGATGGAATTAGAAATCGGGTTTTGAAGTCGTTGGCTGCTTCCAGCTACGTCTGGATGGATGCAAACATTCCAGGATGTCGGCACCAAAACAATCCTATGTAAGTATGTTTATAGGTAATGAACGAAGTGTGGAGAGCATCCCACAGACGCAACGGGGAAACATTCAACGACCTGAGAGTTCCCGGACATGAGAAAGAATAAATTGCTAGTAATCATAAGTTCCATGCACTTGTTTTAATGCTTCCATTTGTCGGAACAAACGGAGTAACGGGAAAGTTCAAAGTGTTTTCTTTTATTATTACTCAACATTTACGCATCGAGCACTAGACTGGCCCAAATTTGTATGGGATGATTTTTACAACATTTTTTTCAACGCGGCACCCCCTAGATTGGTGCATTTAGGTGAAAAAATGACTTTCTGAAAGTTTCAGGTCATTTGGCAAAAGCACGAGCTGGCGCAAAGGACTTGAAATTTGTATGGAGATTTTCGGCAAAATGTATGGAAAATCGACATACTTTCACTCTTTGTGTTCTAAAATATGTTCCCAGTATGCTAGAAAGCTCAGAATTTCAGGAATTGTAGTTTAAACAATGACAAACAAGTTTGTAGAAGATTGTGCCGCAATACGAGTTGACTGTAATAAGTTATTTGCAATTGAATGTGTGATTTTTTTCGCATTACATCGATATATTGTAAACGGTGTGTAGATGGACTATTAGTACTAATTTGATCGCATTGTCACACAATGAGAATAACAGATAGAAAGTTTGTGTTCTTGGCAAAGTTGTAGCTTATTTTATAACAAACTATGAACTGCTGCATTGTTGTGAGTATAAAAAAAGAGTTTTGGTTTAAATGATCTTTTTTCAAAATTTTTGGTGTTTATATTACATTAGTAACCAATAAAATTGTTTATTCAAATCAAGCAAGTATATTAAACTTAGATCCTGAAAGTTTTCAACAATGAAGATTTTGTTTGATTCTGGGAAGTTTTCGATAATGACTAGTTATTTGCAAAATAATTTATTTTTCGGCTTTGCCGTGGGTTAGAAGTTTTTTATAGTGGGAAAGAGGGGTCAATTTGCAGTGTCATTTACTACCTTTAAACTGCTTATACGTTGTTGCCCTTTGTTGAATTCTTTGATAGTCTTCCAATGCTCAGGATCTATTGTCATTTTTTGGTATATCGTACCGATCGAAAAATTTAAGCGACTTTGAATTCATTAAATCATTCAACGTTAAATTTCTGAATTCATTCATACCTTTTACCACAAGATTTTTTAGTTCTTGAGTTGACTTTTTTGACAAGGCTTTAACCATTATACATTTCTCATCGAAGGTCTAAATGCCCCACAAAAATGTTTGTAAGAGCTTTTTTCGCAACTTTGCGGAGGACACAAACTTTCTATTTGATATTTTCATTATGTGTCTGCGATCAAGATAGTGCGATTATTAAGCCCATACACCGTTCACGATATATCAAAGAAATGCGAAATAAATCACACATTCAATTGCAAATAACTCATCACAGTCAACTCGTATTGCGTCACAATCTTTTACAAACTTGTTTGTCATTGTTTAAACTACAATTCCTGAAATTCTGAGCTTTCTAGCATACTGGGAACAAATTTTAGAACACAAAGAGTGAAAGTATGTCGATTTTCCATACATTTTGCCGAAAGTCTCCATACAAATTTCAAGTCCTTTGCGCCAGCTCGTGCTTTTGCCAACTGACTTGAAACTTTCAGAAAGTCATTTTTTCGCCTAGAGACACCAATCTAGGGGGTGCCGCGTGGAATATAAGGATTTTTTTTGTTATGGGCCAGTCTAATCGAGCACGCACGAAATTCTTCGAATACTACCGCATGTTGGCGGCGACTCGAGTGTGTTTGTGTTATGTGCCCATATGCTAGATAGGATTTATTTCGAAAAGTTGAGTAAGGTTAAGATGAATCAGTGAAGCACGGACTGGGTCTTCCGATAAATTATTCCAGACTGTGTTTACGACAGAGAACCCGTTGTGGTAGTATATTTAGAATATGTACTTTGCTTAATGATTGTTGAGAATCTATTATTTGGTATACTAAAGGTTAAAAAATTTGAATGCTGATGCGAAGATGAGGCGTAACGGGAAAAGTTCATTTTTTTTTTGCAAACGTTCATGAGATCGAATTTCGATTATGGTATTCGAACCTACATACGTAGTGTGATTCCTATAGATTGATGGTTTTAGCATTTGTTAGATGCTAGCTAGAAAAAAATACACTTGGTGTATTTTTTTTTTTTTTTTATTCTAGACAGTCCAATTTGACACTACCCTAGTATGTTAGCATTTTAAGCTTTATTGCGGTCAGCAAAATTTCGTTTGGACTATAGCATTAATCTTCATAAAAAGCTAAAGCGCATTCTATTACTCCACCAGAACTCTTATAAAGCCAAAATCAGGCTATTTGGCCCTATCCTAGTCAAACGCCATCATGACCAATCATTATGCTTTAAAATTTTGGTCATCAAAGCTTTCAAAAAGTCATTTTAAACATGTTAACAATTTATGTTTTTTTTTTATTCTGTGAGTTCTCGGATTGATGAATAATAATTGCATTGTTGAGATATGGTAAAATTGATAGCAAAAAGCAATGTTTCAATCATACTTAGAGCATATTTTCTACTGCCAGTCAAGATTTCATGCAAAATGTGTATGAAATTGTATCTTAAACTAAATGCGCCTCGTCAAATCTGATGGTCAATCATGATGGCATTGATGAAAAATAGGCCTGAAAAAATATTTTCAAATACTTGCATTGTGAATCCATCAACATGGCGTCATTTTGTACCCTTTAATTTTGCAACCAACATGGCGTTAGTCAGTTCAATGCTAAGTAGCTTTTTTATGGTCATATAAATGTTTATAGTTTTATATGGTTTAATGATGACCACATAAAAAGCTAAAATTTAACGTTTCTCTCGCAAGCCATACAATTACACGCTTAGGGTTAGTTCCTCATATCTGAGTTGTTAATCATTGGTACAGTAAATGAGAACAGACTTTTTGAGTGAAAATAGATTGTTTGTGAATGGCCCGTGGAATAAATCATGAATTGAAGTCAAATTTTGTTGTCTGACGCCATCTTGAAATCCATGATGGTGGCTTCAGCTGAAGTTTAAAATGTTGTAAATGACTTAAAACCGCATGAAACCCCAACAATATCGGTATTGGGTGGAAATGATAAACTAGAAGAAACCGATTTTTTTTCTTTCCAACGCTATCTTGAAATCCAAGATGGCGGCTTCCGCTGAACTTTGAAATGCTGTTAATCACTAAAAATCGCATGAAACCCCCAAAATATGAGTATTTGGTGAAAGGGCTAAGCTGGAAGAAGTCGAATTTCGCTATTGGACACCATCTTGAAATTCAAGATGGCGGCTTCCACTGAATTTTAAAATGCAGTTAATCACTGAAAATCGCATTAAACTGCTACAATATGGGTATAAGTGGAAAAGAATCTACGAGTAGAAGACAAATTTCGCTATCAGGCGTCATCTTGAAATCCAAGATGGCGGCTTCCAATGAACATTAAAATGACTGAAATCACTAAAAATCACGTGAAATTCCCACAATATGGTCATTGGGTAAAATGTCTTAATCAGTTTAAGTGGAATTTCTCTATCAGACACCATCTTGAAATCCAATATGGCGACTTCCGCTGAACCTTAAAATGCTGTAAATAACTAAAAATCGCATGAAACCCTCACAGTATTGGCTAAAGAGCTAACCTAGAAGAAGTCAAATTTCGCTAACAGATACATCTCGAAATCTAAGTTGGCGGCTTCCATTAAACTTTTAACACGTTCGTCGCCACGCTCATTTTGGTAGTTTTACTAGCCGGGCCCCAAGAAATTCTGGGAGCGAGAAAGAAAAGAGGGAGAGTTCCCAGATTTGCAACGTGTGGCTAAACTGAGCGGCTAACTTGAGTAAGAGAGCGTCACCTGCTTTTTGATGTGACGGGGCCCCCCAGGAAATACACATGTCACCCGAATATGGGTGCCGTGGCGACGAACGTGTTAAATGCTGTTAATCACTGAAAATCGCATGAAACTCCCACAATATGAGTATTGGGTGAAAGGATCAAACGAGTACAAGTCGAAGTTTGCTATCAAACGCCATCTTGAAATCCAACATGGCGGCTTCCACTGAACTTTAAAATGATTTTAATCACTGAAAACTGCATTAAAGTCACTACATTATGGGCATTCAGTAAAAGGACTAAACTAGAAAACATCGAATTTCGCTATCTGAGGCCATCATCAATTAAGATGGTGGCTTTCGCTATTCTTTTCAAAGTTGTAAATAACTGAAAATCTCATGATCCATCCACATCTTGGATTTCAAGATAGCGTCAAAATGCGAAAATCAACTTCTTATAGCTTATCTCGATTATCAAATACCCATATTTTGGAGGTTTCATGCGATATTCAATGATTTATAGCATTTTTAAAGTTTATCGAAAGCTGCCATTTTGAATTACAAGATGGCGATGGATAGCAAAATTCGATACTCGTTTAGCCCTTTCCCAATATTGTTGAGGTTTTATGCGATTATAAGTCATTTACTACATTTCAAAGTTCAGCGGAAGCCGCCATCTTGGATTTCAAGATGGCGTCAGATATTTTTTTCCTGCTATGTGGGCCCTTTCATTCAATACCTATATTATAAGATTCCGGTTATTTCAAGTTTTTAAAGATTTTTACATATAAATTTTTCTATTTTAAATCAAAACCAACAAACATAACTTTTCAAAAATGTTTAAAAATTGGAGTTCCAATTCAAACATGTGCTATCTAACCTGAGCGTGTCCTTTTTTGACATCTTGATCGAGAACTGTCACTATGTTTTACGGCGGTTTTATAATCATGCTCTGAGTGCTATTATAGATACAGTGAGCGAAATAAGAATAGCACCACTATGTTTTTTGCTTGTTAAAATATGAATAATTGAAAATTACGAAAATTTTCTTCCACAGTTTGTTCTGAATTGCTTAACGGATAAATCAAGCATAAGTTTACTTTTTTTGGACGTAGCAATTGGCGTTGAGGACCAAAAATGTGAAAAAAGGGTGCGAAATAAGAATAGAACCACTTGAGTTTTTCAACAAAAACAAGCTTATTTTTTAAAATTTGCTGTGTAAAAGTGAATAATAACGCTTCTATGAATTATTTGAATAAATAACTGCATTTTAAAGAGTTTTCCAGAATTCCAAAGGTTTTCATAGGTTTTAATTAGTGGGTTTTAAGAGATGCTCCTCTAGAGTTAAGGAATTTGATATTTGAGCTGCAATTGTTTACCAAACTACTAATTTTCTTCATTAACATTCATAAGTATGATGCAAAATGATGAAACATAGATTTGAGACTGATTTTGAATCCAAAAAGTAGGTTGGAATTCAAAAATACTAATGTTTTTTAATAGTCAAACACTATTTCTCTAGATTTAAGTCATAGATGGCAGCACTATCTTGCCATTTAACCAAATTCATGCCCATTTTCGAATATCCGGGATTAATTAGGAAGTGCTGGATGATTTTGACCAAGAAATAAATACATGTACCGTGTGCACGCTTTGGAAATTCTATGATCACTAAATCCAAAAAAAAAAAATGGAATTGCATCGAGGTTACTAAAAGTGAATTTTTTGGACCGGTTATCAGAATAAAGTTATACTTTGCGATGGAGCTTGATGGAACAGACGGTTAGCAGTATTATTGGTATGATTTGCAATTGAATCGGAAGTTGAGATGAGCAGGAATTTTGGCGGTTGTACATTTTTGTGGTGGTGATTCTTTTGCAAATCCGGAAAAGTTTTCTGCAGCGTGATCTTCCACAAAACTGTGATGGGAAAATACCTCAAAATGATGAATATGGGCCTAAATAAACCTGGAAAATCAATATTGAGGCTAAATTTGGTTTTAACTGCAAAATAGTGCTGCCATCAACGACTTGAAACTGGAATAAAGTGTGGTTTACTGAACAAAATCAAAGTTTTTGATTTCTAACCTATTTTTTCTGATTCAATATTAATCCCAAATGTTTGTTTCAACATTTCACGTCATTTTTATGAAGAAAATTAGTAGTTTGGTAAAGAATTACAGCTCAAATATCAAATTCCTTAACGAAAGAGAAGCATTTCTTAAAACCCCCTAATTAAAACCTATGAAAACCTTTGGAATTCTGGAAAACTCCTTAAAATGCAGTTATTTATTCAAATAATTCGTAAAAGATTTATTATTCACTTTTACACAGTAAATTTTAAAAAATAAGCTCGTTTGTGTTGAAAAACTCAAGTGGTTCTATTCTTATTTCGCACCCTTTTTTCACATTTTTGGCCCTCAACGCCAATTGCTACGTCCAAAAAAAGTAATCTTATGCTTGATTTATCCGTTAAGCAATTCAAAACAAACTGTGGAAGAAAATTTTCGTAATTTTCAACTATTCATATTTTAACAAGCAAAAAACATAGTGGTGCTATTCTTATTTCGCTCACTGTATTATGCGAAAGAAAGCTTGGAGCAAACTTCTACGTTGGTGTTTTATCATAGTTTAAACAGTGCATTCATAACTCTTTAAAACTAACTAGAACAGTATGTTTAATAAAAGTTCTTTTAGCGTTTTCAAAACTATCTGAAAACATAGGCTGAAACAAAAACATACCCGAGCAGACTTTGATGCCTGAATCGATAGCAAACAGTTACCAAAATGAGCTACCAATGCCAAAATGATAGCATAATTTAGTAGTGTGTTTTTCCCGATAGCAAAACTAGGTTTCATTAAAGCATCAATATGCCGAATAATGATACCTGACTAATACCTAAATAAGGCATTGAGACCAAAACGAAAGCTTTTTTTGGTTTCGATTTTTTCAAGATAACAAAACGAGGCATCATTCAGGTTTCATTTATTGTGATAGAGCAGGAAGTGAGATCGAAAGGATAGCATGATTTGGTGTTCAATTCCCTGTGATGAAAAATCAGATTTCATTAGGTGTTAAAATTGAAATCGAAATAAAAAAAACAAAGAATTTCTCCGCTACCGGCATAATGTGCAAATTTCTAAGTGTTGATGTTTTAAACATTGCAAAAACAGGCATCATTAAGGCATCACTAAATTCCACACAAAATTAGTTGTGTAACGATACAATTCTTATACAGAACACGACATTCGATTTTGGCAACGTGTCAGAACACTTTAAAGTTGCCAATCGAACCCTGAAAAAATAATTTATCATTTTTTGAATTATGTCTGTATTTTTTTTTATTATTTTCAAATTTCAATCATTTTTGGTATTTTAGAGTACATCTTTTTTTTTTCAATAATTTTTCAACATATTAGAACGTAAAAACATATTGAAGGTGTTTGTCTTAATTATATTGGTCCTGTGAAATAAGAAAAGAAATCTAGGTAATGTATGTAACTTAAATAAACCCTTCTATTTTGGTACATGTGCTAAAATCAAACCGTGCCTCAATCGAATGTTGAGTCTGTACTTAATTTCATTATCGTAAAATACGATTCATTAGGCTGAGGTTAATTTTTTATTTTCATAAAAATAATTCGCTTGAAATTTTATTTTCGTTCAAAATGTTCTTGTAAGTTATATGAATTGATTAAAAATATTAAAACAAATGCTTCAAAACTGTCTGTTTGAATTCTTAAGCTTTTTTTTCAAACGAAATCACTAAATAAAAAGCTTGAAAAATTAATTTATCATGAAAACTTTTAAATAGAACATGCCTGATTTGAAGTTTTTTTGAAATTATTTTCAGTTTGTGTCAATCGAACATTGATCTTCGTCTTTAATTCTTTGCATTTTCTTATTTCCCTATCTATTGTCTGTTCTCTTCAATAAGAAAAAAAATTGATAAAAAGTGATTAAGTGATGTAGACCTGATCAAACAATTGTGAACATACAAAACGAGTTTGGCTTCTTAAAGCCTCAAGGTATGAGCCATTTCAAATAAATAAATTACTTAAAAAAATCAATCAAACATAACTTCAGTCCTTTTTGACAATGAGCGATGGCAGCGAAAATTTATTCTTTCTCTCCTTAAGTAAAACCGGTAAGATCTGTCAAAAATTATCTGTCAAATCACTCACATTCATAGAAAACCATCACCTAAACGGGACAGCGATTCTATCGCCTATTGCAAACAAAATGCAACGGTTTCTCAATCAGTACATCTTAGAAAGAGATGATAAAAAAGTCTCTCAAATCACACATATAAAAAACTTTGTCCGTGAAATGATATAAAATGACAGATACTTAGTGTACAACGGTTTAAAAAAAAAATGCTAAGGGATAATTTGACACGATTTGCTGTATGGAACACCCTGGTCCCTATCGATAAACCATAAAAAAAAAACAAACCTAGAGAATCTATTCATTTGGCACCACTGGCTGAAAACCAAAACAAAGCGAGACGAATCAAAACATCAACTTTTTTGCATCGTTCACAATTATAATTCTACATTAATGTCTCCAGAAATAGTTAACAGTGGATTCGGCATTCTTTGTGACATAGTGTTCGCTGTGAAATTAAGGTAAGAGAGTCTACAGCGAAGCGTACGTTCCGTAAATTCACCTACCGTAGGGTGGATTTGGACCAGCTTCTGGACATGAAGCATGATCTGCTGGTGGAGCACAGCAGAGCCAAGCGACGTTTCAAGCGAGGAATCCGCCGCAAGCCGCTCGCTCTGATGAAGAAGCTGCGCAAGGCCAAGAAGGATGCTCCCCCACTAGAGAAGCCAGCCATCGTAAAAACCCACTTGCGAAACATGATTATCGTTCCGGAGATGGTCGGATCGATGGTGGGAATCTACAACTGGAAAACCTTCAACCAGGCCGAAATCAAGCCGGAAATGATCGGACATTATTTGGGCGAATTTTCTCTCACCTACAAACCGGTTAAGCACGCTCGGCCGGGTATCGGTGCCACCCACAGCTCCCGATTCATTCCATTGAAGTAGAGGGCGAAAGGGATGGTGTGATAAGGTCTATAAGTTTATAATTTACTAAAAGCTTACGGTGAAAATAAACGAATGATCCATCTAAAAACAGTAGAGGAATTACCTACCTATTTTCACTTTGCAGAAAAAACTATACCAGTGCAGTTTTCTATCACCAGTGGTTTACCGGGAAACAAGGACCAAAATTTGAATCAGTTTGTCCAGGCCGCTTAAATCAACAGAAAACAAGCAACAATGAGGACCAACAATAGATGAAGCAAAAAAAGGTGGCATGGAATTGACTCCAACGTGATAAAAACAGGTAACTTAAAAACTTTTTTCTTTATGTTTGGGTATTCTCACAAAAAATACCTCGAAGGCGGAAATTCAAAAGGTTTGAGAAAACTAGCTGTGCAGCTGCATTACTAAATGGCCTTAATAAGAACATCGCGTAAAGTGAAATTTAGCTTGGATGTGATACTGCAGATTTCATTTTTTTTTTTCAGCAGTTTAATGGGAAGAGTTATTTCACTCTTATCAGGGTTTTTTTTTATTTATCAAATCAAGCAGATCGTAATGAGTAAGGAGAGTTTATTTGGAAAATCAACATTAGGAATTTATCGTATCAATTTTTAGACCGATCACATAGTGAGAACAAATCGGCGAACGCGACCAATGCTAACTCGAGCGGCGCGGAACAAATGAGCATTTGCTTCGCCGCATTCAGTATGTCAGCTCCACCGCAGTTCGCTTCACGTTCACTATATCATCGGCATTAAATGAAAAAAAATATATCCAACCGATAGCTTTACAGCCTTTCCATGCATATGAGTCACATGTGCATTTTTATCATTTTGGAGTTATATATGGAAAATGTTTGCTTTCAAACTTAATTACCTAAAAATCTGTTTTTGTACAAAATTTGTTCCCAACGTTTTGAAGAAAATGCCACTCAAAGTGCATTGACTTTTACAAAATGTCCGCATAACTAAACTTTGTATGCGCTTTTCTCAGTTTGAATTTTTTTCACATGTTACCCATATGCATGGAATGATAGTTTACTGCTAAAAGGAAATAATTTTATATATTTTCCAAAAACATGCGTTTATCATTAATACTACTGAATTGTTTCTAATATTTGCAAAACAATATTCTTATCGGCCAGGGGAGGTTAATGTACTTAGATGTAGTTTATCATTAAAAAAAATCATGAATAGTTTTAGAAGACTCCTGTGAATCTAAAAATCTTTCCTATATTATTATGCCTACCTCCCTTAGGACAAAGCTGCTCATCGTTATTAATATTTTTATGTATTGATAGTAGCACTAGTATTAGTATTGCATTTTCGGTATAATATCGATTATTTTCTGCATTATACTTTCTACATAGAGTTTTACGGTAGAGTATCCTAACTTCTTAAGTAGAAAGAATAAGAAAACTTCAGACACTACTCGATCGAATATCCAGAAGTAATAACCGGTTCAATTTTTTTAGTTATTTAATATAATTTTATTTTAATTATTATTTTATGTCATTTGAAATAACTGAAAATTCTAAGAACGTTGAAGAATCCTATAAAAAAAGAAATTTTCTAAATAAAATAAAATACATTGTATACATTAGGGCGTTTACAATGTGCTGTACAATCCAGTGTTATAAAAATAACACTATAATATGTTGTTGCATAAGTAAAGGCGATTTAATAAACATCGCAATGTAGACATACAGTGCGATGTTTATTATGCATTACCACTAAAGTTGCATAAGCGGGAGCGATTTTTAACAACAGCTGAAACATTGACTAAGTAAACTATTGTTTTGAAATAATTTCGATTATTTATGTTATTATAAAAGATATTCAGAATAAATCATGTTTATTAGTGTATTTCCTTTTGATGTGTATTTGCTTTTTTTATTATATAAGTTCATTTCAGAAAATAAATTTCTTTCGGTGGGGCTTCGTTTCGGTGGGGCTTCGCTGTATCTTTAGATTTTAATTGAAACTTAATTAAACTAAATGGGATCGTTTAAGGTGATACAAAAATATAGTAATTCCTATTATAAATGCTGAAGTGATAGTGTGAAAATCGCCTTAATTTATGCAAACGTAAGTGCAATCGGTTCAAGTAAACCATCGGAATGAATTCTTATGCTATCATGCCTTTTTTGCGAAATTCGGTATAATCTTTTCCGAAACATTGTGGTACAATGACAAAATTGTTCGCTCATTTTCTTAATACGGATAGCACAGTTCTACCAAATTTTGGTTTCATAACGTATTTTGTTACCTCGTTTAGCCATCCTAATTGAAAGGAATTTTGAAAGCATAACGATGCCAAATTTTGGCAGTAAATTATACCTTAAAGTGGCATCATTATGCCCTCGAAATTCATTTTAGAACGTTGGCAAAACGAGGTATCATTAAGGTTTCAGTGAAACCTACAGTTGGTATAATTGTGGTATCGGCATATGAAAAGTGAGACCCAAATTTTGGCATTGTACCACCTTTATTCGGGCAAAATGATACCTCATTTTACTTTCAAGGCATGATAGCAAAATTAGGTATAATTTTGCCATAAAAGTCTGCTCGGGTAAGCATTTTGCATGACAATAATTAAACCGTCATAAAACGAGCTGCACAAAAAATGTCATAATTAAACCATAATAAAACTTCCTAATGCTAATTGGCTGAATCTGTGTTACTTGGGCGATCACAAAATTTAGGTTTCGTAGTTTCTGAGTTATTGAAGTTTGAATTATAAAGGTCCTTGAAGTTTGATTTTCGTAGAAAAACTGTATCCCAGGCCACACAATTTTTCGAAAGCTAAAATTTTGCGATAAAAAAGTGTAATGGTTGATCTATCTTACGTAGAAAATAAAAAAATATCAAAAGACTAAACATTTATGGAAGTTCAAAGTCAAAGTGACAGTACGCGTAATCAATATATATAAAAAGCAATTTCTGTATGTTTGTTTGTTTGTTTGTTTGTCCTCTATAGACTCAGCCGTCTTAAGAGCTAGAGGTCTTAAATTTGGCATGTATGCTCATTAGGACCAGGAATGATGACAAATGTTTTCAGATTTTCAGAGGACCCCTTCTGAAGGGGGTCGTCCATACAAGACAAATATTGTTTTCGCGATATTGACGTAACTTTTCGTCGGATCGTGTTGAAGATTTGCACATGAGTGTATTGAAAGACGATCAATTGATTTTAGGTGTCAAGTTTTGTGTAAGGGGTCATCCAAAGTGGTCGTCCATATTAACTGTTCGCTGTTTTGCGCTATTGACGTTATTATACACGTATTCAGATGAAAATTGGTACACGATAGTTTTGATTGACGTGCAGTCGATTTGAGGTATCAAACTTAGTGTAAGGGGCCGGCAAAAAGGGTCGACCATATCTACTTTTCAATATCTTAGTGATATTGATGTTTTTATACATCGGATTGGAATGAAAATTTGCACAGAGGAACTATCAGGGACAAATAATTGATTTCACTTATCCAAATTACAAACAGGGGTCGACCAAAGGGGTCGGCCATATTCACTATTCACTGTTAATGCGATATCGTCGTTATTATACATCGGATTCAGATGAAAATTGGTACACGAGAGTTTTTAGGGACGAGCAATGGATTTCAGGTATTGAATTCAGTGTAAGGGGCAGGCAAAGGGTGTCGTCCATATTAACCTTTCAACATTTTTGCAATATCGTCATTATTTGATATCGGATTGGGATGAAAATTGGCACACGATAGTTTTCAGGGACGAGCAACTGATTTCAGATGTCAAATGTTTTGCCAGGTGTCGACGAGAAGGGTCGTCCATATAAATTAATTTTAAGCAATATTGACGTTATTATATAATAATGATCAATAAATTTCAGATATCAAAGATTGTAGAAGAGGCCACCGAAAGGGTTTTAACTTTTTGGCAATAATTGCGTTGTTATGCAGCGGTAGAGTCGAAATTTATCCACGGGGATTTTAGGCACGGTCAATTGATTCCTGATTTAAAATTTAGTAGCAGACGTTAGAAAAGTGATCATCCAATATTTTTGCTATTATTACTTATCAATGAATTTGGAAGTGCATCTAGAAAATGCCTGGCAATTGACTTTCATACAAACTGTTCATGACATATTCCAATTTGAAAGCGAAACGGAGTGCGTATGGGATCAGCTAGTATATTATATATGCAATGTATTGCAATTCTTGATCCAGTTGACAAGTTTTGGAAATTCTAAATTCGATATTTCAGTTTTTGAACAGTTTTTGATACTATCGTGTTTGTTACGAATACCTTCTATTTTTGCATAGACATGTATTAAAGAGGTTATTCTTAGGGAAATGTCGGGTAAGACGGAAACTTTCAATATTTAGAAAACTACATTGATTTGAGATAATCCAATAATAGGATAACGTTTTGTGAAGTTCGAGAACCTTTGTTAATTAACAGCAAACAAGGTTTCATAAATATAAACAAAACCAATAACATAATACTGAACAAAACTTTACGGATGTGCTATTTGATGTTATTTTTACTCCTTTTGGCTTCTCATTGATCACTAGGGTGTATCGAATTGCAACTTTTTCGAATTCTAAGCGACTGTAATACGCCGCAGAACTGTTTGAAGCGTTAAAACATTTTCTTTTTCGTTACTCCTATCGTTTCGCTGTCTTGGACACAGTTGAAGCAAGAGAATTTTTAAGTAAGCTTTATGTTTTGAAATTTCATTTGCATCGCACGAGTTCAAAATATTCAAGAGAAACCAAAAAAAAAATTGCGTTGTTCTAACAAGTTTTCACTTTGCAATGAATATTCTATGACAGCGCTTTTTACTTAAAAAACAAACAAACTTATGAACTGTAAGAAAATGCACATACTTGTACGAGGACACTAATCACAGACAGAAGAATCCAATATAGGAAAATTCTTAGTCGAACTTACAGAAAGAAAGGCATGAACTATTCTGAACTTTCATGATATGATATTTATTTCCGGAGTAAAAAATTACATTGCTAAAAATGTGTGAGTGAAAATTAAATGATGACCCAAATGTTTGCTTTGTTTCTGCAGCGTGGAGAATTGGAAAATAAGGAATCTAAACAGGAACTGCGAAGTGTCAAAATAGTCAATCCAGTTTGTGAATCGACCCATATCCTTGCGAGAGCAGTTGTCAGCAATGTTGCCGAAATCACAGAAAAATCTATAATTTCACAGAATTTTGAGCAAGTTTTCATCACAGAATCTGTGTCACAGAACACAGGATTTTGGAAAAATTCACAGATTTCACAGATTTTCTTTAAATTTTTAACGTATTTTCGAAATTATAAATTTTATGTCAACATAGATTTTGGATTTCTTAGTATAGTTTTTGAAAAACATGCTAAGATTGGTAATTAAATTGATTTTTCTTAAGTGAAATGTAAAAAAATACTCATTTCTTCGTGACTTTCCAAAGAAATTTATGCTGCTTCCATCACAGAAAACCATCACAGAATTTCTGGGTAAAATCAAAGAAAGTCAGAGTTTTTTTTCGCAAAACACAGAATTTTTATCGGCAACCTTGGTTGTCAGTCGAAATAAAATCATTAAGATACTGAACAGGCCACCAAATCTTTTTAAAGAGGATCGAAGGTCAACGGAAAGAATGATAATAAAGCCAATGGCAAATACAATTTGTAAAGTTAATGTTGAAATGAGATTTGGTTTTGCATAAAAATGTTATTGAAATTAAAACTTTAATTTAACCCAAAAAATTAGATTTCATTGTTCAACACGTTGAAGTAATTGATATATTTTGATAATTTAACTCTTACTACGCAATAAACTAGAGCAAGGGTGAGCAACGTTTTTGAAACAACCATAACCAAAATTTTAAATTTTATCGATGTACCGCACATAAAATTACTTTTTTTTAATAATAAGCAGAGCATCACGTCATTTTTTCATGAATACAAATTTTTAGTGAAAACAAATCTGAAAAAGAAGAGTTAACACGAATTGACGTGTTTAAAAACAGAAATTCAACTCGATTTTTTAAATACCGATGTTGAAAAGGTACATCACTAAATCTTTTTCATTTTTAATTTCTCTCAATAATAAATAGTTCTTCTTCTTGCCGAACATTCGTTTCTACAACCTTAATGTTAAAACCGAAGATACTGTAGAGTCACTATTCAAACTAGAAGTGCGAAAAATATAAATTTGAAGGAATCACCGTCTTTTTAGCGCTGGACAGTGAATCGCTAATCGACAATTGACAGAAGGGAAAAACAAAATTATATCAAGATGAGATGTTTTGATAAACAATTTTTTCTATCAAAATGAGTTATAATTCAGTACTCGTAGGATGTTAAAATATCTACCTTTGATATGCTCATACCACGATTATATCTCATTCAGATAGCAAAGTTTGATATTGAGCAGAACGAAACCTTACAAAATCATAACTCATCAAGATGTGGATACTTCGAAAGAAAATTCTAGGAGAATGTCAATAACCCACATTAATTGTTATAAACATGCTTCATTTAAGGTTTCCCAAAACTGGATTCCATTATATGAATCTATAGGGCGAAACTTATCAAAGTACGGTTTGGGACGTTGATTTCGATGTCCGTGTTTCATGGAAAGTTGTATGCATATCAAAATAAGATATGAGTATAATATTTTATAAAAATTTGAAACAAATTCTTTATCGTTGCAAATGAATTCATTCCGTTTTAAGAATGTCAATCAAAATAAGATACCTAATCCAGATTTAAGAAACTTATTGTCGACTAGAGAACACAATTATAAATGAAAAGGATATAAATATCTCGTTGAGATATGTTTGAGTTATTATTTTGATATGCTCGCCTGATCGGGTATCCACAATTAAAACTTGTCCCCAAAGCCATTTTTTTTTTCCTACAAACGGTAAAAACCCCTTATTTTTAAATTTCAGTTCAGTATTGAACACTGCATCGAGATTTGTAGCAAGGTTGTTGAAATTTCAGAAAAATGTACAATTGCACATATGTTTAAGAAACTATCTTCAAAACTACATTCTTAATTTTAGAATTTTTATTCCGATTTTTTAATTTATTAATCTTACTAAGATATAATTGGGATAAGATTTTTTAAGCTATATTATGACTTTGTTGATGTGGATTGCAAAATAATGGAATGTGGAATGTGAAATAACTTAATCTATCGATGTTTATTATAAATTATCTATCAAATCTCTGAAAGAATTTCTGATATTGATAGTTTAACTAAGAACTAGTAATATTTGTTGGTAGTTTTGATGCCGGCTGATTTATTTTGTTAAAAAATCTAGAATTGTTCACCCAGGCTTTATTTTTAAAATATCTTCATTTTCGTCAATATTTAAATAAATAACATTTGACAAAATTTTGGTCTGATTTTTTTCTACCAGTACTTGAATGCTTATAAGAACAAGCGTTTTTGCCGAATTTCCAGAAAAATTATCTGCTGAGTATATTTTAAGTCATACATCATTACTTTTGCTTGAAACGAAAAAAAATGTTTTCACTTACGGATTTTGAAATTCCTGTGATCATGTGTAATAAAATGCCCCAAATTTGTATGGGAAATTTAAAACCTGTAGAATGTTATGTGTTAATGGCTAAAATTGATTCTAGGCCTAGTATAAGGTCCCATACCAAATTTGGGCCAGATCGGACCACGGCAAGGGGTCGCTCAACGAGCATGAAATGTGTATGGGATTTTGAGACAATTTGTTCGAGAAGAACATGAAAAAGCAGTTTTTCTTCAATAACTTTGGCTCCCTTCGGCCTTAATCCCAATATTGCAACAAAAAAAATCCCATGACCCAACAAAAATAGTTGAAATCGGTCATAATTTGACAAAATGGCATACATTTCAAATTGAATGTTCCGGACGGGGGGTTCGGACATTGTGATGCCTCTTTAACAGTGATTTTTGAAGCTTAATCACTTTTTCATCTTAACTCTTATGGAAATGCAGTCTTTGAATGAAATATTTTTCATAGTTTAAGCTTTAAGAAAAACCATATTTAAAAGAAATCGGCACAATAGGGCCAAAGTTATTGAAGAAAAGCTGCTTTTTCATGTTCCTCCCGAACAAAATGTCCTGATATTCCATACAAGCTTCAGGCTCGTTGAGTAACTCCTTGCCGTAGTCCAATCAATTAAAGGCTGCAGCGCATAACTTTTTCGAAAGTTGGTTAAATTACCAGATAAAGGTAAACATTCTTAATGATTGTGGGGCAGATTCAGATAAGTGCATATTCAATCAAGTCATATTAATTTTCCTCAAAATCCATTATAGAAAAAAATTTAAGGCGTGAAAATGTAAGAAAAGCTTCGCACAAAAGGGTCTCGCGGGCTGCGTGTTGCTCATCCCTGTACTAGAGTGGTATTAATAAAAATACAAAGATCTGCATGTTTAAAAATGCAGTAAAACACTCAGCTATATATAAATTGTTGCAATACCTCGCAGTTCATCTAAGTTAGAGCGTTACATTTAACCCTAATTGTTTCTTTAGTCTATACATACAAAATAGAATAATTGATCTGTTTTGATATTTAACTCAATACCTCAACCAATTTTCTTGGGTTACGAAAATATGTTCCCGGCACATAAAAACTTTATAAGTAAAATGCCTAATAAAACCTTTTGTAAATTAAAAAAAAGAAAATATAAAGAGCAGTTAGAATTTGAAACAGGAATTGAAATGTTTGCTCCGAATTTCGAATCACACTAAGATTTGAATGTTCAAAATAAAAAAATAACAAACCAGCAATAAACTTCTAAAAAACTCGCTCTTTCGGTAGTTTGCATCTCCATATCAGGAAGCACACGAAAAAAAGTGTTTTAGGAGCAAAGAATAATAGAAACATAAAACCCGGACTCAGACATTAGTGCTGCCACGAGTAATAGTGATTGCCTCCTGTAATTTCGCTACGTCCGTCGTCCAAACGCGCCTTCATCGTCGTCGTTGTTCCGTTTCGAAAAGACTAGTGCGGCACCACTGCCATCATCATCGTCAGTCAGCGAGGTATTAACTTGAAGTAGGTACCAAGGAAAGAAACCGTGGCCATTGCCAGTCTCACGGAACCGAGAGCCCGGCGGAAGTACAACAAGTGCCATCAGGCCGCAACGTTTTCCGTGATGTTTTATTTTATTGCGTAACACTCCCGGAAAAGCCTATAAACTTGTGAGCACCAACAGCCAGCACACGATTGTGAAAAACCGGAAGGTGGCTTCGTGGGGCCACGAGGAGGCCGTTCGCAATTGGCCAGTCTGTTGAATGTTTGAGCACTCGGTGGATGGCGGAAAGGAAAGCTGAAGCAGAATGAGGGCAGGGGGTGTTCTGGTGATTTCCCCGGAATGGCCAGGATTTTTAAACAACGCAAGTAAGAGCTCGTTTTATGGGTGGGCATCAAAAATTTTATTGATGTCTGGCGATGAAGGATTTTTCCATCAACCGAAATGCCGGATGAAAGTTTCGCTGCGGTTGGATGCACTTTGCATAACTTTCCGGTTTGCAATGCGTGAAATCCAATAAAACTGGCAAATACAAAATACCACGCTAGTGGAATTGGAAAATTTGTGTGTTTCATGATTTGAATTCAGCCAAGCAGGGAGCGATTTAATTGCATTTGTGGTGGAGAGCTGAAATTGATTTTCCGACTTTTATTGGAACAAGGTTTTGCATTACCGAGAGGTTTCGAGTTACTGCCGCGGCTTAGCTGGGCTCGGTAATAGAATTTCAAATGGCCTTTTGAATCGTTAAAAATATGAAAATGCATTTACTCATGTTGAAAAAAGCACAATTATACCAAAAAACATTTGATACATTTAGCGTTTCTATGGATGAATTAGGGTTTTAAAGTACTTTTTTGTCAAATTTTCACAATTTAAACAGTTTTTTTTAGTCATCAACTCGAATAAAAACATGAAGACTGGAGCCTATCAATTTGTAAAAAAACGTACCCAAGCACCCAATTAGCGTGTCAATAACATGTGTTCCATTTAGAAATTTCTATAAATGCACGTCAGTAGTTATGCTTTCCGGCGTCATGTTCACGTGTTTTCCCGCCATCAACACCAGCCACTTTAATGCATTCTAACCTCAGTCAAGAGGCATGGAGAAAGAGCCATGCAGCACGGCAAAAAACCCATTCACTCGCCACATACATTTCGTTCCAGCCAATATCGATGGAAATAGATTAATGATCGTTTAGATTTTCCTCCTTTCCTATTTTTTTTCTTCAATCCAAACAAACAAGCGCCATCCTGGTCCGGAATACGGCCACGTGCTACGTCAATTATTGAGCTGGTTATAAGTAAGGCATATCTCGTAGGCATCTAGTACGGTTTGCATGTTTCGATTCATGAAGAGTAGTGCGATTAAGGCTTTTGTACGATTTTTTAAATTTAATTTTCAACAATACAATAGTTTTCATCCAGGTTTTCGGTAAAACCGCCAATTTCATCATAAATGTACTTACCGATGATTTGCATAAAAAAATAACCCGACCTTTTAAGACACATCGCTACATTAACCATGAACTTCCACTACAGTAGTGCTTTGAATTCGATTGAATATGGCAGTATCAGATGCCTGGACACGCTCTACAACCTCAATAAGAGAAAAAAAATATGCTGATGTAAACTCGACATTTTGAACGAGAACCTGGAGGAATCCATGCTAAAAATAGGACGGGAGGGTTTAAACATTCTTTAGAAAAAACAATGACCCAAAAAAAAAGTATGAAAGAGCATCGGTATGTACTATTTTAATCTACATGGCCCAAGCCAATCTTGTGGCCATCCCAAGGTCCAAATTTCATTCTAATGAAAGTTTGTAAACTGTTTTGAACCAAAAGGTAAACAAAAATGATGTTAATAAAAAGAGCTATTTTATTGATTTAGCATCTGGTTCGAATCCCACCCTCGAAATATCGTCAAAACCTTACAAAAAAGTATGCAAAGCGTTATGAGTATATCAACATTTTCATTGTCATTTTACCTGATGGTTAATTTTTTTATCATTTCTTTCAAATAAATAAAAGAGTTGATTTTTTTATACCCGTCAAATAAGCAATTCAGTAAACTGATTAAAAAAAAACATTGAATTTCATGTTCAATATTGAGTACATACCTATAATTTACTCAATGGAATGTGGATTTTTCCTCTCTATCTCTTTGATCAGTTTTTAGGGTAAAGACGCCTGAGACATCAGCTTAAGAAAATAGTTTTCATGATTTCAATAGAACTCTTTTCTATAATGGTTTAAATACTGACATTTATTCATTGAACTATCTTCCTAATATTGTTCAATGCAACTCTGCAGGAAAAAGATCAATCCATTGTGTATTTTTGAGCCTTTTAATGATTTATTTTTCCCTTCAATTTCCTCATTATCTTTTCAGGCAGATGTGCCATGTGTCCTGATTTTTTCAGGATTTGTCCTAATTCTCGAGAAATCGTCCTGATTTTTGAAATTTTCTGTCTGTCTGTCTGTACCCTATAGACTCCGAAACTACTGAACCGATTTTCGTGGGGAAGATTCCTATTATAGTTTGAGACCCCTCCCTCTCTCATGAAGGAGGGGAGGGGCCTCCCAAATAAAAGACAATTTTATTGCATAACTCAAGTATTAATCGAGCAAATGAAACCAAATTTGGCATTAAAAAGAATTTGAGTACGAAAAATACTTTTATGAATATGAATTTGGCATGAGATGATATTTCAATATGAGAATTTTTTCTATGAGAAACTATTCCTTTCTTGCAGTAAGAGGATAGAATTGCAAATAAAGGAAGGGAAGAGTAATGCTTATATTTATTTTTTTTTTTTAACAAAATCCGACAAATGGACAAAACTTAACATGGAAAATCGTTTTGGTACGATTCTATGATTATATGACACACCATCCTCTTTTCAGTGAGTAGGTACATAGGAACAGGGAGATGAGCCCAATAAAATTTCGTTAGCATAAGTTTTCAATTTATGCTAACGAAGCCAATAAATAGAAACAAATATGGCATAAAAAGGTGCTTGGTTACGAGATATGTTTCTACGATTGTTATAAACCCTTACGCTTCACAGTGTAGAGAGGGAAAGAAAGGAGAGGGCTCCATACAAATTTTGATGTAAAGCTTAAAAACATATCAACCAATGGAACTATATTTTATATAAGACGATTTTCGGGCTCTGAAAAAAAAGGTATGATTATTAAAGACAACGAGCTCCATTCAGCAGGGGATGATGGGAAGGACAAAGGGCGCTCTTATCAGTTTTTTTTTGCGTAAATCCAGAACATATCAAACAAGTAAGATTGTTAGTGTACGATTAATTTGAAACCCTCCTTTTTCAGGGCGAAGCTTCAAGAATCAGATTAGAATTATCAGATCTTTAACACAAATTTATAGATTAAAATTCAGAAAATTAATTTAAGTCATGTTTGTTCTGCAATTCGAAACTCCTGCTGCAGCTCTCATTCTATAGCGCTTGCTTATTAAATATGTTATAAATTTTTAAAAATAATGTTCACAAAACAATAAAAATTTGAATCATTTCTGAATATATCATTTGTTTTTGAAAGTTGTGTAGCAAAGCACACCGGGTCGGCTAGTGTCTCATACGAAAAAACTCATTTTGCAAAAAAATTACTGAAAATTGAAAGTAAACCTGTTTCAATTTTCAAAATTTCAATGAAAGGAATCAAAATTTAGATTTCATAGAATTTTTATCGAGTTTTTGCATATAAAAGCAATTTTTATTCATTTTTTTTTATTGAAATCAACATCAAAGGATCATGAATTCTAGCTTCAAAATATTAATGATCCATTCATCCAATTTTTTTTTGTTTTGACCTTCAACGAAAATTTCTGTCCAGGTTTTTTTTAAAATTTTCCTCGAGAACTTAGTTATTGATTCCCATCTAGAGAATCTTTGCAAACTGGAGAAGTTTTTGTTTTGACTTTCAAGGATCTCTCAGGGAACTTTTGGCAGATCAAAGTCTTTGGTCGTATGTGAGATATGGGGATTTTTTTATTATCTGACCGGTTTGCGCCGGGGGTCCTCAAATCTTCCCAAAAATCAAAAAATTTGATAAATTTTGACGATTTAAAAACACACATATTTCAAAGCAACAAAACTCTTATATTTTTGAACCAAAATTATAAAAAGGATATTAAAATGCATTGAAATTTTATCAGTTTTTCAAATAAAATCCCTTAAAAAATAAAGTTATGACTTTATGACACGAAAGAATGTTAAAAAGCTTTAAATGATGAATAAAACCGCCTGCAACATCGAATATCCTGCTAAAAATACCAATGTCTAGCCAATTTATGATGCAACTTTCATTTCAAAACACCAAAGTGGGCCAACAATTCCTTTAAAAGTTATGAACGAAATAAATCTCTTTTTTTGCATAGAAAACAAACAATGGTCGAATAATTGCATTCACATATGCGCGTGCTTCTAACAAAATGGTGACAAAAGTAGGGGAACTAGGAGTAAGACGCCCACGTTAAGAAGAATCTTTTATAACTAGTAAATGAAGAACCCAATTCAGTAAATTCGAGAATAGAATTGAAAAGGAGACGGTTCCAAACCATAAATAAATATATAAACAGGAACACTTAAACTAATGATATACATCTTAATCGTTAAATTTTGAAAGAAAAGTTAATTAAATCTTTATGAAATTCAGAAATTACAAATATTGTTCTATAAAGAAGTTAAGTTTTCCAACTTTCCAAAAACATTTGCTTTTAAAGTGTTGTGATGAAAACTACACATAAATTTGACAAAATATGAAACATTCTTAAAGATAAGCGGACATGGCGCGCATCTTCCTGCCTCAGCATGTTTATTTAAAATGGATCAAAGTATAGAAATAATAATCGAATTAGAATTTTTTTTTGTGTTGTGATGAATAAAAAGAACAATATTAATCATTAGAATAGATGACAGGTGATTTTTATTTACATTTAGATGCCGTAATTCCTTACGAGAACAGTTGAAAATCTGCAAGAAAAAATCCTAAAAAGTTTTGTTTTCGTGTTTTGTGAAATTTACGAGATATAAAAAATCCTAGAAGGTCCACAAATGAGCGCATAACAATATGAAGAGAGCAAACTGGCATTTTCAGAAATGTTGAAAAAAGTGTTTTTAGTTCTCAGTTCTCCCTCTTATCAAAGCAGGTAAAACTGTATTTTTGTGCTTAAAATTCGGTTACACAGACGGTACTTTTAAACACAATATAAGGTTAACTTTTTGTGATCAAGGTGATTACTTAAATTAATTTGGAAAACTGATTTGTTTATTTGGAAAGCTAATTAAATTTCAATGGGTTTGGATGTGCTATTTTATTATTTCCGTTGAAAAATAACAGAGCTATTGAACTTTCAAATATGGTTTTATTTTATTTACATAAGAATTTAACCAAATCTAACTCGAAAAATAAAAGTGTTTGAATTCTGAAGAAATAGATGTGTTTTTAAATCGTGAAATTGAACCAAATTTTAAATTTTGGGAGAGATCTGAAGATGATAAAAAGATCCCCAAATTGCAGTTTGAATTAAATAAGTTTTAAAAAATCCAATTTTCATAGAGTTGTTGATTCAAAAACAATACTCTTGGTTAATCACCAACCATCAGTTCTAGGTTCGTTGAAAACCATGCGTTATAAGCAAAGCTGATTACAACCATGCAAGTTATTAATATAAAGAGGCTTTTTGAACTAATTTTCTAGTGCATCAAGTTTTATCTCCATTGAAATCAAAATAAACAAAATTACTTTGAAATTAATAACGTTTAATCTCTATGAGTCCGTCTGTGGTCCGCAAAAATAAGTAAAAGTGCTCTAAGGCCAATACTTCCAATCGGATTCCTATTCGCTGTTGTTAATTTAAGACGATTTATGAGGACCGAGTGATTTAGTTTGAAATGCAAATTGACAAATTTATATAAATCAAACTAGTTCGACAATATGTTTCTTTTTTTATTCAACATTTTTCCATCGAATTTCATGTTTTTGATAGTTAAAAATATGTCCAGGAAACGTAAAAAAATATAAACTCGTTGAGGAGATCACTACCCGAGTAACTTACTTACTTAACTTACTTAATGATCCCGCGCCGATCCTCCGGTGCATAGGGCCGTGGTAAAAGACCTCCACTGTTGACGATCCGGAGCCAGCGTCTTCACCTGGTCCCAGTCAAGATTCTCGTCGACAGTTCGGATTTCAGCGGCTAGACTTCGCCGCCACGAATTTCTGGGTCTGCCTCTTCTTCGATGACCTTCTGGATTCCAATCTAGCGCCTCTCTGCAAATCTCGTTTTCATCTCTTCGCAGCGTGTGCCCAATCCATCTCCACTTACGTTCCCGAATCTCGATTTCTAGCGCCTTTTGATGACACCGGCGATGTATTTCCTCATTCGAGATCCAGTTGCCAGGCCACCAAGCGCGGATGATATTCCGCAGGCAGCGGTTTACAAATACTTGCAGTTTTCGCGTCGTTACCGCATATGTGCACCAAGTTTCGCACCCGTACAGCAATACGGATTTGACGTTTGAGTTGAAGATTCGGATTTTTGTTCGTAGAGAGATCTGGCGTGACCGCCAGATGTTTCGGAGACTCGCAAACGCAAATCGGGCCTTTCTGATCCGTGTTTCGATGTCTTTTCTGGTACCACCATCAGGCGTTATCTGGCTACCAAGATACTGGAAGCACTCCACTTTCTCAACTTGTTGCCCAGCTACCAGGAAACAGGAGGGATCTCCTGTGTTGATCTCCATCGACTTGGTCTTTCCGACATTGACTTTGAGACCTGCTGCCTTGGAACTTTCGGTGAGGTCGTCGAGTTTGCTCTGCATATCTGGTTGTGTTTGGGCGAGCAAAACAATATCGTCAGCCAGGTCAAGGTCGTTCAGTTGCTCCATTGTTGAAGGATTCCACGGCAATCCTCGGTTCGGTGCACAGTCAATCGATCCAATCAGAATCTCATCCATTACGATTAGAAAAAGTAGCGGTGATAGAATACATCCTTGTCTCACTCCAGCAGTTACCGGGATTGGTTCGGACAAGACACCGTCGTGCAAGACCTTGCACGAAAATGCCTCATACTGTGCTTCGATGAGATGGACTAGTTTCTCTGGGACCCCTCGTCGCCTTAGAGCCGCCCAGATGTTTTCATGGTTAAGTCGGTCAAATGCTTTTTCGAAATCAACGAACACCAGCAGAAGAGAGTCCTGGAATTCGTTGATTTGTTCCAGTATGATTCGGAGCGTTGTGATGTGGTCCACACATGATCGTCGAGATCGGAATCCAGCTTGTTGCCGTCGGAGTGTGGCGTCTATTTTCTCCTGGATCCTGTTCAGAATCACTTTGCAGAGTACTTTGAGGGTTGTACAGATCAACGTTATGCCTCGCCAGTTACCGCACTCTGTCAGGTCTCCTTTCTTCGGGACCTTTACGAGGATACCCTGCATCCAGTCGGCCGGGAATGTTGCAGTATCCCAGATGTCAGCGAAAAGACGGTGCAACATTTGTGCTGATAGGGCAGGGTCGGCTTTCAGCATTTCAGCAGGGATGCAATCGATCCCAGGTGCTTTGTTGGATTTCATGTTTTTGATTGCCGCTTCTATTTCAGCCAGCGAAGGCGCTTCCGAGTTGACGCCATTTATGCGACTTACTGTTGGCGCTTCGAGCTGCAGATTCTGTTGGCCATCGCTATTCGTGACTCGGAAGAGTTGTTCGAAGTGCTCAGTCCATCGTTTGAGCTGATCTGTTCGATCGGTCAATAACTGACCTGCTCGGTCTTTTAGCGGCATTCTTGCATTAGTCCTTGCACCACTGAGGCGGCGAGAAATGTCATAAAGTAATCGGATATCTCCATTGGCGGCGGCTCTTTCTCCCTCTTCGGCTAGGGAGTTTGTCCAGGCTCTCTTGTCTCGTCTACAAGCTCGTTTAACTGCCTTTTCCAGCTCCGCATATCGTAAGCGGGCGGCTGCTTTGGCTGACCCGGTACATGCCTGCTCAATTCCGACTTTCGCCTTTCTCCGATCATCGACCATCCTCCAAGTTTCATCCGACATCCATTCACTCCTTCTTCCACAAACTTTACCGAGAGTACCATGGCTCGTCGTGATAAAGGCATTCTTGATTCCACACCACTGTTCTTCGACTGTTCCGTCTGTCGGCAGCTCCGAGGCTCGGGATTCTAGCTGTTCAACGTATGCCCTTTTCACCTCTGGATTCTCCAACCGGCGGACGTCGTAACGACACCCGACTTTCTCCTCGCGCCGTTGGACACGTGCAACTCTCAGTCGTATCTCGCCAAGGACGAGGTGATGGTCAGATGCAATGTCTGCGCTTCGCTTGTTGCGGACATCAAGAAGGCTCCTTCTCCATTTTCGGCTGATGCAGATGTGGTCAATTTGATTTTCTGTTCGGCCATCTCGGGATACCCAAGTGACCTTATGTGCTGGTCGATGGGGGAAGAGCGATCCACCGATCACCATGTTGTTGTTGCCACAAAATTCTACAAACAGCTCTCCGTTTTCGCTCATCTGTCCTAGGCCATGGCGCCCCATGATGCGCTCAAGGTCCTGATTGTCGGAGCCAATCTTTGCGTTGAAGTCGCCCAAATGGATTTGAATGTCACCCTTCGGAATTCTCTCAACCACGCTGTTCAGTTGACTGTAAAACTGCTCTTTCTCCTGCAAGTCGGCAACGTCAGTTGGCGCATAACACTGGACCATTGTAAGGTTTCTAACCCGTGTTCTAAATCTGGCTACGATTATTCTTTCGTTTATCGGTTCCCATCTAATGAGGGCCGCGTAGGCCTGCGGGCTTAACAGGAAACCAACTCCTCGTTCCCGAGTAGCATGTTCTCCTCGTATGCCAGAGTAAAGCAGGACTTGCCCGGATTGTGTCTTGTGTTCTCCAGTATTAGGCCAACGGACTTCGCTCAGTCCCAGAATTTCAAGCTTGAGGCGGCTAGCCTCTCTAGCAAGTTGTTCCAGTTTGCCTTGTTGGGCAAGGGTTAAAACATTCCAAGTTCCAATTCGTGTCCGTGTTTTCATGCTAAAAGTCGTCGCCAAAGTTCCAGGTCGGTCATTTCTTTCGGATTCCGTAACAATTTCAAATCGGGAGCAGTAGGTTGTTAGCCTAAAGTCCCTATCCCGCGATGGGGCTGCCATCTTGGACATAGCTGGCGGGAGCCGCATTTCATAAATTCAGCCGCTTGCTACAAGACAGACGCTGTTTGAGCCGCCCCTGACCTGGAGAACAGACGCTCGGTTGTTGTTGCACGCCGCCCCTGACCTGAGGAACAGACGCGTGCGGCCACCTTCTCAGTCTGCATGCGACCAAAGCATCCACCGGGGTTGGGTACCCGATCTCCGCTTAGGTTACTCGCACCCCAGCCGGCACCGCGGGGAGGTAGAGATAGGAGTTGTGAATAAGAGGTGATATGACCACTATGGGGTCTCGTGTTGCACATTATCCACCGTTTACCAGCCAAACCAGCCGAGTAACACAGATTAAGCCAAATTGGCTTTTTGACTTTTAATATTGTTTTATGAAGATTTTTCCATGGCATCCAATTTTTAAAACAGTTTTATTGTAACATTTATCGTGTATTTTAAAAGAGCCCTGAAAGTTTTGCTAAAACTTGAATAAAACACTATCTTCAGACTGTTGTAATAAAATTGCAAAAGTATTGCTAAAGCCTCGATAAAACACATACTTTCCTGTTTTATTAGGGTTTTGATATATGTTTAAATAAAGCATTCAATGCGCTTTAAGCCAAATTGAAAAACTTAAGTTTCAAATGATATAGACAGAATGAAGACCACTAGCATTGGCCGATCATTGAAAATTACGATTAATTTAAAGCGTAACGCAGTTCTGATAATCATAAGCAAAACATTTGAAGCACGTTTTATAGAATCGTTTTATCGCTTCCAATTGCAACAATTACCATTATATTTCGATATGTTGCATAACATGAATAATAGCGTTTCCTAAACCGTTAGCATATTGTTTGCAGTAAAGTTTTCCCATAAAACCCTTTTAACAGTTTTTAACAGTTAAATAACCTAGCTACATATTCAAAATACAATAATTTCTGAATTCATGATTAAGGCAATGTATATTACAATTTCTATAATCGTTTGCTAAACGTTTTTCACGCTTCATCAAATCGCCGTTTGACGATTTAATAAATCTCTTGGTTATAATCCTCTTTAATGCTGGTTTTTATTTAGCTTTGAGGCCAGGCCATTGATGACAAAAAATGATCTATTCCAAAACAGTCTTAGATTATTATATGATAAATAATACCTACTTGTTATTTAAAAATAATTGACCATAATCTAATCATAGTCAAAAGGAAACAAAACAAAAAAGTAGCATGAATGCCTTTTGCCAAGCAACAAATCGAAATGTTCTCATTTATTGCGACAAACTTCTTTTACTCAAAAATGCATAAATCCACCATGAGCGTGTATTCCATTTAGAGAAACGTTAAACGTCAAGCTGTGATTCAAGGTCTCTGAAACCCATTTTAAAACTTTTTATTGAAATTGTTTTATTACATTTTTCTAACCGGCATAAAACAATTTTAAAACTGTTTTACAATTGCTTTAGGATTTTCAATATTAACTTACTGAACGTCATATTGATTGTGAAATTCAATCGTTATTACTGACGCCATCTTGCTGGAATTAATATTATAATACTAAAAACTTGACATTTTCAAAAAATTGTTTTAATAGGTTATGAATTTCTATGCAAAAGGTTGCAGGAAGTTTCATGCTTAGATATATTGAAAATGAAATGGAAAATATTTTTAAACTTATTTAAACGGAATATTCACCATTCACCAAATGATTGGGAGAGTAAGTGATAACACGAGAAAAAAACACGGAACAGAAAGCTTCAACAGTAAAATTCCTTTCAGATTCCATAACGTAGTTTTAAAAAAGCTGTGGATAGTATTAAGAAAGCTCTGAAGGCTTTCTCAAAGCTATGTCTATAAGGTGGCTAGTGAAGTAGACAATGTGCAACTCGAGACCCCATACACCCAACCTTCGGGTAGTGGTCATATCACCTCTTGTCTGCAACTCCGATTCTCTACCTCCCCGTGGTGCTAGCTGGGGTGCGAGCAACCTTAGCGGCGATCGGGTACCCAACCCCGGTGGATGCTTTGGTCGCATGCAGAATGAGTTAGGGGGCTTCGTACGCGTCTGTTCTCCATGTTAGGGGCGGCGTGCGGAGTGCAACAACGTCCTGGTGGTGTTCGGGACCCAAAACAGCAACATCACGACGGTCCTCCTGCGAGATAGTGGGGTTAGCTGCGGGCCTTGCGAGCCTGTGACTACTAAAAAACATAAGCAACGAATAACGAACAATAAATTTCGGATGGAAATCGGCAAAGACCCACGCGACGAAAAGGGACTAGCGATTGGAAACTTGGAACATGGAACTGCCGATCTCTAAATTTTGTGGGCAGTACCCACGTGCTCTCCAACGAATTGAAGAGCCGCAAATTCGACATCGTAGCGCTGCAGGAGGTATGCTGGAAGGGCTCCACGGTACGAACGTATCCAGATGGTCGTGCCATCTACCAGAGCTGCGGCAACACACACGAGCTTGGAACAGCTTTTATAGTGATGGGAAAGATGCAAAAGCGCGTGATCGGGTGGTGGCCGATCAACTCACGAATGTGCCGGTTGAGAATCAAGGGCCGGTTCTTCAACATCAGCATCATCAACGTGCACAGCCCTCACCTCGGAAGTACCGGTGACGACAAAGACGAATTCTACGCGCAGCTGGAGCGTGAATACGACCGTTGCCCAAAACATGATATCAAGATCGCCATCGGGGATTTCAATGCTCTGGTTAGCCGGGAGGAGGAATTTAAACCGACAATTGGAAGGTTCAGCGCGCACCAGCTGACCAACGAAAACGGCCTCAGACTCATTGATTTCGCCGCCTCCAAACGAATGGCCGTACGTAGTACCTTTTTTCAGCACCGCCTCCCACACAAGTACACCTGGAGATCACCGTACCAAACTCAATCACAGATCGACCACGTTTTGATCGACAGCCGGCACTTTTCGGACATCATCGACGTCAGATCCTGTCGGGGCGCCAACATCGAGTCGAACCATTATCTGGTGATGGTGAAGATGCGCCCAAAACTCTCCGTAGTGAACAACACGCAAAACCGGCGCCCGCCTCGGTTAAATATCGCGCGACTGAAGCAACCTGAGGTCGTGGCAGACTACGCGCAATCGGTCGAAGCAGCGCTGCCGGCAGAGGGCGAGCTTGACGAAGCCCCTCTCGAGGACTGTTGGGATACCATCAAAACAGCCATCAACAGTGCTGCGGAGAACGTCATCGGTTATGTGGAGCGATCTCGACGGAACGACTGGTTTGACGAGGAGTGTAGGAGGGTGATGGACGAAGAGAATGCCGCGCGGGCGGCAGTAGTGCAAAGAGGCACCCGTCGAAATGTGGAAAATCACCGACAGCGGAAGAGGCAGCGAGTCGGACTTTTCCAGGAGAAAAAGCGCCGCCTGGAGGAGGAGGAGCTCGAGGAGCTGGAGCAGCTGCATCGTTCCCAAGAAACACGAAAGTTCTATCAGAAACTCAACGCATCCCGCAAAGGCTTCGTGCCGCAAGCCGAAATGTGCCGGGATAAGGACGGGGGTATCCTGACGGACAATCGTGAGGTGATCAAAAGGTGGAAGCAGCACTTCGATGAACACCTGAACGGCGCACATGCAGGAGATCAAGACGGTGGGGGAAGGTACATCGCCGGCGTAGCCAACGACGAAGAGGAGCCACTCCCAACGATGAGTGAAGTTAAGGAAGCCATTCGCCAGCTGAATAGAAACAAGTGGGCTGGGAAGGATGGCATCGCAGCTGAACTCATCAAAATGGGCCCGGACAGGTTGGCCGATTGCCTACACCGGTTGATAGTCCGGATCTGGGACATAGAACAGCTACCGGAGGAGTGGAAGGAGGGGGTAATATGCCCCATCTACAAGAAGGGCGACAAATTGGACTGTGAAAACTACCGAGCGATCACTGTCCTCAATGCCGCCTACAAAGTGTTGTCCCGAATCCTACTCCGCCGCCTCACGCCACAAGCAAACAGATTCGTGGGAAGTCATCAGGCCGGCTTCATGGAGGGACGGTCTACGACGGACCAGATATTCACATTACGGCAAATCCTCCAAAAATGCCGTGAACACCAAGTCCCTACGCATCATCTATTCATCGACTTCAAAGCCGCATACGACACGATCGACCGTAACGAGCTATGGAAAATCATGGACGAGAACGGCTTTTCCGGGAAGCTAATCAGACTGATCAAGGCGACGATGGATGGAACGCAGTGCTGTGTGCGGATTTCGGGTGAATTGTCGAGTTCATTCGAATCGCGCAGGGGGCTTCGACAAGGTGATGGTCTATCCTGCATGATGTTCAACGTGGCGCTAGAAGGTGTTATTCGACGAGCGGTGGGCGAAATGCGGGGCACGATTTTCAACAGATCCAGTCAACTTATCTGCTTTGCCGATGACATTGATATAGTCGGCAGATCATCTGCGGCGGTGGAGGAGATCTACCGCAAACTGAAACGCGAAGCAGGAAGGATTGGGTTGATGATTAATACGTCCAAGACGAAGTACATGCTGGCCTGCGGATCCGAGACCGACCGAACCCGCTTGTCCAGTAATAACAAGGTCATGATCGACGGCGACGAGCTGGAGATAGTCGAAGACTTTGTCTATCTCGGCTCACTGGTGACCGCAGACAATGACACCAGCCGTGAGATCCGGAGGCGAATTATTAGCGGAAGTCGTGCCTACTATGGACTCCACAAGCAACTGCGGTCGAGAAGACTTTGCCCTCGTACGAAGTGTAACCTGTATATGACGCTTATTAGACCGGTTGTTCTCTACGGGCACGAGACATGGATATTGCTCTAGGAGGACCTGCGTACACTCGGAGTATTCGAGCGACGAGTGTTAAGAACCATTTTTGGCGGCGTACAGGAGAACGGAGTGTGGAGGCGAAGGATGAACCACGAGCTCGCGCGACTCTACGGCGAACCCAGTATCCAGAAGGTGGTGAAAGCTGGCCGGATACGCTGGGCTGGACATGTTGCGAGAATGCCGGACGACTGTCCTGCAAAACAGGTGTTCGCTACGAATCCGGTAGGAACAAGACGAGCGGGGGCGCAACGAGCGAGGTGGTTAGACCAAGTGGAGCGTGATCTGGCGAACGTGGGGTGCCCGAGAAATTGGAGAACGGTTGCTATGAACCGAGTGAATTTTAGGAATTATGTTCGTCAAGTTATGTCGTGAGACGGAATACTATGTAAATAAAATAAAATAAAAATAATGTCTAAAAGGTCGAATAAAACTATTCTGTTGGATGTTTTATTATAGCTTATAGAACTACCTTGAAGACGTTAACAAAACAGAGCCAATTTGCCCATATGTAAGCTTTAAAGTAGTTGTGCTAAAGCATAGAATGCGCTTTGGCTTAAAATCTCGCTTTAGGAAATAGTCTTAAGCGAGTTGTTAAGGATGATATAAAACTTGAATTGTTACTTGGGTAAGTTCGTTTATCAATATCGCGTAGTATGCCAATACCTAATTTATTTCAAAATCAAATAACTCAAGAAATAGTTTAAAAAGTGAAGAATTGGCGGAAGAAGATAGTTTTAAAAGCGTGTCAAGAAGCCAGCTAAAGTGAATGTGATTTTTTTATTCTAAAACAAGCATTCACGAATTAAGACGAATTAAAGGGATACGACGGAGCTAAGCGACCTTTCCCTATGTAACTTTCAAAATAGTTAACACATAATCTAAGAACCGGAAAGAGTTATAAGCCCGAAACACCAAAATTTGGCATTCACTTTCTCAGAAGTGACTGGATCAAATTCTTCTGAGTTATCGAAGGTGTTATGTTTGATTTTGAATTTGGATTTATCGCCGCGAATGTTTGCTCTTGGATTTTATCGACTTTTTTCGGCGAGTTTTAATATAAAAAACAACTTTTACCAGTTGTCCAGACGTTTCAAGCTACTCTGGCTTTCGCTCCTCTTCAGTGGACAAAATTACTGGCCATCGTCTAAACTACTTTGAATTTGGTCCAGAGTATGTTTGATTTTGTAGAACAAAGTTTCTTTATAAAATGTATCATATTTAAGTTATGCTCCTCACTGAAGCACACTCGTGGCATGCGAAAAAACGAGAAATCTAGTATTTGATCCGCAATGTATTTAGTAACTTTTAGTTGCTTACATTAAAAAATTAGTTTTTGTCAATTTATATGTCGACTTTTTTTTCAAGAAGAAAGTTATTTTCGCATCAACGGAATTTGTTAACATCGGCATCCAAGCTCAACTTGATCTAACCTTTTTCCTGTAAACAAATCCCGATCACTCCATCCAATTGTAATCGATTCGGACATTTCACGGCGCACGCTCGATTTGGCATAGAGGCTGTCTCGTTGCTGCCAAAAACAAATTCTAATTGTTATTATTATTACAGTTCGGATGTGTATGAAAGTGTGTTTACATCACACCCGCACTCGAATGGATCGAATGGAATGGAAGCCGGGCAAGAACACGCGCGCGATCTTCGAACTTTGTGTATACATTTCGAACCAAACATCTGCCTTGTTCTCCCGGACGGTTGAACGTTTTGTTTTGTTGTCGTTGTTGTTGCGAGAGGTATGGAAAATCGGAAAATTTTCCTTGACCAGTTTCAATTAATATTTCACCCGGTTCGGTGCGAAAATTTGCCCCTCGGGTACGCGATCGCGATCGGTAAAAATTGATTTGATTCCCGCTTTTCGAACACGTGTGGTTTAATGATTTTCGAGTGATCCTGTTCCAAGAAATTGGAAAGCATCCTTCTTCTTAAACCGTTGAGGCCTATAAAGCATTAATGCGGCTTTTTAGAAAAAAATCAAGTGTTTAATGAAAGAAAGTTTGTGATTATTTGTGAATCTGGGCAAATTTTGTGATTTGTTTAGAAAGATCAGTGTGAAGAAAAAAAGCAGTGTTTCAAATTAGCTCAAAAAAGTGTTGAAAGTTATGGGAAGCTTAAAATATTGAAGTGGTTGCCCCCGGAAGCCTTGGGAGATATGTACATGTGAATCGTTTCCTTTAAAATGTTGGTCTGATGTCAGCAAGCCAAGAAAGTTATACTACCATTGAAGAGTTCAGAGCGATGACAAAGAGGATTAAAGCTTAATTCAAGAAAAAAGTCAATTTTGGAAAGTGCTGGGTTTGTTCTTGAAGAATAGGTGCGGAGTGTTTGTTGATAAGTGAAATTGGGTGTTTTTTCGAGCAAGTGTAAACTAGAGTAGCTGGAAAATATATTGGGAGAAAAAAAGAATATTTCGAGGTTTTTGATAAAATTCGATAGAATAAATGTATAATCAGGGCCTTGAAGTGTTTGGCGCTATGGATACTTTTGTTGGATCTACACCTGTTTCTACACCAACGGAATTGTGGTACTACGACTCTCTTTGGGTAAGCTTGAATAATTCAAATTGTCTGATACACTGATTGATAACTTTCTCCGGAAATGCGTAAAACCACAAAATATTTTAGAGCACTTTTCATTTTTGAATGTTAGTTTAGACAAAACTATTCGAATCTATTTATTCATTCAGGTTTTATGACTCCACTTGTTTTCCCATCGATTACATAAAAATACGCAGAAATTAAACGTTCTCATCACATACGTCAAAGATTTCGATGACGAACAGTCGTAAAAACATCAACCAAGAACGATGCGTCTTGGCCTTTCCTGTTCAAACCTCAAGATTATCGGGAAAACGCGCTTAACAGGCCAAAACAAATACACAAATACGCCTGGAAGCATGGAACGCCGCCGGCCGTATGGAAAATTGGCCGTCCAGACAATGTTTTTAATGCACCAGAATCAACCGCACATACGTCGTCGGCCGGGGAAAGTTGAGCGATTTGTTCTTCAATGGCAATGTGGTTGGCCAGAATGCTGAGGAAGAGCCACGCAATAAAACTTGACTGCCGGTTCTATCTTTAGTTATTTGTTTGTACAATTTCATTTCAAAGGCGTTGGAAGTAGGGAAAGATAAACAGCGTTCACTTATTTCGGGGATGATTTTGTTCGGTGAAGTGATTAATTTGAATCTTCTTGGCTTGGTCACTGGAAAAAAGAAAATTCAGTAAAAAGTGCGCTGATAATTGGGTAAAATGCGGAAAAATAGTATTTTCCAAAATGATTGTTACGTTTTTAATTGAAAACAGGACGACCTATAAGCAACCCGAATGCACTAGAATGATGATCATAATTTTTTTTTTAAATTTGGCATGTTTCCTAAATTGAATCTGTTTGAATTAGATACCAATCCACCCAAACGAGATTTAAAAAAATTCAGGTAATACCTTTGAAAAATGTCGGCTTGGTATTGAATAAAAGTATCTCGTCCAGTTAACAAATTTTTCATGTTTTGTTTAGGTAATGTAGAGAAAGTGTAAATTAATAGATCCTTAACAAGGTCTTTCGAAAAAGTCATTAAGTATTTTTGTAGGAGTTGCGTTGGTCACAAAGCTTATTATCGCAAATTGTGTGAAAATAACATGCCAAAACTTGCAAATATAACTTGAAGTAGATCCAGAACTGTCAGTGTTAAAACCACTGTGTAGAGCAGAGGTATTGATCTTTTCATAAGAATCATTTAACCTGACTTCTTATGCGTTTTGGGCAATAATTGATCACTGGCTTTCTAGAACGTCACCTTTCGAACTTAAACTACATCTGATGACGAAAAAGCGTTGCATTGAGCTTAAGGTAGGGTTGCCATCCGTCCCGCAAAAGCAGGACATGTCCCGCTTTTTGTTTAGAAAATGTTCCGCAAAAAGCGGGATTGCTCGATATGTCCGGCGTTTTTTCGAGAAAGTTTTCAAGTAAAAAAATATTTTACTTGATTTAATTGGATGAGATGACTATACTCAAACTTTCCTGCTATTTCTTTGATTAGTAATTTCTACGAAAATGATATTTATTAGTTTTGCGATAGAAGACACATTTTAGCATTTAGTTGGAGTGCTTAGAATATGTTTCATCTTTATATATCTTGGAACCCCTCAAGATTTAATTTGGTATGAATTATTAATGCTTCTTCATGAATGCATCACGACTCATCTCTACGTATGATTAGATTATACTTAATACAATTTATGAAGTTTCTCGATAGCAAATTGCTATTTCCGTGACATGGCGAAACATCTCGGAACTGAGTGTTAAATGTTAATAAAGTTACCCACATTCATTTAGTGTGTAAAGCCTAAATCGGCTTAGACGGTTTATGTCTCTTTATTGTAAGCATTCGTTTTGTAATCCCGAGCAGACTTTCATGGCAAAATTACAGTAAATTTTGCTATCACGCCCTGAGAGTTTAATTTGCTCTCATTTTGCTTGACATAAGGTGGTACACAGCAAAAATGAGAGCACAAATTTTCATACTTGGTTAGCAAAGTGATACCAAATTTTGCTAAAACTGAGACCCTAACTACACCTCATTTTTCGAGAGCATGGAGAGCACCGTGATGCCAATATAAAGCATCACATATTTATCGATAATAGCAAACTTTAACATCGTTATGCTCTCAATTCTTTTGAAAAAAAAAATGTAGTAAAGGTCTAAATTTACGCAAAATTTTGTACACGTAGCTAACCATGCACAGAAGTTTTGCTTTCATTGTTGCTGTCTAGCAAAATTAAAGCAAATCAAATTTTCAGAACGTGATAGCAAAATTTGCTAGAATTTTGTTGTTAAAATACGCTTGTGTGCACCTCTCAAAATGTTAAATACGCACTTTCAGCATGGATTGCATAAATTGAGGCGCTAAAATTCACATAACGAAACCCCTCTAAATTTGTGTAGTAATGACTGATGGTCAAACGAGTTGAAACATTACGTAAACAATTGACTTACCTACTTAAATTTACTTAAGATTGTTATAGTTCCTTAATTCATCCATATTCATATCTCCGAACGATAAACTGGCATTTCTCAATTATTGCCATTTCCGAATGTCCAACCGTTGGATAACAGTCTGTCGTGACCGGAGACTCTTCGTCATACAAAAAACAAAGGTTTGACGTTTCTGAAATATTAAATTAAAAAGGTGGTCAATGCTTAAGAATTTTTTTCAACAGGTTACATAGTGTCGTTAAATTTTTAATTCGAACTAAGTAAAGATTATTGATAAATTAATTTGATGATGCCTTGCCTTTTATAAGTATTGATACGATTTTGTGAGACGTTTCTTTTTGCATATATTCAGGAGTCATGACACATTGACATACGACATAAGTAAATAAAAATCTATATTCGTTTTTTTATAACACATCATTGAAGTTGAAAACCCGTTTTACTTGACGGTAGATGGTGGGATTACGTTTTTAATAGAAATGTAATATGAAAATTATCTTGATTTAGCAACTGCACACATTACACATCATAATGAATATATATTGCATTTAAAATTAATATTTCATTTATCAAACCCTTGAGCGCCTTAGCTTATGCATTTATTATGTTCTGTACATGATGTATCATGAATATCCCTTTTTTTGGTTATAAACTGATATTAAGAACAGGTCTTGTAACATGAATATTGCCATCACTCATGATTGCGTAAGTGGAGGCGATATTCATAGCTCAATGTGACATGGTAGGTGCATTACTGTGTATTGTGAATATCGCTTTCACATAAGCAATTATAATTGAAGATGGTTGTCATATTACATATGTTCGCAATGTACTATGAAAATCACCTTCAATCAAAATTGCATACATGAAGGCGATATTCACTATACAAAGTATTATACCCCCCATCTAAGAATATTACCTAGACGAAGCTTCGCTATTGCAATCGTAACTGATGGCATTATTCATACTACATGACCTTGTTCACAATATCGGTTCATAACTAGAGAGTATAAGTTTGGGCGTTTAAGAATTTGAAAGTTTGAAACATTACTATTACATGCAATATAGAGACACAATGAGCTATGACTTATTTAATGCTTTGTTGTGCTTGCAAATGTCCTTTTTTTTAAACTTCTGAAGAACACAACAAGTTAACGATTATAAATTAAATCGGAAGGTTAAGATCCAAAATAACAAAATTAGCTAACGAACCTGTAAAAACTGCATCTGATCTGCTAGACTGCATGCTGAAATACTCGTAACAGTGCTCCCGGTGCTTGTTGTTTGATGATTGCTCCACATTTCCTGGGCAAAATCCGAAACAATGCAGATTGAGTTTCTTCAAGTTTTAGCTCAATCCCGCGGTATGTCCGGTGCATGAATCAAACTGAAGAGCCGGGTATCCTTCTGACGACTGTTGTTAATGTAAGGTCTATAAACTTCCGGTAATTTTCCTCACCAGGAGACTTCCACACGGCTGGTATTGCTGAGCGAGTGATACTGTCACCAGTAGTGATAATATACCGCAATAAAGTACCAGAAGGGTGTCGCATTTTCGATTGATCGACATAGTTGGCGTTGCTTTTGAAATCAGTACTAAAGATCGAATAAAAATATGTTGCTGGAATTTAAAAAATATTATGCACATTATTTCTTGACTTAATTTCAGATTACCTACTACTGACCGCTAAATATAGCTACCTTCCACATTAGTGTTGAGTTAAAGGCGTCCGGTTAAGCCTAAGAAAACATCAATATGTACCAGAGTTTCTTTTTCCGGTTTTCTGGATTTTGTTTGCGGGTTTATGGTTCGTATTGCTGGGCCGTGGTTCTCTATGGCTCCCTAGCGGCAGCGGTGGTGTTGTACCTTGTGGGTGAAAGTTTTTTGTAAGAGGATTTACTGTCAATTTACCCCAACTTGTTCAGCCTCTATATCCAAGGATGTTTACGGTAAACTAGTTCCGTTGAAACCCTGCGGACTAAATGAATCGGACACAACTGTAAGCAACAATATTCGTTTTCTTCCAAATAAATTGCACCCGAATTTCGGCGCTTGTCGTACTAGAACTGAAACCAGGGTTGCCAACTGTTTTTCGAAAAAGTCTGGAAGATTTTGCAAAAATGTCTGGAAATGTCTGAAAATGTCTGGATAGCTTACTTTTGAAGGTGGTGACCTTTTTTTTTTTTTTGGTCTCCAGATCTCCATGTTGCAGATACCACAAATCGTATGTTTCTGTAACTATCATCAGTTCCATGTTCTGTTGGACTACATCTTGAAGCATTTGCCATAACAATCAAGGGATATTCAAATAAGGTAGTATCGAGAGCCATATTGGATTTTTTATGACGTCGCACAAAGGAATGTATAAAAAATTTAAATGCGAATGGCAGAAATTTCAAAGAAAAAAACCCGTTTTAGAAAGAAAATGAATTCCAATTTCTTTTTGATTGTGTTGTAAGGCCTCCATTTCACTATGTTATGAAATTGTTTGGTCCTTTGAAGATCGCATTATGTTTTTTTTTTCTCATTTTAATAATGTATGCAATATCATCTTGAAGCTAAAACGTGCAATAACGAAAAAAAAAATCAGCTTCAAAAAGGTCTAGCTGATATTTATTGAGAGTTCAACTTATTGTCATGATTTTAATCAAACTGGTTTACCATATTCAATTCTTATGTAGAACAACTAACATCAATTGAAGATTGTTAACTTGATTTACTTAAATGCCAATAAATAATTGTGGTTTTGTGTAAAAGTTTGGTTTTTGATAACTTTATTGTAATAAGGATCTTAAACTGCACTGACTTGATCATTTTCATGGAAAACTTTGAATTAATTTTAAAGTTTTGCAAATTTGAGTAGGGAAAATACACCATTTTTTCGAACTTCGATGGTCTATGTTATATAAAACTAACTCGAAAATCCAACTTTTTTCGTACCGATCTTGGAGAGCAAGTATCCTTCTAGAATAACATGTTTTAAAAGTGGAAAATTTCCAGAAATTCTCCGAGTTATCAACAAAAAATGCAAATTTCCTAGTAAATTAACAGATTTTTCGTGATTGTGACGTCGCTGTATGTACTAATACTAAACCAGGGCTGCCTTGACACTACCTTCTTTAAATATTCTTTGATAATAAATAGCTTTTTCAACCACTTCTGAATGCATAATTCATAAATTCTAATCATTTCCTGTCATATTCTACCATGACAATTTTGAATTTTCATAGTTTCTAGGAACAATTTACGTCCTAACACAAAAGTCTGGAATTGTCTGGAAGAAATGACAAAAGTCTGGAAGTCTGGAAACCTGAAAAAATGTCTGGCAGAAGTCCAAAAAGTCTGGAAGATCCAGACAAAATCTGGAAGGTTGACATCACTGACTGAAACAGCTGTTTTCAAAACAACATTCACTCAGAAGTGGATCGGTGACTGCGCCAATATATCCATGTAGTGTCGCGTGTATTTATGCAACGGTACCGTGCGACCGGTCGTGCATTAGTATGATGACGTTTGTAGTTGTTTAGAGATTTATCCCAGACTTAAAAATGATGAATTTCGAAACAGACTTAATGTTTAAAACTCATTTAAAAAAATATTTCGATGCCTGATTTTCACTGTACAAATTTCATCATATCAGGGGAATCAAATTAAAAACATTTTTTGAGACTGGTTCGAAAATCATTTTTTTATGTATTGACATCGATTCTACCATTTCGCAAAACCCCTTAAAATAAAAGATAAGCCAACACAACTGTTTCGAAAAACACTCGTGCAACACTGACAGCTCCTTAAGCTTCCAGAAAAATTTTATTTTGATTTCTTCATTTCTCGAAAACCAAATATCCTTCAATTAACGATGTACACTCATAATTTAGGTTTCCGTACGTACTTCATAACCTAGCTGATAACTAAAATTGTTTAAATTTGGCGCATTCACCGTATTCAAAATTCACTACCGAAATTAAAAAATTGCATTTCTAGCGTAGCATTTCAAAAGGGCGAAACTGCCAAATGTAAACAAATCGAGTTAACGGCCATTCCAGATGTGCGCGGTTGCACTAAACGCGTTTTATCTTAAAATCGCTTAAAACTTTCAAAAAATTTATAAAATTTAATTGGGCGAAGCTTCATGTTTATGCATTTTCGTTGGAACGTGAAGTTACGCCTATTCTAAATGGGGTTTATTCTTTTATTCGTGGCGTAACTGAGTTGACCGTGTGTGACAAAACGGCCTAATTAGTTTTTGCGAGTAGGACCAAAGGGCCTAACTTCAAAAACAAAACAAAAACGGCCGATCAAACAGAAACGGCCGGCAGACGTAACTAGAATCGAAAACAAAAAAAGGCAAAACTCGAAATTCTCTAAAATTTAGTGAAAAAAGTTCAAGTTCTTGATAACCAACGAGCAATAAGTGAATATAATGCACATTTTTTGATTATGTTGAACGAAAAGTGGCCGATTTTTTAAATAGGATATGATAAGATGTTCCGAAATTTCAAATGCGTTTTTCTCGATTTGAGCTAACTGCTAGTTTCGCCCTTATGAAATGTTACGCTAGATTTTAAGCCGAGCTTAAGCTAGTACCACTGAATTCTTGTCTACGTTTGCCAGTCATTGAGTTCAAGTTTATTGAAAATCCTTGAAAATCACCAACATGAATTTGTAACATAAATTGAAAAAAAGAACGGAAAATCTCCAGGACTTTTTGGACCAAAAAATTGTTAAATTGCAACGATATAAACTGTCAACTGTTGCGGAGAAAAGGACATTCTGACACTGGGAAGCACGATGAACTGGTGCTTCTAATTCGTCGTCAAGTGATGAGGTGTGTGTTTTTTTTTGTTCAGGTCAGGTTGGTTGGTCAGGTGGCAAGGAAATTGATGAATTTTATTTTCTCTGTTAGATAAACAAATCACACCAAAAATTCTTAAATTATCAAAGTTTAATTTACCAATGTAAGAGATACCTTACTTATGCCTTGTTTTGCTATTGGATTCATTCTATAGCAATTGATTGTTTAGCAAATGATTGTTTTAAATTATACACCAAGATTTGCTTTGATGTTGCTGTTGATATTAAATTATGCTCTCAGATGGCTCTCAATTGAAAATTATTGATACCTTAGTTATGCCTATTTATGCTTTCATTAAAAAATTACCACCAAAAGATACTATAACTTTGCTGGTGACAGCTTATTTTGGTCCCAGTTTGTTATCAGTTTGGGCATCAATGTCTGCTCGGGATGATACTCGAGAGCAAGTATAGTGTCGTGAAAATCGAAAAAAAATCTTGAGTTTTAAAAACAAAAAAACCGCTTGTAATGCGGATCAGTTTTTCATCAAGAATTTCTTTTTTTTAGAATAAATCAAAGTGGTCACGAAAACTTTGAGTAACTCGCTCTATTTTCTATTAAAAAAACCATTGAAAACCTGTAACTTTATTCGATGTTTACTCCTGGGTTTAAAATCATGTAAGTTGAATCGTAAAGCAGGTGTTTTAGCATCTAAGCTTTGCCTCAGTTGTCGATTTATATTTTTTTAATCAAGTATGAAAGCATCTCTATTTTATACCCAGAGTATCAACCGGAAACATACAAACTAAAAAATCATAATTTTTTCTAACACATTTAAGAATATCCCGCTTTTTTCGGCTGTTTTTCGTTATTTTCTCAAATGCCGCTTTTCTGCAAACCGTCTGGCAAGCCTCGTTTTTTGTGGATTTTCATCCTGTTGGATGATTCATTCCGTCACTACCGTCACTTCCGTTACTCCAACTTGAGCTGAAAGTGGGAATGAGACGTTTTGTTCGGATGAAGTATTTGTCGTGCTTTTAATATGATTCGCGTATTTTCACAATGCCGAAATAGTATTCCGACTTTTTCTAACGTTATGCAGTGAGCGAAATAAGCTATGTGTTTTGCTTGTTAAAATATGAATTTACAAAACTCGTTTACTGAATGACTTTTTTTTTCATTTTTTTTAATTCCCTTAAAAGTTACGTTGGTTCAACATCTATATAATTTTTTTTATGAAATTCAAAGTCTTTAAATATAAATATTTATTTATTTTACAATTATTTTCAAATGTTTTAAACTCATGCATTCATTTCCCCAACAAACATAAAATCGCATTAAAAATGATAACTCAAGTCATTAAAAACGATATTGTGAATCGTAATTCCAACAAACGCAAGTAAAATTTCGTAAAAATCGTTACTCGAAGTCGGATTAAATCGGATATGATAAAAAGTACGCCAGATTTGCAGATTTTGTAGACGATTTCATTTCTTTTTTTCTCCCACGTGGGTCAAGTGACAGCTTGGTTGTTCTCTCTGTGGCCAGCAGTGCACCTAACTTGCTTTAAACAGATGTTGTTTTTGCAAGAATTGCCCAATGACAGAAGCAGCAGTTATTGTCGCTGGCAACAGTTCGCATGCGTTGAGTGAAAAAGTTTGTACTCTCTTGCATTCTTTCAGTATTAAGAATAAGGTATCTGTTTTGTGTCGGACCGGTTTTCGGAAGAGCAGAAACCAGAACTTTACTTGGGGACTGTTAACAGTAAAAGAGGTCGTTTATTGAACATGAATTAAACATTACAATTTTTCCCGCTCTTATTTTGAATACAAATTAAAACTTATCATACAACTGGCAACACTTAAGCTATACAAAACAAGCAAACGCTTTACGGAGTTGAACACAATGTTGTGTGACGTTCGTTGTTAGAGTGACCAATATAGTTGAGATCCAACATCTGGCCACCTAAAACGAAAGTTTTATAACTGGCCACCCTAGCATTGTTTTGATTTCACTTTAGCATCACATTAGGCACAGATCTTATCATGATGCCTCTAAGTATGGTAGTCTCACTTTGGCAAAAAGTAGGCGAGGGTTGGATGCGGAGGAGGATCCGAAATTTGACAGCTGGCTGTTCGGTTGGCTGCTGGCTGGCTGGGATGCCAGGTGCTCTGATTTTTTGTAAAACACGAAGTTTTGCCAATCACCAAGATATTGCTTAGACAAAGATTTCGCCTTGATTTTTGCAAATATAATTCATAGAATCGAAACAAAATCTTCCGGCTGAGCTCCGGGCTGGTAAGCAAAGCTGGAAGAAGTTGGACCTATAAACGACGGTGCCAGCTTTGTCGGTAGCGGTGAGTAACATTAATTTTGCATTACTTATGACAAATTTATGCTTATTCAACACTTTTTTCTTTCAAGAGCTATCTAGAAGCAACAGAAAGTCATCGAATCGGATGGTAACATGGCGAGGCGTTACATTCCATCGTCCGAGAAGCGCCCTCCTGCAGGAACATCCGATCTTCATCGAGATGAAAAAGCTGCTTCAGGAGGACCCCCGTCTGTTGCCATCGCTGCTCCAGAAGATCCAATCGAGTAATCCGGATCTGATGGGTAGCATTTGGGAAAATCAGATGAAGTTTTTGGTACTTTTGAATGATGGGACCGATGAGCTGAAATAGGAAAATAGGCGCAACGTTAGGCGCCTGAGCAGCATGACGATAAGTCCGATGAGTGAGTTGGGGAATTAGTTCGATCCATTGCAGACTGTTGATTGTCCCGAATGGATTGAGCCCCTGAAGGATTCTGCAGGTGATGCTGTCCAATTGCTAGTCATCCTCAAGTGCAGCAAAGCTCCAGCTCAGCGCTGCTCGTGGGTGGTGGTGAAGGTACATTAACTGAATATGTTAATATTGAAAAAGGCTCAAGCAGTATTTACATGATGCAACAGTTATTTGAAAAAAAATTTCGAACCATAAAATCGTTTATCATTTAATCATGAAAATTATCAATAGCAGAATTTATAGCATTCCTTTAGCAGAACCGATTTACTTTTAATTTCATCCAACACTTTTCGATTGGAGGGAAACAAAATAGCTCTTTGGATAATGTAATAAGAATAACGAACAAGCAACATCCGGTTTTTGGGTTTTGGTTGTTTGTTCCACCCTTTAAGATCCTTTCTATCATAACGGTCAATGAAAAGTTTTTCTTTTTCGGAACATACGGATAGACCGAACTGTATTTTAATTTTTTATAAAAAAGTGTTTAGAATACAAATTAATTCATTGAATATACTCATATCATTGCTTTTTTCCGAAAACTCAATTTAAATATAATAAAATAAACTAAACCCCAGTACGGTTTTAAATCTTTTGATTTTTCGTTTACGATTGGCTTGTGCACATACACACTTTTTTGCCATCTGATTTTTTATCTCTAACACCTGTCATCCCTGGACCCCTTTTTTCGTAAACACTACACCCAGCTGTCAAAACTTTTTTCAATATGGCGGAATGGCGATTTGGCATATGAGATCACCATACTAGAGCCATCATGGATCTAATCTTCCGCAAACTTTTAGCGCAATCGTTGTTCATCGTCGAACGGGTCACAATTTTCTGCGAAACGGGTCAATGGATGTAGGAATTTTGCGATTTTTGGTACAGGTTACGATGGAACGGGTAGGTACTGTGAAATGGATATCGCCTTAGGATTTCTCGGGACTCGGATCGGACTCGAGCACGACTGCAGCAAGGATTTCACAATGATTCTGGACTACGATGCGCTGTTGTGCCTTGGGTCAAGTACTGGCTGGCAGCCAGTAAACTGGTCCCGGATGACTAGTGTCGGACCGTTGACACCAGTACCATCCATCCGGGTTGCATAATGGGTCAGGAACAAGCGCTGTAGCCGTCGGGAGGAGGGTGATTGGGAACACTTACAAACCAGGAAGTGATCAGCAAACGGCTCACTGACTTCGAAGCAAACGCTAATGCTTCCGAAGCGAGTACCGACCGGACAGTCAGTACGGCAGAAGTCCGGATGGCTGGTGTTCGACCATGAACACCAGTACCACCCATCCGGATCGTATTGCTGATCGGAAACGGGCCAAAAAACTTCAAATCAAGGTGGTGGTTCCTTGATGAACGGGAGCTGGGTCGTGAGCTTATCGTCGTATACGGTAAAGCGAGCGTGATCAGGTCTAGGATTTTATTCCAGGACGGGGAATAGCTTTAGCAGGTATGACGAACGCCTGGCTAAAATCCCACATCCTGGTCACGGCACCAATGTTTTGTGTCGGACCGGTTTTCGGATGAGCAGAAACCAGAACTTTACTTGGGGACTGTTAACAGTAAAAGAGGTCGTTTATTGAACATGAATTAAACATTACAATTTTTCCCGCTCTTATTTTGAATACAAATTAAAACTTATCATACAACTGGCAACACTTAAGCTATACAAAACAAGCAAACGCTTTACGGAGTTGTACACAATGTTGTGTGACGTTCGTTGTTAGAGTGACCAATATAGTTGAGATCCAACAGTATCGAATGTCGTCCAATTCGTATACTCTTATCGCTTTAGCCAGAAGTTAAAAATATGTATGTATATTGCCTGCATTTTGGTAGGTAACTGCTGTTTTTTCGAGTTTTATACGATCATCCTACCTACAAAAATGTTTGCTTGGTCCGATGTTCACCACTGTATTAAAAATTCGTTTTTCTTCTGAACCTTTTTTATTTACTGCCCAATGGGTTTATGTGATTGATTTTTTTTTAAATTGGAATCATGACCAATATTTCACCAGCAGATCGCGTAGCAATTAGAATTCTAATTGCTATGCGATCTGCTGAAACAGTTATTTCAGTTCAAATTAAGTATTTCAACATAAAATTGCATTAGCTGACCATTGAGAAATATATGAAGTTAGGCAGAATCAATTTTAGATTGAATAGCGTAATGGTACAATAAGATAATAGGCCGAATGTTATTCAGCCGAATGAATGTTTGGTGGAATGGATGCAAGGCCGAATGGACGTTAGTTAAAAAAGGCGAGGCGAAATGGTCATTAGAACGAACGGCCGTTAGACCAAGCACCCATTCGGCCTAGCAACTATTCGACCTAGTGACCATTTGGCCCAACATCCATTCGACCAATCGATTTTTCAGCCTAACGATCATTCTGCCCATCGAAATTTAGGAGTGATGACATTTTCCATTTGGCCGGATGGTTATTCGGCTAAGCATTGAAAAGGCCTAACATTACAAGTAACAATTTTAACTTTGTAATGGCAGCTAAAGCGCATTCTATACATCACCAGAACTCCAATAATCTAAAATTTGGCTTTTTGGCCCTTTTCTAGAAACGTCATCATGAATTATTTTTCAATCTTCGATAAAATCATTATGCTTCGATCACCAAAGCCTTTATTAAGCTTTTATAAAACATGGTTTTAGGTTTTGGGTTGTTTTTTCTCTTCCGTGATAGATATGATCTGGTAAAATTAACTACGAAAAAGCAATGTTTAACCATTTTTTGAGCATATTTTCTACTGCCAATCAAGATTTAAGGTAAAATGTGTGAAGTTTTTCTCAAAAAAACATTAATTGAAAAATGTTTTTTCGAGAAAAACTTTGAACTAATTGTTCAACATGACACAGTGATATCGCAAACATAATAGAATTGATTGAAAATAGACCTGATTTATTTTTTTTAAATACTAGACATTGTAAATCCAACAACATGGCATAATTTTGTGCTCTTTGATTTTGCAACCAACATGGTGCTAGTCAATTCAATGTTTAAAAGCTTTATTAAAGTCATAAAAACGGCTTATTAGTTTATAACGGTTTAATAGCTTAAATTTGACAATTCTCACGCAGGCCAACCATTTACACGCCTAGGATGAGTATCTCATTTCTGAGTTAATCATTAGTGCAGAGAAATATATTTCATTTAAAAAGTCTGTCCTCATTCACTGCACTGTTTTAAATAACTTGAATTCTCATGAAAACCCCACAATATGGGTATTGGTTGCAAGGGCTAAACTATATAAAGTCGAATCTCGCTTACTGACGCTATCTTGAAATACTAAATTTCGGCTTTCGCTTAACTTTAAAATAATGTTAATCAGTAAAAAAACGCACGAAATCCCCTCAATATGGAATGAAAAGGCTGAACTAGAAGAATTTCCATTTCTCTTTCTGACTCCCTCTTGCAAACCAAGATGGCGGTTTCCACAGAAGTTTAACATTCTGTTAACCACTGAAAATCACATGAAAGCTCCTCAATATAGGCACTGACCATACTGACTGGACACACGATTTCGTTTGTTGAATAATTCTTCCAACAGTACGCAATATCGATCCCAGAGTGCGAATCGATCGATTTGAAGAAATGCTATCCCAGTTAGAAACTGCCACTCAACTTTCGAAAAAAAAAATAAGCAATTCAGGCGATAAAATCGGGCTAAACAGGTTCATTTTTCCTACAGGGCATTTGTATCGGAAAAAATACAGTCGGTATTGCGAACATGCTGAAATTGACAAAAAAAATTAGCCAGAAAATGATCGATTTTTTGTTCTAAGTTTCCTGTCAGTATGTTCAGTGATATAGGTATAAGGTGAAAGGACTAAACTAGAAAAAGTCGAATCTTTTCATCGATTTTTTTCTCCTTCTAGAAGGGCCCTTTCACTCAACACTCATTTCGTAGAGATATTTATACCACCACAGAGAAAAGACGTACAAGTTGAACAAAAAAGCTTCAGTGTGTAAAATTTTAAACGCTGACATCCAAAAAATACGTTGAAAATTGACTTGAAGCAGTGCCATCTATTGCGCCGTTCAAGAATAACAAATCAAATTTTCAAGTGCCCAGTTTTTAAAAAGGCGTAATCGTATATGAACTCAATAATAATTAAACTAATGCCGCTCTAAAATAGAGAGGTTCAATTTGTTGCTAGATAAGTATTGTAAGAATTACTTTTGACTGGACAGAATTTCACTTCCTTTATTTTAAACGGTTTTTACTTTTGTTCACTCATCATCAGTTTTCCCCAAAATAATCAAAAACGTTACATAAATTTAACTTTCATTTATTCCTTTACTTTAGCACTACTGAGGCAGTAGAAATAACGGACAGTTTTACGATAAGATAAATAGATAAAAGATAGATAAGACGAAATAGATTCAGTTCTAAACTTTTTCATCGGAGGCTTATTAAAATTTCATTTTTCATATTTAAATCTAAAAAAAAAAACAAAAACATTTTATGCTCAACATGGATAAAAAAAATCCCTTCTTTCAGCGAAGCTTTCGTTAAAGATTCCTTAATGCCCAAGGAATAAAATTAACTGTACCCCCCAGTTCCATTTCACTTTCACCATCAGCGCCGCCGGTAGCCAAATCAACACCATTTGTTGCGAATATTTCAATTGGTAATCGAATAAATTTATGCGTTTAATTATAATGGTGATTTATGGCAGGCGCCAGCAGAAGCCATCGAACGGCAGCACCCGTCATAAATGAATGCTTTATGTTTTAAATTTATAATTGGTTTAATCGCCAGGGCAGAGCGCAGGAGGGCATCTCCTCGATGCAACATTCGCTCGATGTTTGCGTACCTACCTTCATACGTAGGTATCACTTGAAGCGCACGGATTACCTCACCTCTTCGATTCTTCTGCCATTTTTATTGCACTGTCTGATGACGACTGCCTTTCCGCTTGCTTTTCCGTAAGTATTATCCGGCATTCGAGTGGTTGAAGGGAAATTCTGTTAATGGTTTAAATAATTCTGCCACCGAACGGACGCCGGCAAAGTTTAACCAATTGCTACCGGTTCAAAGATCGACTATTGGATGTTTCATAGGAAACTGACCGGATTATTCGAGAAAATAAATGTGAAATTTTATTGTTTATTTTCTAGAAGTTTGTATCACATAATAAACATTACCCTTCCAAAAAAATTAAAGAAGGATTTTTTTCAGGATTGATAGAATTAAATTTTGATTGAACATTTCAAAAAAATATCCAATAGTCCCCAATCAAAAGGTTAAAGAGTAAGTGATGATTTTCTGTTATCGCAGGCACACAACCAATGTTGCAAGTTCTCAAAAGCTGTTATTTATTTGTTGAAATGTTAGCAAACAGGACAGGTGCAATTGAACAAGTTTATTATTTTACACTTGATATTGGATCGAAACATAAGAACTATTCTGTTTTTTTTTACCATTTTCCACAACCACAGAAGAGGTTGGAAAATTTCAATGCCGCCCGATGCTAGTTCTATTCCACAGCCTTGAAAATTCCTGAGGATCATTATTTAATCCACAGTTGTAATAAAGCTTCAACAAATCAAATTGTTATAGTCATTTAGAATGCTTCATGAAATACAACGTTTTTAGTTAGCACGCTGTGCATGATTTAACCAACCGTAATTAGTGACGTAACTAAGTGACAGTTCTCGAACAAGAAGAAATTGGAAATCCTCTGTAGATCACTGAAAATCGCATAAAACTTACGCAATATGAATATTTTGCTCAAGAGTTAAACGAAGAAAAGTCAAATCCAGTTGTCAGACTGTCTCCGTTTTACTTTTAAATGCTGTGAATTACCAAAAGAAGAATGGAAACCCCTCTAAGTGGACAAATTGACAAAAATGACAAAAATGACAAAAATGACAAAAATGACAAAAATGACAAAAATGACAAAAATGACAAAAATGACAAAAATGACAAAAATGACAAAAATGACAAAAATGACAAAAATGACAAAAATGACAAAAATGACAAAAATGACAAAAATGACAAAAATGACAAAAATGACAAAAATGACAAAAATGACAAAAATGACAAAAATGACAAAAATGACAAAAATGACAAAAATGACAAAAATGACAAAAATGACAAAAATGACAAAAATGACAAAAATGACAAAAATGACAAAAATGACAAAAATGACAAAAATGACAAAAATGACAAAAATGACAAAAATGACAAAAATGACAAAAATGACAAAAATGACAAAAATGACAAAAATGACAAAAATGACAAAAATGACAAAAATGACAAAAATGACAAAAATGACAAAAATGACAAAAATGACAAAAATGACAAAAATGACAAAAATGACAAAAATGACAAAAATGACAAAAATGACAAAAATGACAAAAATGACAAAAATGACAAAAATGACAAAAATGACAAAAATGACAAAAATGACAAAAATGACAAAAATGACAAAAATGACAAAAATGACAAAAATGACAAAAATGACAAAAATGACAAAAATGACAAAAATGACAAAAATGACAAAAATGACAAAAATGACAAAAATGACAAAAATGACAAAAATGACAAAAATGACAAAAATGACAAAAATGACAAAAATGACAAAAATGACAAAAATGACAAAAATGACAAAAATGACAAAAATGACAAAAATGACAAAAATGACAAAAATGACAAAAATGACAAAAATGACAAAAATGACAAAAATGACAAAAATGACAAAAATGACAAAAATGACAAAAATGACAAAAATGACAAAAATGACAAAAATGACAAAAATGACAAAAATGACAAAAATGACAAAAATGACAAAAATGACAAAAATGACAAAAATGACAAAAATGACAAAAATGACAAAAATGACAAAAATGACAAAAATGACAAAAATGACAAAAATGACAAAAATGACAAAAATGACAAAAATGACAAAAATGACAAAAATGACAAAAATGACAAAAATGACAAAAATGACAAAAATGACAAAAATGACAAAAATGACAAAAATGACAAAAATGACAAAAATGACAAAAATGACAAAAATGACAAAAATGACAAAAATGACAAAAATGACAAAAATGACAAAAATGACAAAAATGACAAAAATGACAAAAATGACAAAAATGACAAAAATGACAAAAATGACAAAAATGACAAAAATGACAAAAATGACAAAAATGACAAAAATGACAAAAATGACAAAAATGACAAAAATGACAAAAATGACAAAAATGACAAAAATGACAAAAATGACAAAAATGACAAAAATGACAAAAATGACAAAAATGACAAAAATGACAAAAATGACAAAAATGACAAAAATGACAAAAATGACAAAAATGACAAAAATGACAAAAATGACAAAAATGACAAAAATGACAAAAATGACAAAAATGACAAAAATGACAAAAATGACAAAAATGACAAAAATGACAAAAATGACAAAAATGACAAAAATGACAAAAATGACAAAAATGACAAAAATGACAAAAATGACAAAAATGACAAAAATGACAAAAATGACAAAAATGACAAAAATGACAAAAATGACAAAAATGACAAAAATGACAAAAATGACAAAAATGACAAAAATGACAAAAATGACAAAAATGACAAAAATGACAAAAATGACAAAAATGACAAAAATGACAAAAATGACAAAAATGACAAAAATGACAAAAATGACAAAAATGACAAAAATGACAAAAATGACAAAAATGACAAAAATGACAAAAATGACAAAAATGACAAAAATGACAAAAATGACAAAAATGACAAAAATGACAAAAATGACAAAAATGACAAAAATGACAAAAATGACAAAAATGACAAAAATGACAAAAATGACAAAAATGACAAAAATGACAAAAATGACAAAAATGACAAAAATGACAAAAATGACAAAAATGACAAAAATGACAAAAATGACAAAAATGACAAAAATGACAAAAATGACAAAAATGACAAAAATGACAAAAATGACAAAAATGACAAAAATGACAAAAATGACAAAAATGACAAAAATGACAAAAATGACAAAAATGACAAAAATGACAAAAATGACAAAAATGACAAAAATGACAAAAATGACAAAAATGACAAAAATGACAAAAATGACAAAAATGACAAAAATGACAAAAATGACAAAAATGACAAAAATGACAAAAATGACAAAAATGACAAAAATGACAAAAATGACAAAAATGACAAAAATGACAAAAATGACAAAAATGACAAAAATGACAAAAATGACAAAAATGACAAAAATGACAAAAATGACAAAAATGACAAAAATGACAAAAATGACAAAAATGACAAAAATGACAAAAATGACAAAAATGACAAAAATGACAAAAATGACAAAAATGACAAAAATGACAAAAATGACAAAAATGACAAAAATGACAAAAATGACAAAAATGACAAAAATGACAAAAATGACAAAAATGACAAAAATGACAAAAATGACAAAAATGACAAAAATGACAAAAATGACAAAAATGACAAAAATGACAAAAATGACAAAAATGACAAAAATGACAAAAATGACAAAAATGACAAAAATGACAAAAATGACAAAAATGACAAAAATGACAAAAATGACAAAAATGACAAAAATGACAAAAATGACAAAAATGACAAAAATGACAAAAATGACAAAAATGACAAAAATGACAAAAATGACAAAAATGACAAAAATGACAAAAATGACAAAAATGACAAAAATGACAAAAATGACAAAAATGACAAAAATGACAAAAATGACAAAAATGACAAAAATGACAAAAATGACAAAAATGACAAAAATGACAAAAATGACAAAAATGACAAAAATGACAAAAATGACAAAAATGACAAAAATGACAAAAATGACAAAAATGACAAAAATGACAAAAATGACAAAAATGACAAAAATGACAAAAATGACAAAAATGACAAAAATGACAAAAATGACAAAAATGACAAAAATGACAAAAATGACAAAAATGACAAAAATGACAAAAATGACAAAAATGACAAAAATGACAAAAATGACAAAAATGACAAAAATGACAAAAATGACAAAAATGACAAAAATGACAAAAATGACAAAAATGACAAAAATGACAAAAATGACAAAAATGACAAAAATGACAAAAATGACAAAAATGACAAAAATGACAAAAATGACAAAAATGACAAAAATGACAAAAATGACAAAAATGACAAAAATGACAAAAATGACAAAAATGACAAAAATGACAAAAATGACAAAAATGACAAAAATGACAAAAATGACAAAAATGACAAAAATGACAAAAATGACAAAAATGACAAAAATGACAAAAATGACAAAAATGACAAAAATGACAAAAATGACAAAAATGACAAAAATGACAAAAATGACAAAAATGACAAAAATGACAAAAATGACAAAAATGACAAAAATGACAAAAATGACAAAAATGACAAAAATGACAAAAATGACAAAAATGACAAAAATGACAAAAATGACAAAAATGACAAAAATGACAAAAATGACAAAAATGACAAAAATGACAAAAATGACAAAAATGACAAAAATGACAAAAATGACAAAAATGACAAAAATGACAAAAATGACAAAAATGACAAAAATGACAAAAATGACAAAAATGACAAAAATGACAAAAATGACAAAAATGACAAAAATGACAAAAATGACAAAAATGACAAAAATGACAAAAATGACAAAAATGACAAAAATGACAAAAATGACAAAAATGACAAAAATGACAAAAATGACAAAAATGACAAAAATGACAAAAATGACAAAAATGACAAAAATGACAAAAATGACAAAAATGACAAAAATGACAAAAATGACAAAAATGACAAAAATGACAAAAATGACAAAAATGACAAAAATGACAAAAATGACAAAAATGACAAAAATGACAAAAATGACAAAAATGACAAAAATGACAAAAATGACAAAAATGACAAAAATGACAAAAATGACAAAAATGACAAAAATGACAAAAATGACAAAAATGACAAAAATGACAAAAATGACAAAAATGACAAAAATGACAAAAATGACAAAAATGACAAAAATGACAAAAATGACAAAAATGACAAAAATGACAAAAATGACAAAAATGACAAAAATGACAAAAATGACAAAAATGACAAAAATGACAAAAATGACAAAAATGACAAAAATGACAAAAATGACAAAAATGACAAAAATGACAAAAATGACAAAAATGACAAAAATGACAAAAATGACAAAAATGACAAAAATGACAAAAATGACAAAAATGACAAAAATGACAAAAATGACAAAAATGACAAAAATGACAAAAATGACAAAAATGACAAAAATGACAAAAATGACAAAAATGACAAAAATGACAAAAATGACAAAAATGACAAAAATGACAAAAATGACAAAAATGACAAAAATGACAAAAATGACAAAAATGACAAAAATGACAAAAATGACAAAAATGACAAAAATGACAAAAATGACAAAAATGACAAAAATGACAAAAATGACAAAAATGACAAAAATGACAAAAATGACAAAAATGACAAAAATGACAAAAATGACAAAAATGACAAAAATGACAAAAATGACAAAAATGACAAAAATGACAAAAATGACAAAAATGACAAAAATGACAAAAATGACAAAAATGACAAAAATGACAAAAATGACAAAAATGACAAAAATGACAAAAATGACAAAAATGACAAAAATGACAAAAATGACAAAAATGACAAAAATGACAAAAATGACAAAAATGACAAAAATGACAAAAATGACAAAAATGACAAAAATGACAAAAATGACAAAAATGACAAAAATGACAAAAATGACAAAAATGACAAAAATGACAAAAATGACAAAAATGACAAAAATGACAAAAATGACAAAAATGACAAAAATGACAAAAATGACAAAAATGACAAAAATGACAAAAATGACAAAAATGACAAAAATGACAAAAATGACAAAAATGACAAAAATGACAAAAATGACAAAAATGACAAAAATGACAAAAATGACAAAAATGACAAAAATGACAAAAATGACAAAAATGACAAAAATGACAAAAATGACAAAAATGACAAAAATGACAAAAATGACAAAAATGACAAAAATGACAAAAATGACAAAAATGACAAAAATGACAAAAATGACAAAAATGACAAAAATGACAAAAATGACAAAAATGACAAAAATGACAAAAATGACAAAAATGACAAAAATGACAAAAATGACAAAAATGACAAAAATGACAAAAATGACAAAAATGACAAAAATGACAAAAATGACAAAAATGACAAAAATGACAAAAATGACAAAAATGACAAAAATGACAAAAATGACAAAAATGACAAAAATGACAAAAATGACAAAAATGACAAAAATGACAAAAATGACAAAAATGACAAAAATGACAAAAATGACAAAAATGACAAAAATGACAAAAATGACAAAAATGACAAAAATGACAAAAATGACAAAAATGACAAAAATGACAAAAATGACAAAAATGACAAAAATGACAAAAATGACAAAAATGACAAAAATGACAAAAATGACAAAAATGACAAAAATGACAAAAATGACAAAAATGACAAAAATGACAAAAATGACAAAAATGACAAAAATGACAAAAATGACAAAAATGACAAAAATGACAAAAATGACAAAAATGACAAAAATGACAAAAATGACAAAAATGACAAAAATGACAAAAATGACAAAAATGACAAAAATGACAAAAATGACAAAAATGACAAAAATGACAAAAATGACAAAAATGACAAAAATGACAAAAATGACAAAAATGACAAAAATGACAAAAATGACAAAAATGACAAAAATGACAAAAATGACAAAAATGACAAAAATGACAAAAATGACAAAAATGACAAAAATGACAAGAATGACAAAAATGACAAAAATGACAAAAATGACAAAAATGACAAAAATGACAAAAATGACAAAAATGACAAAAATGACAAAAATGACAAAAATGACAAAAATGACAAAAATGACAAAAATGACAAAAATGACAAAAATGACAAAAATGACAAAAATGACAAAAATGACAAAAATGACAAAAATGACAAAAATGACAAAATTGACAAAAATGACAAAAATGACAAAAATGACAAAAATGACAAAAATGACAAAATTGACAAAAATGACAAAAATAACAACAATGACAAAATTGACAAAATTGACAAAATTTACAAAATTTACAAAATTTACAAAATTTACAAAATTTACAAAATTTACAAAATTTACAAAATTTACAAAACTTACAAAATTTACAAAATTTACAAAATTTACAAAATTTACACAATTGACAAAATCGACAAAATTGACAAAATTGACAAAATTGACAAAATTGACAAAATTGACAAAATTGACAAAATTGACAAAATTGACAAAATTGACAAAATTGACAAAATTGACAAAATTGACAAAATTGACAAAATTGACAAAATTGACAAAATTGACAAAATTGACAAAATTGACAAAATTGACAAAATTGACAAAATTGACAAAATTGACAAAATTGACAAAATTGATAAAATTGACAAAATTGACGAAATTGACAAAATTGATTAATCTTACAAAATTGATAAATTTTACAAAATTGATAAATTTTACAAAATTGACCTAATGGACCAAATTGTCAAATTTGTCAAAAATGACAAATTTGACAATTATGACAAAGTTGAGAAAATTTGCACATTTGTCAAAACTGACAAAATTGAGAAATTTTACAGAGTTTTCAAAATGTTTTTTCGTGAGGTTTGTCAAGTCAATTTAGCTATTTTTGTCATTGTTCATTATTATTTTTAATTTGACTTTACTGACTCGCTTGTAGAATTTTTATTGCTATTTCAGGCAGCCAAAATAATTAATTTATTTTATTAGAAAGGCTTGCTTGGGAGATTCGCCTCTACAGCAAAAATAACCAAACATGTTATGAGAGCTAAGTGTTGAAAATTCATAAATTTTAATCTTACATTCAAAGTGTGCATAAAGGATAGAGTGTTAGAAAGAAAGTCAAATTCATCAATTATGTTTATACTACTTGTGGGTATCTTATGATGCCAATTTTGCTATCAAGTGAAGTTCCGTTTTGGCATTTTATCTGTGGTCCGAAGGGTAAAATTTTTGTTGTTGATTTTAAATAAAAAAAAAACAATCCCGGCATCCAAGACACTAAGTTACAATTGAGAAAAAGTAATTTGATCAGTTATTCATTTTATTGAACGAAAATGAAAGGGAATGAAAGGGATCTAGCGTACAGATGCTGGATTGCTAGCAGAACTGATTTTTCACATGCGGAGTATAAACGTCTTCGGAATCGCGGAACTACCTTGATCAATGAAGCCAAAGCTACTTACATTCAGCAAACCGTAGAACATTCAAACTCAAATAAGTTGTTATGGAAAAGACTCAAGGACATAGCTGTAAGACCATCCAGCAATGAAAGTGATATCTTGTTTACTGAATCTCCTGATGAAATCAATAATCACTTCGCCGCAAATTTTACAAGCGATGAACACTATTTTGGTTGCCCCCCTGTGAACCCGTACGGCTTCAGATTTTCAAGGATTACGCAAAACGACGACATTCAAGCTATTTCATCCGTTAAATCTAACGCAGTTGGATCCGACAACATTCCAATAAAATTCGTGAAACTGATTTTACCATCGCTTATCATAAGCTTGCCAGATTGCCCGGTTTTATCCGGGTTTGCCCGGATATTTGATGCAAAATTTCGAGAAAGTCCGGTCCGGCCCGGTTGCCCGGATATCGTGAAAAAAGTCCGGATATTGCCCGGATTTTTTCACAATTTTCACAAAGAAACCAAAAAAAAATCATAGTTTTTGAGTAAGTTTCTGCATAATCGATTAACGGTATGGAAATTTTCAACGGTTGTTTTAAATAATTTCGCCGATTTACTTTTATAAACCTGTAAATATTTAAGTGTTCCTAAAAGTTTTTGGAAGTCTGCAATTACATTAATAAAATATTAATTTAATTTTTTTTGCATTTTTTCTTTGCATTTATATATAATAACACCTAAATTTTGCCCGGTTTTTGCCCGGTTTTAGGATTTGAAAAATTGAAATCCATGCCCGGATTTTGCCAGGTTTTTTTGAAAAAATGCCCGGAATTGCTAGGCCCGGATGGCAGTGGAAAAAATTCTGGCAACCTTAGCTTATCAATCCCTTAACGTTCATCTTCAACTTAATTTTGTCTACATCCAAATTCCCTCGAACCTGGAAAATGGCAAAAATACTACCAATACGCAAAAAAGGGAAAAGTTTGGTCCGACACTAATATGCTTCCAATAAACGCTGCAAAGTCCAACGTGATGTTTGTTTCTCGTAATCGAGTGGTTTTGGACCTCCCACCTATAATTTTTGGATCAGCTAATGTTTCGTATGTTGATAAAGTATCAAATCTTGGTATAATTTTCCAGAGTAACCTAGAGTGGGATCACCAAGTCAATTCACAATGTGGTAAAATCTATGCAGTTCTCCGTCATTTGAAACTAACAGTAAACATGCTTCCACCACATTTTAGACTGAAAATAGCCAAAACCTTGATTTTACCACACCTCACCTTCGGATCGGAGTTTTTATTAAATGCTTCAGCAGCCGCTATGGATAGATTACGCATTACAATCAACAACTGCATCAGATGGATATTCAAACTGGATCGATACGCGAGTGTTAGCGTACATCATCAAAGTTTCATCGGCTGTTCGTTTCGTGACTTCTTCAAGCACCGCTCAAACATCATGATACAGAAAATATACACAACAGGTACACCAAGCTACCTTTATCAAAAGTTTATACCATTCAGAAGTTATCGAGTAAGAAAATTGGTAATCCCAAGAAATTTTACCGCTCACTACAATGGCACACTATTTGTACGAGGCATTGTCTACTGGAACCAAATACCTGATGAAATCAAAATGAACCATAATATCGTTTGTTTTAAGAGAGAATGTTTAGCCAGGTTAGGTTGGGATAAGATTTAATAAGTTTAGCCCCAGAAATTCTAATTACTGTTTTTTTTTTGTTAACCCAGTACAAACCGATTGCAATGTCTAATAAGATTGTATCTTGAATTGCAAGAATAAATAAATAAATCAAATCAAATCAAATCAAATCAAAATCATTCAATTGTTACACTTAAGAAAGAACCGGGCTAAAATAGGCAAATGGTGTCCATGACTATGAAGCTATGCTATGGCTATAAATCGAACCAGAAACACCAGCCTGAGACGTGGCTGCTGAATTCATTAGAAGTTAGAAAACAGAAAAAAAATCCCGAAGAAAGAACAAACAAAATGCATTCAGGCAATACTAATAAAAATTAATGACCCTGCTTCAGAGGCCGACTAAACAGAATCGATTCCCGGCTTATGAAGACAAATGCATTCCCGATGAATGCAATTCCGAGAATGCTGTTTGCAAAAGTTGGCCCTTATTCTTTCAACCCGATCGTGTTCTCGGCAAGCAAATCGGTATGTATGGAGAGAGCTGGTTCGTTCACGTTCAAGTTGTTGGGCAGAAAGAGCTGCAATAGGGCTGGAATGTCTGTCAAACGATTTGAGTGGGCGTGGAAGCCACCCATTAAGTGCTACAGTAGATGCACCGGGTGCCCACATCTGTGGATGTAGAAAGTAGAAAGCGAACTGAGTCCAAACTAAATCTACTTCCGAGTCCGCTAAATGGGTGCCGTGGGTGGGCGGGGGAAGTGCAGAGTATCTACCGTATGAATGTATGTATATCTCTAGCGGGGCACTCGACAGTTATCATCGCCTGTTCGAAAATTGGGAGTTATTGATCGCAAAACGGGCCATTTCCGGGAAAACCGCGCGAGTTCGAAGTGTGATTTCCGGTGTACGTGAGCGAATGGAGGCTGAGTTTGTTGTTGGTTGGCTGCCAGGCGTACAGTCGATTTTCGTTATTGCTGATGCTTGGCATCGAGACGCGCAGATGTATCCTACAAAACCAGGATGAATCACAGCTGGATGCAAACATACAAATGAATGCAGTGAGGCGCATTTATGTTCCGGCAATAATCAACGACGCGGCAACGTTCCAGCAGTGGGCGGTACGCTAGAAGTGGAACCAGAAAAAGGGCTAGCAAACTTCCAAAACTATTTATTAGGGCGGAAGTAGGACAGGGTTAGGAAAAGGGAGTGAAATGTTTGAAATCTGTTTTGTTGAAATCATTTTTCATCATCATCGTCGCTGGGGGATGACGCTCGGTGCTCAAAAATTATGATTGCCGATATGACTGGAGTTTATAAATGAGAATAGCCCAGGTTGGTACCACCGAGTCACATTAACCTAAACACAGGTGCGTCTCAACGGTTGGATTTTTAGTATGACGTTTGTGTTGAAGAAAATTTTAAATCAAATCAAAACTCCCTTAAAACAGTTGCGTGAGGGATTTATCAGCCAATTTAAGGTGGTGATGTGCATGCTATTTTTCCCAAAATTAAATTCTTATTGAAACTAAAAAAAATCACAATCTAGCTAAAGAGAACGCTTTGCCTCATTAAGTGCTCGTCTATCAAATTGTTGAACTTATGAAGGACTGAATAGCTATTTGAAAATAAAACAGTATTTAAAATTCAAAATAAAAATCATCTAGTCACAAATAAAAAAGTATTTTTCACATTTTAATATCTACTCTTCATATTTTCCCATATTTTAAATTTTCATAGAATCAATCATGATGCGCTGACTTTGTCTTTGGTACATTTCGTACCTGATACTATCGAATTTTCAAATATAATGGAAATTTTGTGATAAACATGTGAATCAAGTAGAGAAAGAACATGAGCCGTTATTCTTCCTCTTTTTGATTCTCATGTTTTCTTAAAAAAAAATTATCATCGTTGAAAATTTGATATACTATCTTACTGTCAGTTTTTTGTAAATCTACCTCTGGTCCTCTCTAAAAGATTGTCTTTTGATTTATCAAAGCATAACCCTAAGCTCGTGGTGGGATTTTGACGGGCTTGTGATATAGCTCAGTTGGCATCCAAGAGTTAACATCGAACAAAGTTGTACATGTTTTTGTTGTATGTTGTTGTATGTTTTTCAATAGCTGTCCGCTAACTGCAACGTTGATATAAAAATGAAGAAACGACTATAACGGAGCAAAAAAAATTCGAGAAATTCGTGTTACTCCTGATAGCGTGAATTCCAGACACAACTTATACCGTATTTTTTTTTTCACCTGAAGGCAAACTAGAGGTAACCTAGGTTCGCTCTAACTGCTGTCATCGTGCTCATTTATTGCTCGAGAGGCAACCTAGGTTCGCTCGATAAAGGGATGGAGTCGCCCTGAGAAAAAAGTCAGTTTTGCGAGAAGTGCACCAATACTCTCAACGTTGTTGTCAAAACATTAAACAGCTGTTTTTGGCTGAAAACAAAACAGTTGAAATAATGAACGGGCAAATGATTATTGCCGCGATTTTGAACCTCTTAGCCAAGCAAAATCGTACTATCTGCAGTCCAGTGCAATCCGGACACGAAAAACGGCAATCCGGATGTGAAGAACCGAATGAAGAAATCCAGAAGGGAGAACAAAATGACAGCTGCATGTAAACATTGCGCTTGTTCTCACGCACACCTACGTATGGAATTACTCGAAACCCGAAACTCGTTTTTTATTCTGACAGTTCCAGAGCCAAATCCGGAATAAAAAAAAGTTACAGAGGTTGTATTTAAGAAACGACCGATAAGTTCACGTAGAATTACGACAGCCTGTCTTGTGTCAATGTGTTTTTCGTCTTAAATTAGCATTCTAGAATAAAGTATGTCTAATTTTTTAAAGGAAATAATCTTCAAGAAGAGTCAGTCTTCCCTAAATTGTGGTTTTAATACCTATTAATGGTCTAAAACGACCCATATAGATAGTATGCAGCTTGTTCAACTGCATAACAAAAGGCGAATTAAATATAAGTATAAGCAGAAACAAAGCCGATGTCGTCGAAATGAATGCGCCCGGCAGTTATGCAAATAATGTTATCAACACACGAGCTTTGTATCAAACGCTTGCGAGAATAGCTTTCAATGACTGCTTTGATCTAAACGCTTGACTCAGTGCAAAAGCTCTCGAACTGTTTAGCCTCATGCGTCTCGTTGGAATCAGTATTTTGTTTTCATTTCCCTTCAGATCACATTGCAATCACTAACTTAAAATGTTGATTTTACCTAGGGTTCCGGAGAAAGCGATTGATTAACCATGATTTCATTCCATCAAAGAATTATAAACGGCCCTTTTCAGGGCCATAAACTATCAAAGAGTTGTTCTTGATCTTTTTGAATATTGGTAGTCGTGTGCGTTGAGTGGGCGGTATGGATGGGTGTGGGGTGGTGTGCGATGGGTAGGTGGTGGTGTGCGATAGTTGGTGGTGGTGTGCGGTGGGTGGGTGGGGTGAGATGGGTGTGTGGTGTGGAGGTGTGCGATGGGTGGTAAGGTTAGGTGGGTGGTAGTGTGCGATGGGTGGTGTGATTGGGTGGGCGGTAGTGTGCGATGGGTGGTGAGGTTGGGTGGGTGGTAGTGTGCGATGGGTTGATGGCTTGCGATGGGAGGATCGTGAGCGAAGAGGGTGATGTGGGAAGAGGGCGGCGGCAGGTGGGTGATGTTCCATGGAGGTTTTTTTGTGATGGGGATCGGAGGTGTGCGCGTGTGTAGTGTGTGCGTGTGTGTGTAGTGTGTGCGTGTGTGTGTGTGTGTGTGTGTGTGTGTGTGTGTGTGTGTGTGTGTGTGTGTGTGTGTGTGTGTGTGTGTGTGTGTGTGTGTGTGTGTGTGTGTGTGTGTGTGTGTGTGTGTGTGTGTGTGTGTGTGTGTGTGTGTGTGTGTGTGTGTGTGTGTGTGCGTGTGTGTGTGTGTGATATCATCTCAGCTGTCACAATTTTTTCCGGCGCGCTGTTGACCATCTCTGCTGTTGCACTTGTGTTAAGTTTGAGTTTCTCTTAACGAATGAAACAAACCGTCAGTCGACTCCTTCTTTTATAACTTTCGTTGGCTGGAAAAAACAAAAATCATCAAGGGGCGGGGCGTCCAAGTTTTTTTTCATTTTCGAATAGCCAATCAACGTTAAGCAGGCTTGGTATGTCTTTTAAGAAAGATGTCTCTGAAAGAGGCGTTTTTCGTGACGCGAGATCCGTTCGCGGATTTCAATTTACCCCCCTATAGTGTTGCCGTAAGACGTAATTCTACGTCAAAATACGCCATTAGTAAGGGAGTTTAGCTTAAATTAGTGTTCCCGCGTCGTTCCTCCGATGCATAGGGCCGTGGTAAAAGAACTCCACTGTTGACGATCCGGAGCCAGCGTCTTCACTTGGTCCCAGTCAAGATTCTCATCGACAGTTCGGATTTCGGCGGCTAGGTTCGCCGCCACTAGCTTCTGCCTCTTATTCGATGTCATTCTGGATTCCATTCTAGCGCCTCTCTGCAAATCTCTTCGCATCGTGTGCCCAATCCATCTCCACTTACGTGCCCGAATCCCGATTTCTAGCGCCTTTTGATGATACCGGCGATGTAGTTCCTCATTTGAGATCCATTTGCTAGGCCACCAAGCGCGGCAGCGCTTTACAAACACTTGCAGTGTTCGCGTCGTCACCGCATATGTGCACCAAGTTTCACACCCGTACAGCAATACGGATTTGACGTTTGAGTTGAAAATTTGGATTTTCGTTCGTAGAGAGATCTGGCGTGACCGTCAGATGTTTCGGAGACTCGTAAACGCAAATCGGGCCTTTCTGATCCGGGTTTCGATGTCTTTCCTGGTATCTTCATCAGGCGTGACCTGGCTACCAAGATTCTGGAAGCACTCCACTATCTCAACTTGTTGCCCAGCTACCATGAAACTGTAGGGATTTCTTGTGTTGATCTTCATCGACTTGGTCTTTCCGACATTGACTTTGAGACATGCTGCCTTGAAGCTTTCGGTGAGGTCGTCGAGTTTGCTCTGCACTGTCGACACAGAAAATGGAAACGAACTGGAACAAGTTTGTGTTGCTGCCACAATTAATGGTAAAAGATTCCTATTCTGTGCTGTTTATATCCCACCTGATAAGAGCTGCTGTGCCCAGGTAGTCGAGTCCCACGTGGCTTCTATCCGTGAATTGAACGCTAAGGCTTCTCTTGATGATTCCGTGCTGGTTTGTGGTGACTATAACCAGCCTCGTTTGATGTGGGAAAAATGCGAAATTGGAGCTCAACTTTTAAACGTAACACCCCTTAGTGCTGCTGCCTCTTGCTTGATCGATGGTACAAATTCGTTGAGTCTGTCTCAGTTTAATGCAGTCAGGAATCACGTTGGAAGGACATTGGATCTAGTTTTTGGTCCGAGTGAGGAAAAGATTGATGTCAGTACAGCTCCTGAAGTATTAGTACCGGTTGACTTGTATCACCCTCCGATTGTCTTTGACTTACCAGTTGCTTCAACCGCCAAAGAGGCTCCATCAAATTATTCGATCGGTAGCATAAGACCTCTAAATTTCCGGAAGACAAATTTTGCGCTTCTTTCGCAGTATCTAATTAGCATTGATTGGGATGCAGTTTTAAGTAACTCATCGGTTGACAGCATGACTGAAACGTTTTGCATTTTAATCAGCAACTGGTTGAATGAGCATGTTCCTAGATTCAAGCCACCTGTATCACCTGCTTGGAGCACACCTACACTTCGAAAACTACGACGTGAAAAAAATGTTTGTTTGCGTAGACTTCGTAAGAATCGGACAGAAGACTGTCAAGCAAAATTTGGGATAGCTAGCACAGCATACCGTCGACTCAATGCCTCACTCTACAAGCTTCATGTGATGCGTTTACAATCCGGTCTGCGCAGTAACCCTCGAAGTTTCTGGAAGTTTGTAAACTCAAAACGGAAATCAAACGCAATCCCTTCGTCAGTGTTCTTCCATGAGACTGTAGCTAACTCTCCACAAACGTGCTGCGATCTTTTTGCTGAGCATTTCCGGTCAGTTTTTTCGGACAATGCTTCTACTGCACGTAAGTGTATCGAAGCCATTAGCAGTGTTCCTATCGATGCAATAGACTTTAACACCTTTGAAGTCAATCAAGAAATTGTCGAAGCTGCTGCAAAAAAACTAAAAAGCTCGTTTGCGCCAGGACCTGACGGAATTCCATCAGCTATTTATTGTCGATGCATCGAAGCAGTATCATCACCTCTGGCTCGAATTTTTAACCGGTCTTTCCAGCAACGGAAATTTCCAGAGATGTGGAAAACTTCGTTTATGTTCCCGATTTTCAAAACTGGCGAACGTCGGAACGTTAAACAATACCGAGGAATCACTAGCTTGTCCGCAGGTTCCAAGCTGTTCGAGATAATAGTTAGTCAAGCCTTACTACAGGCTTCATTGTCATATATTGCTTTGGAACAACATGGGTTTATGCCTGGAAGATCGGTATGTACGAATCTTGTAGAATACACTTCGTTATGTTTGAATCAGCTTGAAAATAAGAAGCAAGTTGATGCCATATACACCGACATCAAGGCTGCATTCGATGCCATTGATCATCATATTCTTCTTGCTAAGCTTGCTAAGCTTGGCATTCATAATAATATGATTGATTGGCCCAAGTCATTTTTAACTGAAAGGTACATAAGAATTAAAATTGACGATAGCATCTCCTTGCCTTTTATAAACCGATCTGGCGTCCCTCAGGGTAGTAACTTGGGGCCTTTATTATTTGCATTATTTTTCAACGATTTGATAACCAGTTTAGACGATGGAACGAAAATTGGATATGCTGATGATCTGAAAATATTCGTTTCAATAGAATGCGCTGCGGACTGTGAATACCTTCAATCGTTGTTAGATCACTTTGGTGGATGGTGTAGACGTAACAAATTATCTGTTAGTGTCTCAAAGTGTTCTGTGATAACCTTTCACCGGAAAAAATCGCCTATTCTATTTGACTACTACATCGGTAATGAGCATATAAAAAGAGTCTTCGAAGTTAATGATCTTGGTGTTATCCTTGATGATCAGCTTACCTTCAACAATCAACGTTCTTCGGTAATTAATAAGGTCAATCGACAACTCGACTTCATCTCTAAAATATCGCGAGAATTTAAAGACCCGTATTGCTTGAAGTCACTTTACTGTGCACTCGTCCGATCAATTATTGAGCACGCTGCAATCGTTTGGGCTCCGTATCAGCTCAGCTGGATTTTACGAATCGAACGTGTACAAAAACGGTTTATTAGATTCGCTTTACGCCATTTGCCTTGGAGTCATCCCGAAGATCTGCCCCCTTATTCTCATCGATGCCAGCTCTTGGGCCTAGATACTCTTGAACGTCGCCGAAAAACTCAACAGGCCACGTTCGTCGCAAAAATGCTGAACGGAGAAGTGCAATCGCCGAACCTGCTAAGGATGATCAGCTTTAGAGCTCCGTCGAGAACGTCACGATCTCATTCGCTGTTGTCGAATCGAACTCATAGGACATCTTACGGCTACAATGAACCAATCAGCGCAATGATGCGCATATTCCAGGATGCTGAGCACTTACATCAGTTCGGAGAACCATCAAGCCGTTTTGTTCGTCGTTTACACCAATCAAGATTGTTTAATTCTTTGTGATCGTGTACTTATTCATTTAAACACATTTGTCCGATGAATTAATAAAAATAAATAATAAATAAATAATAAATAAATATCCGGGTTTGTTTGGGCGAGCAAAACAATATCGTCAGCCAGGTCAAGGTCATTCAGTTGCTCCATTGTTGAAGGATTCCACGGCAATCCTCGGTTTGGTGCACAGTCAATCAATCCAATCAGAATCTCATCCATTACTATTAGAAAAAGTAGCGGTGATAGAATACATCCTTGTCTCACTCCAGCAGTTACCGGGATTGGTTCGGACAAGACACCGTCGTGCAAGACCTTGCAAGAAAATGCCTCGTATTGTGCTTCGATGAGATGGACTAGTTTCTCTGGGACCTGCCTCTTCTATTTCAGCCAGCGGAGGCGCTTCCTTGTTGACGCCAATTATGCGACTTACTGTTGGCGTTTCGAGCTGCGGATTCTTTTGGCCATCGCTATTCGTGACTCGGAAGAGTTGCTCGAAGTGCTTAGTCCATCGTTTGAGCTGATCTGTTCGATCGGTCAATAACTGACCTGCTCGGTCTTTCAGCGGCATTCTTGCATTAGTCCTTGCACCACTGAGGTGGCGAGAAATGTCATAAAGTAATCGGATATCTCTATTGGCGACGGCTCTTTCCCCCTCTTCGGTTAGGGAGTTTGTCCAGGCTCTCTTGTCTCGTCTACAAGCTCGTTTAACTGCCTTTTCCAGCTCCGCATATCGTAAGCGGGCGGCTGCTTTGGCTGACCCGGTACATGCCTGCTCAATTCCGACTTTCGCCTTTCTCCGATCATCGACCATCCTCCAAGTTTCATCCGACATCCATTCACTCCTTCTTCCACAAACTTTACCGAGAGTACCATGGCTCGTCGTGATAAAGGCATTCTTTATCCCACACCTCTGTTCTTCGACTGTTCCGTCTGTCGACAACTCCGAGGCTCGGGATTCTAGCTGTTCAACGTATGCCATTTTCACCTCTGGATTCTCCAACCGGCGGACGTCGTATCGACACCCGACTTTCTCCTCGCGCCGTTGGACACGCGCAACTCTCAGTCGTATCTCGCCAAGGACGAGGTGATGGTCAGATGCAATGTCTGCGCTTCGTTTGTTGCGGACATCAAGAAGGCTCCTTCTCCATTTTCGACTGATGCAGATGTGGTCAATTTGATTTTCTGTTCGGCCATCTCGGGATACCCAAGGGACCTTATGTGCTGGTCGATGGGAGAAGAGCGATCCACCGATCACCATGTTGTTGTTGCCACAAAATTCTACAAACAGCTCTCCGTTTTCGCTCATCTGTCCTAGGCCATGGCGCCCCATGATGCGCTCAAGGTCCTGATTGTCGGAGCCAATCTTTGCGTTGAAGTCGCCCAAATGGATTTGAATGTCACCCTTCGGAATTCTCTCTACCACGCTGTTCAGTTGACTGTAAAACTGCTCTTTCTCCTGCAAATCGGCAACGTCAGTTGGCGCATAACACTGGACCATTGTAAGGTTTCTAACCCGTGTTCTACAGTTAAGGCCTGCAGGCTTAACAGGAAACCAACTCCTCGTTCCTGAGTAGCATGTTCTCCTCGTATGCCAGAGTAAAGCAGGACATTCCCGGATTGTGTCTTGTGTTCTCCAGTGTTAGGACAACGGACTTCGCTCCGTACCAGAATTTCAAGCTTGAGGCGGCTAGCTTCTCTAGCAAGTTGAGCCAGCTTGTCTTGTTGGTTAAGGGTTAAAACGTTCCAAGTTCCAATTCGTTTCCGTGTTTTCATGCTAAAAGTCGTCGCCAAAGTTCTAGGTCGGTCATTTCTTTCGGATTTCATAACAATTTTATGAGTCGGGAGCAGTAGGTTGTTAGCCTAAAGTCCCTATCCCGCGATGGGGCTGCCATCTTGGACTTAGCTGGCGGGAGCCGCATTTTGTAAATTCAGCCGGTCGCTGCGAGACAGACGCTGTTTGAGCCGCCCCTGATCTGGAGAACAGACGTGTGCGGCCACCTTCTCAGTCTGCATGCGACCAAATCATCCACCGGGGTTGGGTACTCGATCTCCGCTTAGGTTACTCGCATTCCAGCCGGTACCACGGGGAGGAATAGATAGGAGTTGTGAATAAGAGGTGATATGACCACTTGACTGGTGTAATGATGTTAAAATGAAAACCAAATTTCGTTATTACACTCACCTGTTTTTTTCCTCATGAAACTCATAAAAGGGTAGACAAATTGAAATTGAAAAAAATTGTTTTTTGGTAACATTACTATCCTTTTTTTATATTTTACCATTTAGTTTTTCTTTTGCAATTCAAAAACTATTGTTGAGTATCTATGTTCCTATATATGTATTTTCATACTGCAGGATTTTACGATTAATGATCTTGAAAAGATTGAAATTTGAGCAAACATTTATGTTTTGCTGATTTTATTTTTTTTAGAATACACAAAAACGTCCTATGATTGATGTAAATAATATTTTGTTGAATTCTTAAATAATTTCGAGAAAGATTTCATCAGGAGCATCGAATGATTAAATTGCAAAATCAGACCCTTACGGCTTTAGACAAATTTAAGAGACAAAACACTAGCGCCTGAATACTATAATGCCTGAATTGCAATAATTCTATTATTTGTCGATATAAAAGTTCCAAATTTATATTGCTGTAGTTAAAAGATTTCATGGAATCCTATGGTATTTACTTGTAGAATCTCCTATGTCTTCTAATATTTGGTAACATGTGTTTTAATTACACTAGTTTACAGCATTTTTGAACTCAGTAAACTGAAGGTCATTTCCAATGTGAAATCGGGCGCTGAATCCGAAAATGAAATTCAAAAAATTCTCAGTAGAACCGTTTTTGAGCTATGGTCAAAATATGAAATTTCGGAAAAATTAAAAAAGTTCTTGTACTTAGATTAAAATATCTCGGACGGCATAACAGTAATTTGAAATCTCTCTTTTGCATATTGAAAGTGAATAAATTTTCTATAGATCATCTGAACACTGTTTTTGCGTTTGACCAACAGTATTGTCGATATTAGTGACTTTATGAGAAAAAAAATTATAAAAAACGCATTTTTTTTAGAGAAAATTTTGTTTTAACGAAAGTTTTAGACTCGATGGTAGCATTTAAAAAATCTGATTTTCTTTTGCACTTAAATGTCAATTTAAAACAAAGATTTTAAGTGGTTATTTATCAAAATCGGTTGAAAATTGAAGAAGTTATGGCTACTTTTCCATAACTGTAATTTTTGCAGTTTTTAATAATTTAACGAACCGCTGTACACTTATCATAGTATTGGAAGAATGAAACATGATAAATCTCACTCGTTCCAAGGCAAAATTATTTATTAGCTTACCAGAAGGTCACATGCCAAGTTTCAGGAAGATCTGACCATAGGGAGGGGTTGCTTGAGTCTCAAACGTAAATAAAATTTTGAGGTATTTTGCCCGGCAGGAACGAAAAATACTGGTTTTTCATCAATAACTTTTTTCATCACTAGCTGATTGCTTTTTTTGGTTGATTTTCTTAAAGCCTAAGTTGAGACAAATATTTCACCCGAAGACTGTATCTCGATTGGATTTGAAACAGAAAAGTTATTGAGGTTCAATGATTGTATTTTGGTCGAAAATTCTCGTATAAAACGCAATGCGTAAAAAGTACTCATTGCGTGTTGGACAAAATTTGCGGCTTTTGAACCGCAATAACTTTTCTGTTTCAAATCCAATCGAGTTACAGTCTTCGGGTGAAATATTTGTCTCAACTTAGGCTTTAAGAAAATCAACCATAAAAAATAATCAGCTAGTGATGAAAAAAGTTATTGATGAAAAACCAGTATTTTTCGTTCCTGCCGGGCAAAATGCCTCAAAATTTTATTTACGTTTGAGACTCAAGCAACCCCTCCCTGTGGTCAGATCTTCCTGAAACTTGGCATGTGACCTTCTGGTAAGCTAATAAATAATTTTGCCTTGGAACGAGTGAGGTTTATCATGTTTCATTCTTCCAATACTATGATAAGTGTACAGCGGTTCGTTAAATTATTAAAAACTGCAAAAATTACAGTTATGGAAAAGTAGCCATAACTTCTTCAATTTTCAACCGATTTTGATAAATAACCACTTGAAATCTTTATTTTAAATTGACATTTAAGTGCAAAAGAAAATCAGATTTTTTAAATGCTAATATCGAGTCTAAAACTTTCGTTAAAACAAAATTTTCTCTAAAAAAAATGCGTTTTTTATAATTTTTTTTCTCATAAAGTCACTAATATCAACAATACTGTTGGTCAAACGCAAAAACAGTGTTCAGATGATCTATAGAAAATTTATTCATCTTCAATATGCAAAAGAGAGATTTCAAATTACTGTTATGCCATCCGAGATATTTCAATCTAAGTACAAGAACTTTTTTAAATTTTCCGAAATTTCACATTTGGAGCATAACTCAAAAACGGTTCTACTGAGAATTTTTTGAATTTCATTTTCGGATTCAGCGCCCGATTTTACATTAAAAATGTTGGTCAGTTAATCAAGTTCACGATTTTTTTAAAATTTTGTAAACTAGTGTTATCTTTATCAAAAAATATCAAAACTCTCCAGCTGTTTTTCATACAAAGCTCTATAACTCAAAAAATAAATAAAGCAAATTTTCAATACTGATGTTATGAAATTGCTTGGTACATCTTTGAACCTGAAAATAATCACATTTTTCGTAGGTGATGGAAAGAATTAGGGAATCATGAGGTATCAAAGAACGGAAGAACATAAGCCGTAAATATCATGATTTTTTTGAAAAAGATACAACGGCTCACCGGCAGGACTTGAACCTGCAATCTTCGCTTCACATTCACCGTGGTGAAATTGGCTAACGCGCCATTGTACTGAAGCGAAGATTGCAGATTCAAGTCCTGCCGGTGAGCCGTTGTGTCTTTTTTGAAAAATTCATGATATTTAAAGCTTATGTTCTTACGTTCTTTAATACCTCATATTTCCATAATTCTTTCCATCACCTACGAATAATGTGAAAGCATTTTTTTTCAGCTTATGGCATAGTTATTTTGTCCCTTTTGGCACATTTTTCTAGAACATTTGTTTTTCGTTAGACTTTTCAGTCTCGAGATAAAGCTTAGGAATCAAGTCATCCCAGGAATCAAGTATCCTCAATCTCCCCCCTTCTTTTTAATCCAACCACTGTAAGTCAACTTCATAATATCAATGACAATCATTCAAGAAGCTCGAATAATTTCTAGCGAAATACTAGCGATTGAAACTTAAAAATGAAGTTTGAAATAAATGAAATAAATAGTTATAGTGTTATTTTTACACCCATTTATAACTAATTTTTGATATTTAAAAAATAAGGACATTTTCCAAGAGTAAGCCCGTATTGAATAAATGAATAGAAACCCTATCAAATGGTTAACTTTGAAGAAAAAACGAAAATGGCAATAGTAGGAGGGCCTAGAGGAATGTGTTATGGTAAAATTTCATTTGTATTTTTTAGCTCAAACTAATTAGCATTTGTTTAAATTTTTGCTCATAAATGTATGCTACATAATAGTAATTTTTCAATTATAAATGTTTTTCAAAGAAAACTCGTCAAAACCGTCAAAATAGAGACTGATCAATGTAACCCCGAAGCATCAAATTCAAAACAGAGACGAAATCGATTTTTAAATCAAGTTTAAAGTGGTCTTATAAATTTCTGCAACCATGTTTTACGTTCATTGGAGTCCAGTACTGATTTTAAAAATATGAAACATGTCACATTCCCCTTAACAGAAAAAATAATCGAAAAAAATATAAAAAAGTGATCAATATTACCCCGGATTACGGTACCAATAAAAAATCAGTTAAGCTTAAGCAAATTGAATAGCATGTTCTAAGCTAAAACAACAAATTCTAATCGGAAAGTACAATTATGATGTACCGAAATATACAAAAGTATTCTCAACTTCTTTTTATTCTTTTTGGAAGGCAACTTTTAAACAAATAGGTAAATTTATCACTTAAAGGCCCCAGGTTGAAAAATTACTCTTGTTCAAACCCAAACAGCTGTAAATTGTAACTCCTTATGCCAACTTTTACTAAATAACTTTTGTTGGCTCTCTAAGAAAGTTTACATTGAATCTGTTGATCATTTATCTACCATATATTTCAGAATGTTATGCCACATTATGAAATGTAGAGGTACCGTCAACATTGTGCAACACTTTTCAACTTCAATGGCTTCTAAATAACAACTTAATGTCCACAGACAACTATATCGCTTGTACATCGAAAGTTTCAAGGTTGATGTAGTCAGAAAAATTATTGGTTTCACCAGTTATTTTTAAATTTATGAAAACATGCGATTTTTACCCTACTTAGAAAAAGGGGTTAATTGCAAATTTTGTTTTTAATAAAATCAAATGAAAGCGTTTGAAATTGTATAGTTTTGGAAATATTCGTTCAGTTATATTTTGTTTTGTTCGAATTAAATTTTACATTTTTTCTGTAAAAAATCTTTTAAAAAAACCATAAGAATGCTGCATACATTTAGGGGTAAAAATTACTAATACAAATTCTACAAGCTGAAATCATAAAAATTTATGTTTAAATGGATGAAACTATAAAATTAACAAACGCGTGATGCAAAACATAATCATGTTCAAGCATTTGAAAATGAGATTTAAAAGGTGAACCTTTGATTTTCATTTTGTTGCATTTGACCCCTAGTAAAATTGGTAATTATACAAAAATGAAATTTCAGAACAATGCTTCAACATTATAAGGATTGCTCAAAGTATCAACCTTTTTTTTCTTTATTTGCTCACGGATCGAAACCACTTGTAACCGTTTTAAAAGCGCTAAACTTCGGGCATTGAACTTTTCTTAATATTGTAAAAGACTCTCAAAATAATCCCAAATACAACCCTTGAAAGGTACGCATCGCTCATTGTCGTTTGTTCAACGCGACTGATGTCTATTTGAAAGTTGTAGCTCCGTTTTTCTACCGGACAATTCCACAATAATTCCCGAATTGGTTTTGGCGGAAGTGAGACTGAGGTTTGTGTTATGTGATATAATCGCATTCCCCACCCCTCAATCCGCACTCGAAAGTTCCTTCCTACCCCTTTCTTTTTCATAAAAAGCATCCCCCAAACAATTGGAGCTGCAAAATGAACGAATCGACGAACTTTCGCATTGGATCATAGCGATGACGACGACGTGCCATGTGCAACTGTCATAAAGTGATTGGTAAAAATCAGTCAGTCAGATAAAAATAATTGGATTGCATTTATCATAATTAATTTTTACCGCTTTCTCTTGGTGCTGCTGCACGATTCGAAATTCCAGCGAGTTGCCGAGGTCCAAGTTTGCGCTCGATGGCGGGCGAAAATGCATCCCCGGTACACACGTAATGGAAGCCAAATGTACACACCCCACCTGTCGATGCATTTTCCATTTTTCCTTCATCCGTCCAATTCAATGGCTTTTCCATTGAATGGTGGTTCGGAGTTCCAATGAAAAAAGCCGGAATCATGATATTACTTCTGCACTCACTGCTACTTTTTCGTAACAATAAGGATGATGGACATTTTTTTCGTTGAATTTTCAATTCCGAATCGCAATGATCGGACGAAAATTTATCACAAGCAATGAATTCCTGGGAGTTGATTACAATTTGCTTTTTTATCGGCTCGCTCTCGTTTGCCATCGGCCTCATTTAGAGCGATGAACCGTTTTGGTAGATATGCAATGGCTTCCTTTTCGATCAAGCGGTATTTGAATTCAAATTTTAAATTATTTGTTTGATGAACAATCTGATAACGTTTTGATGTTCAAATGTTATTTAAGTGGGTTTTCCTCTGTATTTTGTTTGAAACTATGCTTAACATCCACAAAAAGTTGAAATCGGTCAAAAACGTATAAGATTATCAGACGCTTGGAATATGTTTCCGATTTACGCACATCTTCCACTGAATATATTGGAATACATGAAGTAAAGTAATCTCCTTGTAAAATCGAAAGAGTCGATAATTTGCCGTTTTCCTTGCTTTATATTAATAGCATCACGTGATCGATATCCCATTACATAAATCATTTTCCAAATTAAATCTTGTCACTACGTCCCACATCGCTGGGCTCCTTGCATCAACAAATGGTTTGCCACTGCCAAATGTCCTATAGGTGGTGTTACTCCCTGGGAATTTCCCTCGAAAGCAAAAATACAAAATGTTTCACGGAAGTGTGCGTGCATCGAGGAACTTAATAATTTTTAATTTGTGTGCCTATCACGCCAAAATAATCGCCCATAAACATGACACCGCTTTGGCGCTCTCGGCGATTGAGGACGAAGCCGATGGAAGTGTGGAAAGCGGTATGATTTTGTTTTCCTCCACCATCCGAAAACAGAACACCCCTCCCCTTAGATGTAAAAGTAGAACTGCTGGAAGTGCTAGTGTGAACTTTTGGGGCTAGAGACAAAGCACTTCGAATTTAGGGGCTGGCAGCCTAGTCCTGTTCGTGTTTCATTTTTATACTAATGGTGAATAAAAACATGAAAATATCTGCCACTTGTTGGTGCCATTCAACTATTTGTGTCGAGAGCTGATAAATAAGAATGTTTATTTCAAATTTCGAAGCAACATGTTATACTCTAGAAATGTTTACCAGTCTTTTCATGGATTTCAATATTTCCATTACGTCCTTATGGGCTTAAACAGGTGATTGTCGTTTTGAAATTTAGACCATTGTGAGCCGAATTGAAACTACCTTTATAAAAATTTCAACATTCATGGAGCGGCTGAATGAAGAACGGAAAACTATGAAAAAAGATTTTGAACTGTTGATTTCAGTTTTAATTTGTTAAATACTTAAGCAAAGCCGCATGACTTAGGCTTATTCAATATCATTCTATTTTGAAGTTGCCAGAGTGCCCGGGTTTTGCCCAGATTTTTTTCACTTTGATTGGCAAATAAAAAAAAACAAAATCTGTTGTAAACATTTCATATTTTTACCAAAACAAATTTTTTTGATCAAGTTCTATAAAAATAACCATAATAGGTTCTTTGGTAACCTGGAATATAATTGTAAATCTGTCAATAAGTTTTGATGAAATTTTATTTTCAATTTCTTCTTGATTTTTGATGAGTAGCTTCTGGGTTAAGACATAATATGCCCGGATATTACCGAAACTATTTTTTTACAATTTTGAAATCCAATACCCAAGTTTTGTCAGGGTTTTTGTATAAAACTAGCTGGCTTGGTGAGCTTTGCTACATCTTTCAAAAATAAATGAAATTTTAATTTTAAATCATTTTAAGGGGGGGGGGGGGGGGGGTCTAACATTTTCAAAAAATCGATTTTTCTTTATTTTCTTATTGTTAATCATTTCAATAATGTTGTGTCAAATTTTCAAGTCAACTGAAGCAAAACTGTAGGAATTATAGGCATTTATCTCCTCCTCCTAATACTGCAAGAAAGCAAGAGCAGAAACTTCAAACGCGTTTTTCTCGAAAGCACATTTTTAAAGTCCGTGGACATCGTCATATGAAAACTACTTATCCGATTCTTTTCAAATTTGGAACATATTTTCTACACACAAAATTCCTAGACCCCACCTTTTTTCTTTTTTTTTTACTTTGGGAAGGTTTTACAGATAAAAAATGGCGGATTTTTTCGTGAAAAATCGTAGTTTTTACTTCAAACAGCCACAAAAATTTCATAAAATTTTTTTAAGTTAAATAAAAACGATGGGGTCCAGAAAAACATCTATTAAAAATATTTTGCTCAGATTTTTTGACTTCAGATGATTCTGTGCTGAGATACAGTGTCCACCGCAAATCCTGTCTTCTAAAAGGCATCCTCGAAAGTGCTCTGTCACCGGCTCATTTTTCAATATTTTTCTACGAAAAAGTTACTAAATGTTCTTTTAACAATGCTTTGTATAATGCAAACAATTTGAATACATTTGTTTGAACGACAGCTCTAGAAAAAAATCTTGAAAATAGTGTTTTTTTTACCCGTTAGACCACACCCCTCCCCCAACCCCCCTTAAGCTATATGGTCTTTATTGCTTGATAAGAACTCGATTTATTTCAAGTATGGAAGCCCCCCTTTCCATCCGCAACTGCCCTCTGTCCCTCCCCCTCTTCACACTGCAAGGCAGAAAATTATGTAATGTTTTTTCATTAATTGTCCAGTTTCAATGTTTGTACATTAGAGCAGTGCTTAGTGAAATCTCCGAGTGCGCGTGTGATAGAAATAGCTTGAAATGCATTCGATGGAAATGGGGTTATTTACGTGAAAGAAGAAGCAAGGTGATTGAGGCTAAATCATGACAAAGTTTGTCAGGATAAAAGGGAACCTCGAAATATAAGAAAAGGCGCATGTTCTCATAAATATCTAAATCTCTGGTAAAATGTGAAGAAAAGTGGTGAGATTTAAATCTTCGTTTCAAAATTAATGAAATTGCAATGAAATAGTAAAAGGAAAGGTAAAAGTGCATACGGAAGTGCATATTCGTGAAAGAAAGTAGAATTCAAGAAGAAAATATGGTTAATTTGCAACATAAATTAGGTAAGGAATAGTGAAATGAAAAGCAAACGAGCCACTAAAAGGGAAATCTGAAGAGTTGGCAAAGGTGGCACAGTTAGGGTAAAATGGTTGAAGTTTTACCCTTGGCAAAGATTGAAGGGTTGTGACGAATACGAACTCAAATTATCAGCAGATTGGTAAGATAAGTTTTCTCATAAAAATGTGAAATCCTCAGGAGATTGGTAAGATGTGTTTTTACTGAAATAAAATAAATAGAAATGTTCACTCCACAACAGTTCAAATGAAGCCATGGGGTCCGGGTATGGGGTACGAAGCAATGGAAATCTATTGAAATTGTTGTCTAAAAAATGCGTGTAACCCCATACTTTAGCAAAACTGCGGTGAATCCGTGCACCCATGGTGGATAACCAACATACATACATACAGTTTCAATGTTTGTACATTAGAGTGCCCAAAATGACCCGACTTTTGAAAAATTTATGCGCTGCAGACTAAAATTGATCCTAGGTCAAGTACAAGATCCCATGCCAAATTTGGGCCAGATCGGCTGACGGGAACCAAAGTTATTATCTTAGCTTAGCTTAGCTTGGTGGACTACTCATAAGACTGAGTCGATTTAGGATCATTTTTGAATTTCTCAAACCCTGGGGTCTCAAAAACTTCGTTTTGATCCAAAACTCATTCATGATTATTTGTAGAATTTTTAAGTAACGTTTACATGAGTAAATTTGAACTTTTAGGTTTGTATGGGAAAATTGAATATTTTGTACTGAAAAATCAACATCGTTTTTGTTTCTTCTGTGGAATCAAGCCAGCGGACAGTTTTTGTGCCAATTTATAAAATTCCTAAGGGAAATTTTCCGCTGAACAACTTTGTCGAAGACCGTAACCTCGTATCTTATTAGGTAAAAAAATTATTAGGTGTTGAATGAGGATATGGCTTTTGGCTTTGATAAACAATAAATTCAATTGACATCCCTGCAAGGCGCCTAGCGAGGTTCTGCAAGACTACTTTTCTTGCAATACTTTGCAACGCTCCAGCAGTGATGTCAATTGAATTTGATGTTTATCAATGCGAAAAGACATAACTCTGTTAAACAGCTAATAACTTTTTTGCCTAATAAGATAAGAGGTTACGGTTTTCGACAAAGTTGTTCAGCGGTCCGCTGAACACAAAAACTGTCCGCTGGCTCGATTTCACAGAAGAAACAAAAACGATGTTGATTTTTCAGTACAAAATATTCAATTTTCCCATACAAACCAAAAAGTTCAAATTTACTCATGTAAACGTTACTTAAAAATTCTACAAAAAATCATGAATGAGTTTTGGACCAAGACGAAGCTTTTAAGGCCCCAGGGTTTGAGAAATTCGAAAATGACCCCAAATCGACTCAGTCTAACTCATATCCACCTTAAATCATTGAACTCGAAATGCTTCATTAAAAAATTTAAGAATATCCTCAATTCTAGTGGAGCTTTGATTTTTTACATTTGTTTCAATCGATACACTTTGAATTCCATGATCGCTGACGTGGCTAAGCAGAACAAGTTCCACGTCGCCAATGGTTGCTACTCCGTGATTAATCGAGGCCATCAATTTTGCACAAAGTCCAAAAGAATGGTGCTTGAGATTAGCAACCATTCTCATTGTACAAAACTGATGCTCTCCCTTTTTTATATGATTAATAACAGCGCCGGCCACGTCCTAGTAGTCAATGGGGGAAAAGGAAGGAATGTTAGTATGATACTCTTCAGGTTCAACTAGCAACCTCTCGTTCCTGCATACTTCAAAATTAATTTTGAAATAGTCAGATTCAGAGATAAGTTAGTATCACCAGCTATGGAAACCGTCTGTACGTCTGCGAATCTATATTCAAGTATTAAAGGAAGGGGTTGTGTTAGTCAAAGAAAGGTAGATATCAGGATCCATTTTGGTAAATGGTGCTGACGGGAACCAAAGTTATTGATGAAAAACTGGTTTTTCATGTTTCTACCGAACAAAATGTCTCAAAATCTTATACAAACTTCAGGCTCGTTGAGCGACCCCTTCCAGTGATCCGATCTGGCCCAAATTTGGCATAAGATCTTGTACTTGGACTAGGATCAATTTTAGCCTGCAGCGCGTAACATTTCAAAGGTTTGGAACTTCCCATACAAATTTAGGGCAGTCTAATGTACATGATGCTATTATTCAGTTGTCAATTGGAACTCTAATGCATACTACATTATTGCTTTCATGTATAAAATCAATAAACTTAGCTAAAAGTTTCAGTATTGCATTGCGTAATTCATAAAAACAAACCTTGTACTCGTATATCTTTCCATGTCAAATTTGATTCTATTTGCTTAATTACTTCTCCAGTTATACCAATATAATAGTATTGGGATCCTTTCCCCACTTCCTTCGTACTTCCTGGAAGACGAGTGGTGTTTCATATAGTCATAAAACCATTTCTTGTACTCAATAATATTCCATGTAACATTAAGCTCTATGTGTTAGATAAGTTTTTGGTTTATGCGAAACAATTGTAGAAAGCTACCTTCTTCCCTAACTTTATCCCCAGTTGAAAGAGAAAGGAATCTCAAGTAAGCATTTAACCATTTCCGGAATCCAAAAGCCCTCCTATGCCAAATTGGGCTCCATTTGCTCGATTTCTTTTCGAGTTATGCGAAAAATCGTAAAACAGCCCACCCCTCCTTTTTTCTTTCTTTAACCCTACTGGAAGAAGCGGTAGTGCTAACATGCCAGCAGATCGTGGCCTAGAGGATAGCACACTTGTCTTCTAAGCCAACGTTCGTGAGATCGAATCCTGGTCGTGACATAACCTCACAGCAAAAAATAATGTAACGTTGGCCGATGTAATTTGAGCAGATGTTAGCCAAAATATGTAATAGTTTGACTTTTTATTGTGATACTACACAACTGTCTGTTTATTACATCCAAACGATGTACACAATTTTAAACATGTCTTTTTGTGTAATATCACGTCGTCTATGTAATCGCATCGAAGCAGCTCATAACTGTCAATAAAATAGTTTGTATATCAAAAACTCCGGAAAGGATTCTGACGCTCAGAGGTAACCGATCTACTGGTAAGATACATCAATTTGTTTCTTGTTTTTAAGCAAATTCATTGATACTAACTGATATTCATATTTGTTTATTTCTAGGAAGTTTATTCTAAAGAAATAAAGTACGAGGAGTGTGGAAGAATCTTTTAAAACTGATCGGAGGGTAGGTCATATTATGATTTTTTTTCATGCCCACTACCGGGGGATTCAACTTTTTTTTTTCATTTTCCAGGCCCAAAGCAATATTCCAAGGATTTCTTCATGCCTTACATGTCGATCCGAGGCCAATCTCAAGATCCAGCGTCGGAAGTGACAATTATTTTGTCCAAATCTATGGAAAGCTAAAAGCTAATTGTTTCGTCGACTGCGTACTTTGGTAGACTTTATTGTGAAAGATGAATCGCCTGGGAAAGGTCAACAACTGAAAATCTCGAAACGTATCTCAAGGATAGCTTACCCTTTATAACGCTCATAAGCAAATGTTGTGTGTCCAATTGAAAACCATGTTATAAAACTTCCGGTTAAAAATTGCTACTGTAAAACATTTGAAAAATGTATGAAAAGCCAAGGGCTAGCCATAGAATAAATATAAATCTGAACAAATTAAATTTGCAGTTTAAATGAATATTTTACTTATCTGAAAATGCCCCAGTAAATTATGAACAGATGCCTACACAGAATATCTTTTGTTAACAAATTGGCCAGTTTTGATTTTTCAATATTTCGGCATTTTGTCTACCGCATTTAGTTCAAAAGCAAACGAAACTTTACTAATTGTAAAGTTGTCCACATTTATGAAAGTAGTACGACAATTTTCAAAAAATATATTGTTCTTAGAATGGTATCAACTTTTTTTTATCGTTTTTTTTGCTAAATTATCTCATATTTGTCTACTTCGATAAACAACTAGTTTAACTTTGTTACATTTTATCAAGGTCATAGTTTTTACATCAAAACAATGTTATATTAGGTAGCATTTGCAACTCAAGTTATGTGCACGTTTCTGTTGTAATATCGCAACACTTTTTTGCTGTGCTGGCACACATAGTATGATGAAGGTTGGCGGTTTTAGCATTAGTGAAATGCTAGCCGTGTATATCTTGGAATTGTACGCCTAAATAATGCAGCACATGCATGTGGATGGATCTTTTCAAGGGAACTTAGATTGCACTTGGAGATCCTACCTAGTTATGTGTGTGCTCGTAGTGCTACCGGTAAACAACTGCAACTTCAACCAATAGTGCAGGGGTGTCAAGTAGCAGAGCAAAGTAAAAATAATAACGCGGGGTAATACCACAATAGATCAACTTAATGGTCGCAGTGGACTCTCTCCCCAACAAGAAAAAAAAGTGCTAACATTCCTCGTATTCAAATACCCTCCCATTCCGAATTTGGTTCCAGCAGTGGCTGGATAAGTGTCCGAGTAATGTAAAAATTTGTATAGCAGCTTCCTCCCCCATGGAATTCTCCCATTGGAAGAACAGAGGGTTCTCAAAATATCATAAAAATATCATAGAAACATTTATCGTATTCCAATACTTTCTCATGTCGAATTTGGTGCCATTTGCTCCATTAGTTTTCCAGTTATGCTAAAATTATACATAAGACCCTTCCCCTTTTTCTCTCCCTCCACCGGAAGAAGGAAGAGGTACCAAATATTCATAGGATCATTTCTCGTACCCAAATACCCTTCCAAGCCAAATTCGGTTCCATTAGATCAAATAGTTCTCAAGCTATGCAACAAAAAGGTATGGAAGCGCCCCTCCTTCCTTTTTTATTCACCACTGGAAGAATGCCAAATTTCGTTCCATTAGCTTGATTAGTTCTAGAATTATGTAAAAAATTCTAAGGTAGCCCCCCTCCCACTTTTTTGTTACATGTCCTGCTGTCCCGCTTTTCCTCAAAATGTACCGCTTTTTTCTTGGAAAACTTTTACAAAGCTCACTTACTTACACTAAAAAATCAAACTTTAGTCTCAATTGAAATTCATTTCAACACAGAAAATCTTTCAAATACGTCTTTATTTAAAAACAAGCAGCATTTTCATTTCATATAAGACGATACTGAATAACTCTAAAGCTCTTAGCATTACAGTAACTTTCTGATTCACATTCAACCGATGATGGAAGAAATTATTGTGTTGATTCCAAATAATATAAGATTATAGAATAAGGTTGCCAGATTTTTTTCATCTCCCATCCGGGCCTAGCAAATCAGGGCATTTTTTTCAAAAAAAACCTGGCAAAATCCGGGCATGGATTTAAATTTTTCAAATCCAAAAACCGGGCAAAACCGGGCAAAATTTAGGTGAAATTATACATAAAAGCAAAGGATAAATGCAAACAAAAATTGAAATTAATATTTTTTTAAGGGGGGGGTAGGGTCTAACGGGTATAAAAAAACACCATTTTCACGATTTTTTCCTAGAGCTATCGTTCAAACAAATGTATTCAAATTTTTTGCATTATACAAAGCATTGTTAAAAGAACATTTAGTAATTTTTTCGTAGAAAAATATTGAAAAATGAGCCGGCGACGGAGCACTTTCGAGGATGCCTTTTAGAAAACAGGATTTGCGGTGGACACTGTATCTCAGCACAGAATCATCTGAAATCAAAAAATCTGAGCAAAATATTTTTAATAGATGTTTTTCTGGACCCCAACGTTTTTATTTAACTTAAAAAAAATTTTATGAAATTTTTGTGGCTGTTTGAAGTAAAAACTACGATTTTTCACGAAAAAATCCACCATTTTTCACCTGTAAAATCTCCCCAAAGTAAAAAAAACAAAAAAGAAAAACGTTGGGGTCAGGTATTTTATATGTAGAAAATATGATCCAAATTTGAAAAGAATCGGATAAGTAGTTTTCCAATGACGATGTCCACGGACTTTAAAAATGTGCTTTCGAGAAAAACGCGTTTGAAGTTTCTGCTCTTGCTGTCTTGCAGTATTAGATAGGAGGAGATAAAGGCCTATAATTTCTACAGTTTTGCTTCAATTGACTTGAAAATTTGACACAACATTCTTGAAATGTTTTACAATAAGAAAATAAAAAAATAAAAAAATCGATTTTTTGAAAGTGTTAGACCCTACCCCCCCCCTTAATGTAATTGCAGACTTCCAAAAACTTGTTTGAACACTTGAATATTTAAAGGTTTATAAAAGTAAATCAGCTAAATTATTTGAAACAACCGTTGAAAATTTCCATACCGTGACTCGATTGTGCTGAAACTTACACATAAACTTTGATTTTTTTTGGTTTCTGTGTGAAAATTGTGAAAAAATCCGGGCAATATCCGGACTTTTTTCACGATATCCGGGCAACCGGGCCGGACCGGACTTTACCGAAATTTTGCATCAAATATCCGGGCAAACCCGGATAAAACCGGGCAATCTGGCAAGCTTATTATAGAATAATAGAGATTAAATTTTTCAACGGAATCCAATTTAAATTGTCTTATATTATACACCACCTTTTTGACTCAATAATCCAACCAAAGTTTATTAAGATGAAAGTTTTCATGATTTTTTAATTTTTTTTAACAAATTACCAAACAAACAATATTTTTATATAAATTAACCAAATAATTTTTACGCGTCATCAAATCCGACGATAATACATGTACGACTTAAAATATTTTCTCTCAAGAACTTGTTAATTTGCGAGAATCGTGAAAAAAAACGATGTATATGGCCAAAAAACTTGTAAATAGAAATAAGGTATGTAAGATATGTTGAGCAAAATAAATCCGCGTTGAAAAAACCTTTTTATGAACAACTTTTTCTGATGGTATGCTTTTGAGTTTGGCTATAAAATAAAGGTTTTTTGAGAGTATCTTAAATTTATTTCGCTTTTTTCGTGAAATGTCCCACTTTTTTCCGAAAGCTTCTGGCAAGCCTACTCTAAGGGTATCTTACCAATGCACAATTCGTGCACTCTCCTCTTTTTATTAAAGTTATCCCTCTTAAGGCGGTGTATACTCAAAAAATCATAAAACCTCATCTAATAGAAGGTAGATCAGTGCGAATATGTTTCAAAATTAAGGAAAAAATCGTTGATTTGTGTTATAACTGCAATCGAGAAATTACTGAAAGTCAAGCTCCATAGCCCCTGAAGTTATGCAAATAAAGAATAATTATCATAAAAAAGTTCTCATCCATAAAATTTTTCGTAGAAAAAAAATTTATGTTATCATGAAACAGAGCTTCTGAGAATTTTTCAGCGAAAAAATCATGGCTTCAAGTGGGTTTAGAGTTTACATCCCAATGAGGTACACTTTTACTAAGGTGGCGCAAAGGAACGCACACTATTGTACGTTGGAGAGAAAAAAGAAAAATAAACACAAACAAACCCTGCGTCGCGACGCATCGTTGTCAGGGTGTTTCATTTATCCAAGGCAAAATGCGTCGCGAAAATGGTCGGTAGTGACGTCACTTCTGTCATGGTAACTATGTTTACGAAGAAAAAACTTTACTTCTTCTTTTGCAACGTTTCTTTCTCATCACCTCTCTTTCCACCACATTGTTTACATCCCTGTTGAGTAATATGTATTGAAAAAATATGTTATTTTTTCCGTTTTTCTTGTTTAGAGGACATCCATAAATTACGTAACGCTCCAAGAAGAGGGGGGTAGTGAGTAAGGTCGAGTTTTTTTTATGCTATGCAATTTTTGCAGAATGATAAACAGATCAAAATCAGCTTAAAATTTGTAAGCTTCGACGTGACTTCCCTCTTTGAAGATTCTGAGTTATACTCCTTGAAATGTGTATTGAATATCCGGAAAATAGCCGTTGGAAAACCGAATATTAGGCACACCCACGAGAACTCAATCCAATCTAAAGACGGATGTATTTATTAATTTTTCTCAATTGATTTTAAAAATTCAATTTCGATAATTCTGACGAACTTACCAATTAAGTAGAATTTATTTTGCAAAACAAGTTAAGCTCCTTGAAAAAAAATAAAGTAAACAAGGTAGATCATGAGTTAACAAGCACAGAGCGACTCGAAAAAAAGACAATAAATTTATTCTATCAGAGAATTACCATCAAAGAGTACATAGAAGCGATTTGAATAGACATGAATACCGATTTAAAGAACGTTTAAAAATTTTATGTGAGAATCTCTTTTATCTTTGAAAATCAGTATTTTAAAACATGAGAAGATGGGAGGGGGGGGGGGGGGGTAGTTATCAGCGTTACGTAATTTTCATAGGGGGTTACGACGTTACGATTTCTGAAACACGAGGGGTAGGAAGGAAGCGAAAAAGTACATTTTTGCGTTTTTGGACCAAACAACTATGTAACGAAGATTCATCAAACTAAGTTACATATAAATATTCACCTTTCAGTGTACAACAAATTTCGCGTGAATCTTAAGAATTCACAAAAACTGCTGCAAAAGTTTTTAAAACAACTTAAAAATTCGTATTTCACATATAGGATATGTTGTCCAGGCTACACATATTTAAAATGGAAAGAATTTTCAACTAGTTTATGTCAGTATTTGTATATTTTCGTAATAAAACTGTTTGTTTATATTTTGTTTTATACGACGTAACTATTTACCTTTATCTACTATTTAAATCTATCCTACATAAACCAATTCTGAAAATTGTTTTGAAAATATAAGATAATGAAGTTCATTTTATACTCTAACGATTGACGTATTGGAATAAATATTTTTTTATATTTTTTTCATGTGAGAAACATTTTTAAGTAATTGTCTTCAAATCAAATTTTGTTAATTTTTTCAAACCAAGTTCAAAATCTCGAAAGATAAAATTTCTAAACTTTGTTGAGATAACAGTATTGTTGTTTTGTTCTATTTGGCACATTTTTCTAGAACATTGGATATTCGTAAGACATTCCTGTTCCGAGATAAAGCGAAGGAATTAAGTATCACGAAGGGCATGGGGGGTGTCCATACAATTTGTTGCATAACTGGAGAACAAATCGAGCATTTGGAGAAAAAATTTGGCATGGGAGGGTATTTGAGTATAAATAAGATTTCTTTTGATTCCCTTAAATTTTTTCATTATTTTCTATATTTTTATGATGATTTGAGACCCTTTCCTTATTCTATTGGGAAGATTGAAAGGAAGGTTTGGAGCTCCTGTTCCACTTCTCGAGAAAATAAAACCACATGTGGTATGGAAGGGTTTTTGAGTTTGAAACAGATTTCTATAGGGAGAGTGGGGATACTTGATCCCCTTTTCTTATTTTCACCATATCTTTTTGGAAAAATTTAGCAACTCGCCGTCTTTGAAATTTTCTGACAGCTTGTAACTTCAAGTTTCTATGCTCCAAAAATTAGAACGATACTTGAACCCGTTGATAAACTAGAAGCATTTTCGTGGGAGTAAAAAAAATGCGTTTTTTCTGAAGTTAGGGGAGACTTGATCCCTTATTGAAGGAGACTTGATCTTTTATTCAGGAAGCCCAAATCCTTGTATAAAAATCAAACAAATCCCCAAGATAGAATGTTAATTGACTATTTTGGTCATGTTTGTTCTCATTTCAAAATTTATAGCAGAAATAAGAAGAAAATTCTATAACTTTGTCTCAACGCTAATAACATTGCATACTTAAAGGCGCTATTTTTTATAATTAAGAGAAAATTAATTATTTTTTCTCTTTTCTTCAGACAATTGTTTGATAAATATTAGTTTTTGGATAAATATTAGTAATTTCGTAATCAGCAATCATAACGATCAATTCAGAAGAAGAATATGCCGTTTGGAAGGGGGATCAATTGTACCCAACTCTAGGGGATCAATTGTACCCATAATCAACATTTTAGAAAACTTTTTCTGAAAAAAGTTGAGAGTTTTCCATTGCTTTGAAAATATGGCATTATGAAGTTCATTTTACGCTCGAACGATTGATGCATTGGAACAAATATTTTTTTCATGATTTTCTCATGTTAGGAACATTTTAAAGTGATGAAAAAAGATCTTCAAGTTACATTTTGTGAAATTTTTTAAACAAAGTTCAATTACTCAAACAATTATTTTGTTAAAAAATTTTAAACAACAAGCATTGTTATTTTGCTCATTTTGGCACATTTTTCTAGAACATTTGATCTTTGTAAGACATTCCAGTTTCGAGATATAGCTAAGGAATCAAGTATCCCCAGGGATCAAGTATCCTCATTCTCCCCTATATATTTGGTATCACTGCCTTAAAAATTTTCCATCATTTGAGAAATTGAAAGCAAATTCAACCAATATTGCCATGGAAAACCATGTGATATAAGGAATGGGTCTAGGATTATTTGAGACCCTTTTACACATTGGTGATATTGATTTAATATGTTCATTGACACGTGCGGCGAGATGAAATGCTAGGTAGAAGAATTTAGAAAGGAATGAAGAACAGGCGGATAGGCAAGCATCAGATGAGCTTCGTAGGATAAAGTTTGTGTTAACAGTTTATCACCGCTGGTTTATGATTTTAATTTAATGATTAATGGCATTTCGGTGAATTATACATTCTAATAGGAAGAATTTCAAATGAAAGTAATGAAAATTATAGACGGATAGATTAGATTAGGAAGCATGAAAGGTGTTGAAAATGAGCCAAGAGCGTGATTTGAGAAAACTTCTTGCCGCACAAGACCATTTGTCCCACATCGTATTATTGTCTAGAAGAAGCAAAGTCGATAGGCTTACTTTGCATTGATCTATACAATGATACATGGATGGATCGAAGCACGTGTTTTTCGTACCCCGATCGGACAAAAGGAAATGTACGGCCGGCTCAGATGAAGTTTTCTATTGCGAGAGCTGGTTCGATCGATGTGTAAGCTGTTTTCGGGTGTTCGTTGTTTGCACGGCGACGCTACTACTTTATTGTTTCGCGCACTTTGAGTAACCGTCAACGTCCCTACTTCTTAAGCCATGCACATCAATTAGTGAACTGCATTTTTATTTCCCCATATTTCCCCCCTTTTCTTTGCCAATTGATTTTGTGTTAACAGTTTATCACCGCTGGTTTATGATTTTAATTTAATGATTAATGGCATTTCGGTGAATTATACATTCTAATAGGAAGAATTTCAAATGAAAGTAATGAAAATTATAGACGGATAGATTAGATTAGGAAGCATGAAAGGTGTTGAAAATGAGCCAAGAGCGTGATTTGAGAAAACTTCTTGCCGCACAAGACCATTTGTCCCACATCGTATTATTGTCTAGAAGAAGCAAAGTCGATAGGCTGACTTTGCATTGATCTTTTTCAACACCTTTCATGCTTCCTAATCTAATCTATCCGTCTATAATTTTCATTACTTTCATTTGAAATTCTTCCTATTAGAATGTATAATTCACCGAAATGCCATTAATCATTAAATTAGGATAAAGTTTTGGATAGGTGTTGAAACTGTAAAAGCCAGATTGTGTATTCACAGTTCACAATCCAACTGGCCTGCTGTGTTTAGGAATGTGTTGATCAAAAGTCGATCACGCTTCCTATGAGGAGTAGGCTGTTGTACGGCAAAGGCGTACCACCACACTTTCATGCTTTCCTATACAAAAAATGCCCTAGACTTACAGTTTCAACACCTATCCTAAACTTTATCCTACGAAGCTCATCTGATGCTTGCCTATCCGCCTGTTCTTCATTCCTTTCTAAATTCTTCTATCTAGCATTTCATCTCGCCGCATGTGTCAATGAACATATTAAATCAATAAATTTATCGGCGATTAAAACTTATCATCAACATTGGTGATATAGAAAAGAGCGAAAGAAGCTTCTATACATTTTTTCAACTCTCGAAAACTTATCCAAGCATAATTTTGTTGTAAAAATTAAAAAAAAAAAACTTGTGAAGCTTTAAAATCATAATCAAGCTTCTGAATTATATTTAAATTTGATTTAAAATGATTCCAGAAAAAAATAATACAAAATTGAAATTATTTTTACAAATTTAATTTAAAACACTTTAATAGGGTTCCATCCAGTCATTTTGTCTGATAAATCAACAAATAGAACAACTTTTAAATTTACCGACTGTAAATGACTAAACATCAAAAGCCCATCAGTCACTGCTGCCCACCTATTCCCCAACAACTTAAACTGTCCCTCGCCTCGTTCCGAAAACGCGATTCTTGAAAACAACTTGCCAAAACCGCACCAGCTGACGAATTTTCCCATCAAAGGCTGGTTTGCTCGCCCGGCGCGCTTTCGTTCTGCGCTCAAATTTAATAAACTTCAACGAAATAAAAATAACACGCAACTTGTTCATTTATTATGTAAGCCCTTATTTTCCTCCCTCGATTTAATTTTTTCTTCTTCTTTCGTTCTCACTCCTTCAACGGTGAATTGTGAACCCCAATCTCGTTTTCCCTCGATAAAGGTTTTCCTGCTCCATCATTGATATGGTCGTGGGAGGACAGCAGAAAGTGAGGTTGCACTCTTCAAAGCTCTTCAGGGTTTTTTTCGATTATTTTTTCTCTCTCTTAAAAGTACTCCTTCAACCTGTGTTGTCGACTATTTTCGCTATCCTTGTTTCCCAAACCAAAACTTTACCTTTTTCGAGTTTTACAAAAGCCAAAAGTTGCTGGTTGAAGAACAATGAAGTGAATGAATGAAGTTGATAAAGGTTGTTCGTCTCCAGCTCACTCCACAGTTGAATGGTGTATTTATTTTGCGCTTACCACATTGTGCCCTTCGTCGATCGCGTGTTTTCCTAATCAACGTTGATTAAACTTGCGCTTTGTCGAGTGAAAAGTTGGTTCTGCGACTTTGAGAACATTCTTCAACAACTTGTGAATATCTTTTCAAGCTGACGACAAGAGGTGTTGGAAAAGTTGATACTCAATGTTTTACAATGATGTAAATATTATGCCGTTACAAAAATCAAAAAAAAATTTTTATCACCTTTCTTAGATTTTTTCGAAAACCCCGAAGGGGGCGAAATGTAAATTTTTAGGTTTAATTTAATTATTTTTTTTTTTAATTTGAACAGCTAAAAGAAGGAAAACCAAACTGCAGAGTGTAGAAATTATATCTTCTTTTTTGATATTTTTATAGTTTGTGATTTAAGGAACACTTCTGGCTTCCGAATGCAAAATTCAGTTTTTTCGTTGAACAATTCTAATAAATTATTGATTTTTTTAGTTTTCTTAACTAGGAATTAATTAAGGATGCTAAAAATTGATTCACAGCAGAAAATGAAGATCAAAATTTGAAATGTTCAACTATGGCCTAAATTAATTGTCAATCTTTTATGCCATCTTATTCAAAAAGACAAAGAAAATCCTGGAGCAAAGGTTAGGTAAGCAATAATTTGCAAGGAGTGAATTTTTTCCAGCATGAATCGTTTATTTGTAGGCTTTTTGATTGATGATAAAAATAATGAAATTTTATTAATCAAATATCATTTTTCTTTTTTTCAAATATAAGATTTTGTAAAATTTTAATCAATTTTACAGTTGACGCAGACCGGCTTTCACCTGCCAAACCAGTAAGCCCTTCAGAAACAATCAAACAAGACTAATCAGGATCTCTCGAGTTCAAAATTTACCACCTGTTTTTGAAAAAAGGCGAAAGTAGATTTAGAAATTACAGTTCTTTAGAAATGATTTCTGGTGACTGATTATTTATCCATAAAAAAAGAAAACAACAGAAACATTTTTCCAAACATCTGACTACCTTCACGGTTTTCAGGATTATGCTAATAAATCACTCGCACCAAATCCGGTTCCTTAAAACTTGTTATCTTAACGAGATAACATAATTTGTAAAGTAGATGTCAAGGTTTGCGAATGATTGATAGCATCTTTTGCCGGTTAGACATCTCAATAGATGATTTAGCGACACACACGCACATCCAGCATCCACCCTCATCTTCCTCCATTCATATGCCAACATGAGCCGGGTCCTCCAGATCAAGGGTTCCCAAAACGTTTTGCCAGACAACTCACACAACATCACATGATGGTGGAAATCCTCCACAGATGATTTTTCTCAGCAGCCATTGTTCGGCTCTGAATGTTCGAAATAGCACATCATTAAATCACCTCCTCGCCACCAGATGTAGATCCGATCCCTGCTGATATGAGATGCTGCTGCTGCGAGGACAAGACGAGCACTTTCATTCATACACACAACCACCCACATACGGGCATATCTCACCCCGTCATCATCAGGCGGGGTCGCTCTGTTGTTGTTGTTGTTGTTGCTGTTGCTGTTGGCTCTAACTGAGCTCGCTAAGCGAGGGATGGAGGAATGAATGGAAAATACCGGCTCGGAGAAAAAGGGAACAACTTGTTCACAAACCGGTGGCATTCACGTGACAAGAATTCCACAAAAACAGGCCGAGCGATGGGTCACATCGCAGCATATTCGCCGCATGACGAGATGAGCTGAATCGCTCTCTAAGAGTCCACAGGAAATCGCTTCCAGCCGGTTCGGGATTAGGGTATTCAGATGAAAATTGTTTGTTTAATTTTTTATCAATAAAAAAAAAGTAACAGGATGGTACGCTTGAAGAGGGAGCTTCGGATATTCCCATTTTTGGCAAAAGTTATCAGGTCGCATCGGAAAATTCATTTTAAGGAGACTATTATCAAAAACCACTCCCGAAAACAGTATCAAAACTGCAAAAAAAAACCGTAAAAAGTTGACATTTTATGTTATAAAATACCTTAATGTTCTACGGTTTCAAAATATGTTTCGAGATAATTAGATATTTTTTTGAACACTTACCTTCTTCTGCTAAAATGGGACAAACTTTCATGAAATTTGGTTAGAGCCTTACAAACATACAATCCATTTTCAAATGCAACAGTCAATTTTGATCTATTTTTTCTAAAAAGCTAACATAAACATCATTTTAAAACTAATTTTAAACTGCATAATTTTGCTTAGAAAGGATGTTGGAATTTCACGCATTTTTAAGCGTAAATAACTGTTCAAGAAAACGTACATATTTATCTATATGTTGTTGACTCAAATATGCATCATATGATTCTTTTATTTATTAAAGGGTAATACGGTCAAAATTTGGTCAAGGTAAAACGCGTGTAAATCGGTGAAATCGTTTTTTTTTTAAATCAAATTAAATTTCTTTTTCAAGTTTAATTAGTATAAAATTCAGGAAAAATATTCAGTTAGGCTTCCGCTTTTCTAAATCCGAATGGCTGGGCCTTACGCTTAACCCCTGCCATCAGATTTTGTACAGCCACCTTGTCCACCTTCTTTGCCGCAGAAAGCCAGTTTGCCTTGAAATGCTGCTCGTCCTTAGCAGTTTTTCTGGTCTTCTTTAGGTTCCGCTTGACAATAGCCCAGTATTTCTCAATTGGGCGGAGCTCTGGTGTGTTGGGAGGGTTCTTGTCCTTGGGAACCACCTGCACGTTGTTGGCGGCGTACCACTCCATGACCTTTTTACCGTACCGGCAAGATGCCAAATCCAGCCAAAACAGTACGGAACAACCGTGTTTCTTCAGGAAAGGCAGCAGACGTTTATTCAAACACTCTTTCACGTAAATTTCTTGGTTGACCGTCTCGAAAGCTATTTAGATGTTGCTTTTCAAGCCACAGGTACAGATGGCTTGCCAAACCAGATATTTCTTCGCGAACTTTGACAGTTTCATGTGCTTAAAAATATCTGCTACTTTTCCCTATCCTTTTGCCGTATAAAACTCCTGTCCCGGAAGCTGCTTGTAGTCGGCTTTGACGTAGGTTTCGTCGTCCATTACCACGCAGTCAAACTTCGTCAGCATCGTCGTGTACAGCCTCCGGGATCGTGCTTTGGCCGTCGTATTTTGTTTATCATCGTGATTTGGAGTCACTACTTTCTTGTAAGTCGATAGTCCGGCTCGTTTTTTGGCTCGATGCACGATTGTAGACGATTTATCCAGCTTATTTGCGGCATCTCGGAGAGAGAGGTTAGGGTTTTGCTTGAAACTACCGGCAACTCTCTTTGTCATCACAGTCCAAAATTGTCCCGGAAATAAATCTGTACTCTGAATCCGGATACAGTTCTTCCGTTGAGTCGATGGCTTCAATGGCACCTGATGCATACTTTTTCCAATCTATATTCTTTGTGAGGTCATAAGGAACATTGATCTCGTCGGGTGGACTACGACCACTGGTGATAGAAATATGGATAGGCAAATGATCACTTCCTTAAGGGTCTTGGATTACCTTCCACGTACAATCCAAGCTCAGAGAGGAAGAAGCTAAAGAAAGGTCTAAAATACTATGCTGTGATTGTGATCCATTAATTCGAGTCACTTCCCCATTGTTTAAAACAGTTATGTTGAAGTCGTCGCACAGCTCATAAATAATGTTAGGACGATCATCATCACGTGAGCTACCCCAGCTCACGCCATGGGAGTTGAAATATCCCAGAACTAAACGGTGTTCTGGGAGAAGTGAAACAATATTCGCCAATTGGTTCCGGTTCACGCTTAAATTTGACGAAATATATACCGAGGCAAGGCAAAGGTCTTGGCCTTTAATTCTGGCTTGGCAAGAAACGACTTCAATACCCGGAGATGGTTGATGTGAAATACGATAGAGAGGCATTTCTTGATCCCCAAAAGAACGCCACCCCCTCGTTGACCATCACGATCCAGGCGAATAATATTGTGACTATGGATGTTGAAATCTGTGTTTGGGGGGAGCCAAGTTTCGCATAAAGCGAACACATCACAATTGTGTACCAATACTTTAAAGGAGTCTAATTTAGGTAAAATACTTCTGCAGTTCCATTGCAATACAGAAATAATTTCTCTCACCTCAGTGGACGAGTAATTCATCAAAACAAATTGCTTCTGCGATTAGGGTCATAGTGCAAGCATTCTTTTTCAAGACTTGTCTCAAAAGAGGAACATACATATTAATCATAGTCCTCCATCCTGCTGATACACTGAAGAATAGCTACCGGAGGAGTGAAAGGAGGGGGTTATATGCCCCATCTACAAGAAGGGCGACAAATTGGACTGTGAAAACTACCGAGCGATCACTGTCCTCAATGCCGCCTACAAAGTGTTGTCCCGAATCCTACTCCGCCGCCTAACGCCACAAGCAAACAGATTTGTTGGAAGTCATCAGGCCGGCTTCATGGAGGGACGGTCAACGACGGACCAGATACGGCACCAGATACAGCAAATCCTCCAAAAATGCCGGGACACCAAGTCCCTACGCACCATCTATTCATCGACTTCAAAGCCGCATACGACACGATCGACCGTAACGAGCTATGGAAAATCATGGACGAGAACGGCTTTTCCGGGAAGCTGATCAGACTGATCATGGCGACGATGGATGGAACGCAGTGCTGTGTGCGGATCTCGGGTGAATTGTCGAGTTCATTAGAATCGCGCAGGGGGCTTCGACAAGGTGATGGTCTATCCTGCATGATGTTCAACGTGGCCCTAGAAGGTGTTATTCGACGAGCGGTGGGCGAAATGCGGGGCAGGATTTTCAACGGATCCAGTTAACTTATCTGCTTTGCCGATGACATAAATATAGTCGACAGATCATCTGCGGCGGTGGAAGACATCTACCGCAAACTGAAACGCGAAGCAGGAAGGATTGGGTTGATGATTAATACGTCCAAGACGAAGCGGATCCGAGACCGACCGAACCCGCTTGTCCAGTAATAACAAGGTCACGATATCGACACCAGCCGTGAGATCCGGAGGCGAATTATCAGCGGAAGTCGTGCCTACTCCACAAGCAACTGCGATCGAGAAGACTTAGCCCTCGCATGAAGTGTAACCAGTATATGACGCTCATTAGACCGGTTGTTCTCTACGGGCACGAGACATGGATATTGCTCGAGGAGGACCTGCGTACACTCGTGGTATTCGAGCGACGAGTGTTAAGAACCATCTTTGGCGGCGTACCTGAGAACGGAGTGTGGAGGCGAAGGATGAACCACGAAGTCGCGCGACTCTACGGCGAACCCAGTATCCAGAAGGTGGTGAAAGCTGGCCGGATACGCTGGGCGGGACATGTTGCGAGAATGCCGGACGACTGTCCTGCAAAACAGGTGTTCGCTACGAATCCGGTAGGAACAAGACGAGCGGGGGCGCAACGAGCGAGAACGGTTGCCATGGACCGAGTGAATTTTAGGAATTATGTTCGTCAAGTTATGTCGTGAGATGGAATACTATATAAATAAAATAATCACTGAAAAAGTCCAGGATGAACGCAACAATTTCCGAAAATTTTATCTTACCATCAGCCGAAAAGCTGGGCAAACTGTTCGACGATGGATCAGATGCAGTTTCTCTGGGAATTGTTACATTCTTGTTAGTTACTGATGGTCCTGAATTCCGAAGGGAATTCTGGGGTTTTGACTTACCAGAAAGTGGAGGGAGGTCCTTCGGGGACGGATTAAAACCCGGAGGTCTCTGAATAGGAGGGGTCGAATAACTTTTTCCACTTTGAGGATTTTTAGTTTTATAAACTTTGCTAGCAGCTGCTCGGGGTTGTGTGTTAGTTGTGCGTTTCCTTTTTGGAGCCTTTGAAACATTTTTTTTAACGAATGATCCAACTGATGTTCCCCCCTCCCCTTCGAATTCATAGTCACTTTGGAGGCCAAACTGGTTCTCTGAGACGATTGGCAAAGACTTCATCAGCATGTCTCTATATGATTTTTTAGAGCAGGGTTTTAAAGAAATTTTTATTTTTTTTCCGGCGCGATATGTACTTGGGACACGCCGAGAGAGCATGAGATTCCTCGCTTGTGCAATACAAACACTTACTTACTGCTTGTATTTCACACGAAGCTTCCGCATGCTTTTCCCCGCACTTAGAGCAGCGTGCCTGATTGCAACAGTAGGCGGCCGTTGCAATTCTGCAATTCTGGCAGTACATGACCGAAGGCACATAAAGTCTCACAGGTAGATTTCCAGGTCACGAGCAGGAACGTAAACGTGATACTCGATCGTAAACTTCGGGTCACAAGCAATGGCATTTGCTTCCTTCAGGCTACCAACAACAATGCGCATCTTGTGCGGTCTCATCGGCTGGTAGCTGATTACGGAAGGGTAAGATCTGTCGAGGTCTCGGGCAATTGAAATCACATTAGGTGATTTCCCATTCATTTTGGACCGGATGTAAACTACCCAAGGTCCCGTCGATTCAGGTTGGTAAACCCGACGACGGAAATTCCTCCTGAAAAGGAGGGTATTTACCTCCCTCGCCGTCGTCATCCATTAGTCGGTGACTTTCCGATCTAACAGGCACAAGAGCAAAACCATTTAGAAAATAAAAATTTCGAAAAAAATAAAATTAGAAAAAAAATGAAAAAAAAAATTCGATAACACCAATAAAATAATTAATAAAAATATAAAAAGAAAATAAAACCAGAAAAAAACCCAAAAGAAAACTTTCAAGAAAAAAAAACAAAATTCAAATTAATGAACCACTCTAGTCTTGATTAGCCAACCACGTGGTTTTTGTTCGGCTTGGTTGGCTGGGGACTGGATCCAGTAGCGAGTCCTATTGTTCTCGCCACGAGGAATATACCGATATCGATAAGGTTTGATGCTGCGGCACTTGTATTATACAGCGGTAAAAAAACACTACTGCTTTGTACGCTACCCGATAACGGTATATAAAACCAAATATAATAGGTAGTCGCTCAAGGGCAATCAAATCGAACTTCTTTTCACACACTAGAATTCGTGAAGCACAAGGGAAAGAAAAACTTGACCGTCTTCGCTGAGTGATGGTCAACGAATGAATCAGCCAGCAAGAATATTGTCAAAAGATGTAAGCAGCGCTGTGTGTATATGTAAAGCGGCATGAGGGAAATTTTTTTTTTCTCAATAGATAATAGTTTCTAGTGACTCACTGACACTGACGTGTAAAACACGTCTCTAAGTGATCGGTCCACCATTGTCCACCACTTTGCGCATCTACTCGTTTTTCGAGTCGGGTCTTTACTCACCGAAACGCAAAACGAGTTGGCGATCGCTCTCCCTCCGGTCACGTCCGCAGTTCAGGGCCATGACCCCCCGAACGCGTGTTGGACCCTTACACTCACACCCGAGTACTGGTTCCTAAGTACCCGGGTGCACCACTTCTTCCGTGCGGGTTTGGCAGACCCGTCGACGACCTCTAATAGGTTTAGTGGTTGTTCTTTTGGCCGTACATCTGCAATACGCCGGACTTGCAGACACGTTTCCGCCCTGGACCACGAGGAGGTGGAACTACCAGCCCAGAGCATCGGCGGTGGCAGACTGGATCGATCGACTGTGCACCGAACCGAAGATTGCCGTAGAATCCTTGAACAATGGAGCAACTGAACGACCTTGACGTGGCAGATGATATTGTTTTGCTCGCCCAAACAGAACCGGATATGCAGAGCAAAATCGACGACCTCACCGAAAGTTCCAAGGCAGCAGGTCTATAAATCAATGTCGAAAAGACTAAGTCGATGGAGATCAAAACAGGCAATCCCTCCGATTTCATGGTAGCTGGGTTACAGGTTGAGAAAGTGGAGTGCTTCCAGTACCTTGGTAGTCAGATAACACCTGATGATGGTTCCAAGAAAGACATCAAAACCCGGATCAGAAAGGCCCGATTGCATTTGCGAGTCTCCTGAACATCTGGCGCTCACGTTAGATATCTCTACGAACAAAAATTCGAATCTTTAACTCACACGTCAAATCCGCATTGCTGTACGGGTGCGAAACTTGGTGCACATATGTGGTGACCACGCGAAAACTGCAAGTATTTGTGACTCGCTGCCTGCGGAATACCATCCGCGTATGGTGGCCTGGCAACTGGATATCAAATAAGAAACTACATCGCCGGTATCATCAAAGGGCGCTAGAAATCGAGATTCGGGGACGTAAGTGGGGATGGATTGGGCACACGTTGCGAAAAGACGAGAACGAGATTAGCAGAGAGGCACTTGAACGGAATCTAGATGGTCATCGAAGAAGAGTAAGGTGGCAGAAGGACTCTGACAATGAACTTTTGTTCACTAACCGACTCAGATGGTGCACTGGGAAAGATATCGGACTGGTAAGCCGAGATGAGTTCGATTCTAACTATATAGTTTTTGGGATGAATAATCCAATAGGATGGAAATCCCAATCCTATGTTGAATTTTATGAAACTTTATCCTTGTTTCGCTTGAATGTAGTGATCATGCATCATTTTACTTGGGAGCTCAAATTTTTTTGCCAGTAGTGCTTTCCAATCATATCATCTTTGGTGCAGTACACTTCTTAGTGCATTTTCGACAAAGAGATTTGATTAAGAGAATTGGATTTTTGGAACATTTTCTATAGGTGTGTCCAAGAAATTGAGCACGTACTTAAAATAGTAAAAAAGGTCAGAACAAGATATATTCTTCTGAAAACATAGTAAGGGCTGTGTCTGAACACATCTAACTGAACCATTGGATATGCTCAAAACTCAAACCTCATTGAAAATTTGTTTTAACAAGTTTTTGTAAGTTTTAATTAGTTCCAAATGATAAAATTGAAGAAAAATTTCAACTCAACTGGATTTAAGTTGATTTTTTTCTTAAAATCATATCATAATGATCAGCGAACGACCAATTTCCAAACCTGGGGCGGGATTATGGAACTCGAACAATCGAGTTTCGTTCGATTCGACCGATTATGGCATTACCGATCTTGAATGAGCTCGATTCGAATGGAACGTTTCGAGATGATCTACTACCCGATTTACTCGAAATCTAGTACGTTAAAATTTAGAACTCAAACGAGATACGTAAAACTATTCTAATTAGATTCGAGTTGAAACGAGTATCTCGAATCTAAAAGGATTCATAATTTCACCCCTGGTAACTTTATTCTGAGTGCACACACACCGGCCTACAGCCGGTAAAGCGAAGGTATACTACCGCACGGGTGGTTGTTGTTTCACAGCCGCTGGAACATGAATGAAGAATACCTTCCACGAACCAGAAAGGCTGCTCCTCACACAGGTTTAAGCGAAAAACGGCAGTTGATTAATGCTCCGCACGATGAATAATCTTTCTAATAACCCATCTCAGAGCCTCGCTCGCTCAGGAACCGTTTTCTTCTTGGATTTGTTCATTTTTTGCTATCGCCCCGATTTCCCTTGGCGGATCCAATCCTTATCATTTTTTCCCTTCACCGCCTGTAGAAATTGTGAAAGAGTTAATGCTTCTTTGAAGCGGGACTTGGTCAAGTGCACAGGAGTTACGGAAGATGGGAAAAACGACAGGTAAAAAGGGTGCAAATGAGAGTCACCACCCGGTCGGTGATAGCAAGAGCAAGAGCAAGGGACAAAGGACATCTCCACCCCCAATAGCATGGGGGCCAATGTCGTCGACGCTGATGACGATGATGAACGTTGTCCGTTGGTTGAGAGGGGTCCCACAGGATTCTACACTCTTCCGCTTTACCCCTCTAAATGAGTCACCGAAGGCTTGCCCGAAAAATCTGTGACGAGAAGCTTCAACAATTTACAACACGGTGAATCTTTTCGGTGTTCAAATTTCAGAATGATTTGAATGAAAATTCAAGTTCATACATAAATATGTAGATGTTTTACACGATTTCAGTTATGAGTTATGAATTCACAGATATTTACGATTGAATGATGAATTTCTTCTCCCAGGGGATGAATTTCAAAGCATCGCTGCCGAAGTTTGATGAAAGTCGATATTTTCTCTAACAAACCTCTCGACATAACCCACTAAATGTTGGCGCGGTTGCGTCCTGGGTGTAATTAAAAATTCCGTGAATGAATGCCTAAAAGGTAGACAGGGCGTCGTTGTTTCTGGATCTGCTCTGCTCTCAAGCGATATGACGGCAGCGCGGATGCCCTGCATGTATGGATGCAAAGATGTTCCCGTTTTCCTCTGACCTCCAGCTGGTCCTATTTTGGCAATCGACGAAGGCTTCCCAGCTCTGACTCACCGGAAGGCCCAAAGTAGTAAACCAAGCTCCTGTATCAGCATCATATGTAGGGAAGAATTGTGCAAAACGTCCCATCGGGGTAAGATGGCTCACGTCATAAACTCCGAAAACTATTTTATGATTGATTTGCTAACTTTTGATAAGCGAATGAGTTTTCTCGCTAAATTTTCAACAAGATAGTGAATGGAAAAGTTAGACTAATTACCAGTTCTACCAACTAAAGACCGCTAAATCATAGTATTGTCATCTGTTCGGTATAAATCTTAGATTCCGATCATTCGTTTGAATATATTTTGAAAATTCAATCCAGCAGATAATGAGTCCTTATTTTCACTGGAATCAAAGAAAGTAGTGAAGTTTTTCTCGGACTGTCTTTAACCATGAATTACCATCAATATAACAGTTGAGTTCAGTGGAATCTTGCTTATCCGAGGTAGTCGTGGTAAATACCACCTCGGATGAGTGAAACCTCGAATTACACAAAATACATTGACAAACCCTATCTTTTTGATCTTGTTTAGCATATATCCAGGCGCAGAGTGCAATAAATACATAGGACACATTCCACCGTGACGTGAAATCACTTTTCCGACTTTTCTGCACTGTTATCATTCTAGAAGTCAACCAATTTACTTGAAAATGAAAAAAATTGTAGCAAACGGTCGCAAATTGAACTCCCTTCAAAATGAATATAATTTGGTCATTAAAAAATTTTAGTTGTTTTTGTTGTGATCGATTACTTTTGTGACGTGAATTCACGCTAGAATTGACCATTTTCGACTTCAGTTCATATAACTTTGTTTTCCTGTTTTCTCTGTGGAAATAGAATATCGGTGTATTTGAATGAGTTGTAGAAAAAAATAATTACCTGCAATTAGCTGTACGTATCTTTTCGATTAAACAGTGAATTCACTCAGTTTAAACATAACAGGGTAGTTGACTTAATTCACGTCACGAAATCTAAAGTTATACTGAACCATTCTATAGAGCCTTCAAATTTTATGTGCACTTTCAAAAACTATATTTTGATGTTCCGACTTTTACTATCATAAATTTTCAGTATCTTCATCTAACTTTTTCCTTATTTTAATTGGCATTTGAATAGCAACATATTGAGGGATCAAACGTTCAAATTATTACTGTCTACATTTGATGATTCACAAAAAAAAATTTTTTTTTTGAATCTTTTTGTATTGATATTTGAAAATAACGAACTTATTAAAAAATCAACTAAATTATGCTCGATTTGTGAAAATAAGACCATCTGGAGGGTCAAAACAGCTTTCGGAGCATATTATTCATATAAATTTTACAATCAATCAAATTTTGTGACGAGAATTCCTCATTCGCGCTGTTGTAACTCAGCTAGATTTCAACCGATTTCTATGAAATTTAGTGTTTCAGAATCGCCTCGTCATTTTCAAAAAAAAATCTTATTTTTTATGTCACAAAATGTCAAAGTTTTCTCGTAAAATTAAAAGTTCCCTTTTTTGTGACGTGAATTCACTCGTTTGCAGCTGTTTTTGTTCGCTTTTCAAAACAACTACATTGGATAAAAACAAATTCTTTTTTCTATTTACAAAATGGCGCAGTGTTTTTTTGGCTTAAAACGTATTAAAAAAAATTTCAAAACAAATTAATCCATATATTTTAATAAATTATATTGTAAAAGTTGTCAAAATAACCACTTATTAAACAAAATAATAGATTTTCAAAATCATATAAAACATGTGTAAAATTTTTTTTCTCTTTTTTCGTTGGTTTTGTGTGATTTGAATTATCAAAATTATAGACAAGTTTGAGATTTTTTGATACGCGAACGGATAAAAATCGCTTTTGTGCGGTACAAGCGCGTGGAATGTGTCATAGGGGAAAATGGAGCTATTTGATCCCTTTTCTTATTTTCATCGTACCTTTTGGAAAAATTTTGCAGATCTTTTGCATTTTATGATAGCGTATAATTTCAAATTTATATGCTGCAAAAGAAAGATCGATACATGAACCCGTAGATGAACAAGAAGCGATTTCGTGGGACTATAAAAAATGTGATATTTTGAAATTTAAAGGAGACCAGATACTTTAATAAAGAAGACTTGATCCCTTAATAAGCGTGCCCTTAGCTTTGGCTGAAATCAGGCAAAATTTAATGATAAAAGTTGCATTGACTTTTTTTGGCCATATTAGTCTTCATTTCACAGTTTATAAGTGTCAGACAAAAAGAAATCTAGAAATTTGACTTCTGCAGAAATTTCCTTACATACTTAAAGTCCCGATTTTCAAATTATTAGATAAAAGCACTTTTTTATGTTTTTATATCAGGAAACTAATGGATGAATATCAATCATATGAAAAATATTTATCATTTCGTTATTAACAATGATCAACATCCATTCAGAAGAAATCTATATATATAAAAAGCAATTATCTGTATGTTTGTTTGTTTGTTTGTTTGTTTGTCCTCTATAGACTCAGCCGCCTTAAGAGCTAGAGGTCTGAAATTTGGCATGGATACTCATTAGGTCCAGGAAGGATGAAAAATGTTTTCAGATTTTCGGATGACCCCTTCTGAAGGGGGTCGTCCATACAACACAAATATGGTTTTCGCGATATTGACGTTATTTTTTGTCGGATCGTGTTGAAAATTTGCACTTGAGTATTTTGAAAGACGAGAAATCGATTGCAGTTATCAAATTTAGGGTCAGGGGTCGGCCAAAGGGGTCGTCCATATTCACTGATGAATGTTTTTGCGATATTGGCGTTATTGTACATTGGATTGAAATAAAAATTTCCGCATAGGAGTTTTGAGGGACGCTCTTTTGCTTTCAGGTTTCAAATCTTGACTCAGGGGTCGGCAAAAGGGGTTATTATCTGTTCACTGTTTTTACGATATTCTCTTGATTGAGCATGGAATTGTAATGAAAATTGACACATGGGAGTTTAACAGAAAAGATAATTGATTTTAGGTGTCAAGTTTTGCATCGTGGTAAAAAAAAGGCCGTTCATGTTAGTTGCTCACTGTTTTCGCGATATTGTCGTGATCATGCATCGGATTGAGATGAAAATGTTCAGATGAGGGTTATAAACTATGAGCAAATGACTCCAGGTAGCATGTTCCGTGTCAAGGGTCGGCAAAAAGGGCGTCTATATTCACTGTTCACTGTTTTCAAGTTCCTGACGTTATTTTACACATAATTTGAAAAGAAAAAATGGCACAAGGGAGTTTTAAGGAACGTAAAGTTGGTTTCAATTATCGAATTTCGGGCCATGGGACAGAAAAAGAGGGTTTCATTGAAAGTTCAGTGTTTTGTGCAATAATTTTGTTGGAGGCAGTTAATTGATACCAATTTAAGTGTGAAGGTCAAGCAAAAGAGTCGTGCACGTAAAGAAATAGTACATGTTTCTGCCATAATGTCTAGATTTTGCAACCGATCGAGAAAAAAACACTCTCACATAAATTTTAATAAAAAGCCAATCAACCGTTTAATTTGAATTTCAAGTAATAGTAATAGTAGCAAATTTAAACACTGTTGAATTTTTTCCCCAAAATTGTCGAAAGAATGTTTCGAATTCATTTTCTAAACTCATTTTGACGTACCAATGATTTAAAGCGAAACGAAGTTCGTACGGGATCAGCAAGTATATATATATTATTGGACTTTTGGGATCAAGGGAACCCACAATATAAATTTAAAAAAAAAATCTTTAAAAATTGAGAGTTTAAAATTGCCTTTAAATTTTGGCAATATCTTTAATATATTTTTTTCCGTGTGGTAAACATTCTAAAGTGATAAAAACAGATCTTGAAGTCATAATTTGTAAGACTTTTCAAACAAAATGCAATATCTCAAAAAAAAAAATTTTTTTTGTTTTAGATAACAGGTTTATTGTTTTGTTCTATTTGGCAAATTTGTCTTGAACTTTTGATCGATGAAGGACAATCCAGTTACAAGATATAGCTGAGGAATCAAGTATCTCCAAAGATCAAGTATCCTCATTTTCCGCTACAGTTGCGTTCAAAAATGAATGAAATCGCACAGAGCAGCGCACGCACTTCCAACTTCAACAGACTGTCATTTTCTTTACTGGTGATATTTTTTCATGAGACTTTCGAAACGAGCTAGCTAAACTTATTAACTCCCCAATCAATGTGTTTTGATTTTCTGCGTAAAATAGGAAGAAAGATACAGGAGTTTTAGTAAAAGTCGGGAAAAATTGAGATTGTCTCACAAAAAAGCTCTTATTTTGTCAAATTTCACGTTTTTATCTAAACACTTGGTGAGGTTATGTAAAAAATTACATTAGTTTACGCCGAAAATTAAAATACATTGACAAACAGCTTGTGTAAAAGTATAATGAAAAAATATCAATAGGGAAGAAAGTGACAGTCTGTTGAAATTGGAAGATTGTGCGCTTCTCTGTACGATTTCACTCATTATTGAACGCAAAGATTTTGTTATTTCCAATAAGGTCGGTAGTGAATTTTGAATAGGGCGAATGCACCAAATGTAAATAAATGAAGTTATCAGCTGAATGATTAAGTACGTTCGAAGCTCTACATTTTGAGTGTACAACGTTAACTGAAGAATGTTTGGTTTTCAAGAAATTTAGAAAACAAAAGAAATTTTTACTGGGAGCTTATGGAGCTGTCAAACTTTGAACGCGTTTTTCTCGAAACAGTGATGTTGGCGCATTCGCCGTATTCAAAATTCGATACCGAAATATTCGTATTTTCCGTTTTCTGTTGACGATAAAAGATTAGCGCATTGAAATAGAGAATTATCACTATTTTTAACAACATAAAGAGTTGAAGACAACACTAGAAAAAATCATTTTTGGTGCCCATGTTAAAAATCTGAAATTGTAATAATTTATATCATTTATCAGATTTTGACACGTCAATCCATTCAGTGGGACAGTTTTCGAATTTCGATCTAAAATTAGATTTTTCGGCATGTACTAAAAAGGTACAAATGAATAGCTCCTCTCAGAGTTGAACGTACCTTAAGACTTAGTTTCAGAGTTATAGAACTATGCAATAGTCTCGCTGAATAGACTATTCGATTTCAGGATCTCGCGTTTTAAAAGAGCAAGAAGCAAAATTTTTTTCGAAAAACTGGTGTACCTCGGAGGCAGGGATGAGAATGTCATCCAAATGACAGTCGGGATCGTGACAGTCGCATAACATTTTCCAATGACATTCGAAAATGTCGCAATGACATTTACGGTCATCCAAAAAAATGTTAAACGACAGGAAAAAATGTCATTAAGTTCTGCAATGACAGTCGCTCAGAAAAATGTCATCGAATTATTCATCTCGATGACATTTTTGACTTGCGACAGTCGAAGTTTCTGTTGGTCCTCTGACTGTCGGAATGACATTTTTGAATTTTCGATTCCGTGACTGTCATGGAAAAATTTTAAAACTGTCATGGTTTTGACAGTCATGACATTCATTGGCCACGGCCAATCTGGCCGGTTCCGAAACCCGGAAAATCAAAATGATCAGATTTTAACTTACGACACATCATTAGAAAGCTCTTGGCCTGTACATGATGGGAATTGATAGGAAAAGTGGTTCGGGGCCATCTGGTCCTGGCCACGGCCAATCTGGCCGGTTCCGAAACCCGGAAAATCAAAATGATCAGATTTTAACTTGCAACACATCATTGGAAAGCTCTTGGCCTGTACATGATGGGAATTGATAGGAAAAGTGGTTCGGGGCCATCTGGTCCTGGCCACGGCCAATCTGGCCGGTTCCGAAATCCGGAAAATCAAAATGATCAGATTTTAACTTGCGACACATCATTGGAAAGCTCTTGGCCTGTACATGATGGGAATTGATAGGAAAAGTGGTTCGGGGCCATCTGGTCCTGGCCACGGCCAATCTGGCCGGTTCCGAAATCCGGAAAATCAAAATGATCAGATTTTAACTTGCGACACATCATTGGAAAGCTCTTGGCCTGTACATGATGGGAATTGATAGGAAAAGTGGTTCGGGGCCATCTGGTCCTGGCCACGGCCAATCTGGCCGGTTCCGAAACCCGGAAAATCAAAATGATCAGATTTTAACTTGCGACACATCATTGGAAAGCTCTTGGCCTGTACATGATGGGAATTGATAGGAAAAGTGGTTCGGGGCCATCTGGTCCTGGCCACGGCCAATCTGGCCGGTTCCGAAACCCGGAAAATCAAAATGATCAGATTTTAACTTGCGACACATCATTGGAAAGCTCTTGGCCTGTACATGATGGGAATTGATAGGAAAAGTGGTTCGGGGCCATCTGGTCCTGGCCACGGCCAATCTGGCCGGTTCCGAAATCCGGAAAATCAAAATGATCAGATTTTAACTTGCGACACATCATTGGAAAGCTCTTGGCCTGTACATGATGGGAATTGATAGGAAAAGTGGTTCGGGGCCATCTGGTCCTGGCCACGGCCAATCTGGCCGGTTCCGAAACCCGGAAAATCAAAATGATCAGATTTTAACTTGCGACACATCATTGGAAAGCTCTTGGCCTGTACATGATGGGAATTGATAGGAAAAGTGGTTCGGGGCCATCTGGTCATGGCCACGGCCAATCTGGCCGGTTCCGAAATCCGGAAAATCAAAATGATCAGATTTTAACTTGCGACACATCATTGGAAAGCTCTTGGCCTGTACATGATGGGAATTGATAGAAAAAGTGGTTCGGGGCCATCTGGTCCTGGCCACGGCCAATCTGGCCGGTTCCGAAATCCGGAAAATCAAAATGATCAGATTTTAACTTGCGACACATCATTGGAAAGCTCTTGGCATGTACATGATGGGAATTGATAGGAAAAGTGGTTCGGGGCCATCTGGTCCTGGCCACGGCCAATCTGGCCGGTTCCGAAACCCGGAAAATCAAAATGATCAGATTTTAACTTGCGACACATCATTGGAAAGCTCTTGGCCTGTACATGATAGGAATTGATAGGAAAAGTGGTTCGGGGCCATCTGGTCCTGGCCACGGCCAATCTGGCCGGTTCCGAAACCCGGAAAATCAAAATGATCAGATTTTAACTTGCGACACATCATTGGAAAGCTCTTGGCCTGTACAAGATGGGAATTGATAGGAAAAGTGGTTCGGGGCCATCTGGTCCTGGCCACGGCCAATCTGGCCGGTTCCGAAATCCGGAAAATCAAAATGATCAGATTTTAACTTGCGACACATCATTGGAAAGCTCTTGGCCTGTACATGATGGGAATTGATAGGAAAAGTGGTTCGGGGCCATCTGGTCCTGGCCACGGCCAATCTGGCCGGTTCCGAAATCCGGAAAATCAAAATGATCAGATTTTAACTTGCGACACATCATTGGAAAGCTCTTGGCCTGTAAATGATGGGAATTGATAGGAAAAGTGGTTCGGGGCCATCTGGTCCTGGCCACGGCCAATCAGGCCGGTTTCGAAACCCGGAAAATCAAAATGATCAGATTTTAACTTGCGACACATCATTGGAAAGCTCTTGGCCTGTACATGATGGGAATTGATAGGAAAAGTGGTTCGGGGCCATCTGGTCATGGCCACGGCCAATCTGGCCGGTTCCGAAATCCGGAAAATCAAAATGATCAGATTTTAACTTGCGACACATCATTGGAAAGCTCTTGGCCTGTACATGATGGGAATTGATAGAAAAAGTGGTTCGGGGCCATCTGGTCCTGGCCACGGCCAATCTGGCCGGTTCCGAAATCCGGAAAATCAAAATGATCAGATTTTAACTTGCGACACATCATTGGAAAGCTCTTGGCCTGTACATGATGGGAATTGATAGGAAAAGTGGTTCGGGGCCATCTGGTCCTGGCCACGGCCAATCTGGCCGGTTCCGAAATCCGGAAAATTAAAATGATCAGATTTTAACTTGCGACACATCATTGGAAAGCTCTTGGCCTGTACATGATGGGAATTGATAGAAAAAGTGGTTCGGGGCCATCTGGTCCTGGCCACGGCCAATCTGGCCGGTTCCGAAATCCGGAAAATCAAAATGATCAGATTTTAACTTGCGACACATCATTGGAAAGCTCTTGGCCTGTACATGATGGGAATTGATAGGAAAAGTGGTTCGGGGCCATCTGGTCCTGGCCACGGCCAATCTGGCCGGTTCCGAAATCCGGAAAATCAAAATGATCAGATTTTAACTTGCGACACATCATTGGAAAGCTCTTGGCCTGTACATGATGGGAATTGATAGGAAAAGTGGTTCGGGGCCATCTGGTCCTGGCCACGGCCAATCTGGCCGGTTCCGAAATCCGGAAAATCAAAATGATCAGATTTTAACTTGCGACACATCATTGGAAAGCTCTTGGCCTGTACATGATGGGAATTGATAGGAAAAGTGGTTCGGGGCCATCTGGTCCTGGCCACGGCCAATCTGGCCGGTTCCGAAATCCGGAAAATCAAAATGATCAGATTTTAACTTGCGACACATCATTGGAAAGCTCTTGGCCTGTACATGATGGGAATTGATAGGAAAAGTGGTTCGGGGCCATCTGGTCCTGGCCACGGCCAATCTGGCTGGTTCTGAAATCCGAAAAATCAAAATGATCAGATTTTAACTTGGGACACATGAATAGAAGGCTTTTGATCTGTTCATTATGGGAAGAATTACATGCTCTACATCAGTGGCATTGAAATAGGAAACTTTTGATGCTTATGATTTAGTAACTGTTTTTGGATGATTTGGGCGTCTTGAATTCGAGTTATTTGCCAGATTTTGTCTATCAGCTCTTGGTCCGATGATGCGGTGTATTGAATTTTTGAAATTAATAGAACGCCGACGGCTGGGACAGACTTTTTTGTGTTTAGGAAATAATTGAGTCCAGAGAAGGGTTACCATATTCTGCAGCACCAAAAAGAGAACATCAAGATTCTTTTCCCCAAAAGAGGAACGTTCGGAAGAACGTTCGGAGGATCGTTTATATAATCAGAAACGAAGATGTTAAAAGTTATTCAACTAAAGCCAATTTTCTGGGAGGTGTTTAACTTACAAGATATGTAAAAAATTTCCTTAGAATATTCTTCTACTATTGAAAAGCGAAAAGTCTGGGGTTGAAAATTCTTAGCTGGAATATTCGAAGGGATAGTAATGTTCGGTGTTAAGCTGATAAACCTCACCAAACATGATAAAAGAGTTAAATTATAACGCGCGTTTTCACTTTTAAATAAACCAAGGTTCCGATACTCGTTCATGATTGATCCAATATAGGCGATACTTCCAAAGCCCCCTCAAATTGTATTACAATTCTCTTCCTTTGCTGTGTGAAAAGAGAAGATGTTGCGCGACATTTAATGTAAGCATCATCAGAGGGAATCGTTGCGTTGCGTGTTTCACAGTCGAAACAAATCCTATCCCATCCACACGAATTGATTGTTTGCCCACAGGCCAAATCTCCGTTTGATGTATCAGTTGCTAAAAGAACTGAAAAGAGGAAATTGTTGGCTTGTTGCGTTCGCTTGCGAATATCTTCAAGTCAAATTTGAAAGTGAAGCATTCGAGAGCGAACGCTCTCTTTAACTCGCTCATATGCAGATCACAAATGTCGAGTCTTGCGGGAATGTCATGTTTTTGCGGGAACGCGTGTTTTTTCAACAACTTTTGTCTGGCGTTGCTTGAAGCTTCAAGATAATAATGTAACTATTGCACCGGCAATAGGCAGCGAAAAATTTCAAGTAAAATTGAAGCGTGGGTAATGGAAAATGTGTTAATTGAGGATTGTAAAAATAAAAAAAAGCTCGAGGAATAACGTAATAAAATGTAGTCTTATGCACTGTTTAACGTTTTAAACAGCCAATATTTTGAAAATGCTTTTTTCACATTTTGATAAGCAGATTTTTTTAGTTTCATCATTAACCATTCATCATTAATCATTTATCCAGATTAACAATTGCCTCTATTCACAAGGGGATAGAAATAGAACATTTGAAAATTGAAAGTAAAGATTTTATTTAATTTTCTTTTTTTTATGTTGTTGAAGTAATATAGTGTACAGAATGATTTCTAAACAAAAAAAAGTGGGTGTAACCGATCAGAGTTAGGCAAAATGTCACGAAAAACTTCAGACTCAAATTCTACAGCCAATTCAAATGTTAGATCCTAAACATTTGGTATCATCTGATTACGATTATACCAGTTCAGAATTGAGTTGATTATTATTTTATTTTATGTTGAATTTAATTATTTATTAATCGTTTAAAAGGAACTGAAGTTTATTTGATATTTTTTATCAAATTTTCAGATTTTAAATTGTGTGTTTGAAAGTACCGTAAACTGGGGGAACTTTGATCAGCGGGGTAACTTTGATCAACATGAAATTTTTGCAGATAATCATCATTAACTAAGTATCAAGTTAAAATATCTGAAAACTGTTTAATAGGTTTGAAAGCCTGTAAATTAAGGTACAAATAAACTAAATTTGGTTTTTATTAGGAGATTTTTTGTTATACTTACAATAGAATTTTAAAATCTTAAAATATATGGTTTTTTGAAGGGTCACAAACAAACATCTCTCCTGGTGAAATTGAAGCATTTAGGAGCAAATGGGTTTTTTAATGTGAAAGTTCAACTTTTTTTCTTGGTTTAGGTTAAGTTGAGGTGTTATTTTTATGGTCATTTGATGATAATTTATGGATATTCAAAAAAACGGTCATTTTCCATAAAAAGGCCGGTATAGAAAAAATGGCTAAAAACCCTATCAAATGGTTAAATTTGAAGAAAAAAGAACATGGGAACTGTGCGAGGACTTAGGGAATTACAAGCAGGTAAAATTTCATTTATTTTTGAGGCAAATTTTTTTTTGAAAAATTTTTATAATTTTTGCCCCTGAATGTATGCAGCAAAATTGTCCATCTTTTTAGTATATTAGATTTTGAAAGAAAACGTTAAGATATTCAATTGAGTCCAAACGAAAATTACTGTTATCGATGTTTTGAGCCTTCTTTACTAAATGGCATCAAAACGATAAATTTGAAGATATTGAGATACGTAAAAACCATAGTGATCAAACTTACCCCAAAACTCGAAATCCGGTTTTGTAACAAACATTTAATTATAACCACCAATGTCGTTTAAATTACTGCAATCAATGATCATGTTTAATACTCCTCACCTCAGTAAGGGTTTTAAAGCTTTTAGGTATTACGAAAAAGTAACCCCTTCCAAAATATTCAAAAATGAATGAAAAAAGTGATCAAAGTTCCCCCAGTTTAGGGTACTTTAATTTGGAAATTTTAATTCTATTTTTTATTCTGAAGCCTAATATGAGCTGCTTTTTCTAGATATTGATAGTGATTTATTATTGTCAAAAACTTTTATTTGAAAACTTTGATAAAAAAAAACATTGTTAAATTGTCTTGGTCATTATTTTGATTTCAAATTCTTAGTTTTTATATTGAGTAAACATTTGTAAAATTTATTTTTGTTTTAAGGCTGAGTCTTCAATTTTTGCAAATTTTGATAAGGGATTTTTTAAAATATATAGTAGTCTTTTAAGATTATTTATGACCATCTTCAAGGCCTCAAAAAATAAATTTATTAAAAATCTATAGTTTTTTAATGTTTTTCCAGTGCATCACAGTACACATGTATTTAAAGTTAAAGCAACACCATGTTTAATACTAAAAAGGTAAAAAAAATCTGAAAAGTTTGTCGCAATTTTCCTACACTAACTAGAATTTAAGAATAAAAAATACCTTTTTTGGGTTCAACAGCCAGGTACCATGTGAACTGAAATCAGTTTTGATTTACTTTATCATCCAACTCATAAATACTCCATATCAATATAAAAATAAATCAGATATCCGAAAAATATTCCCAGAAATTCGATCTTTACTCAAACATTGCTTTTAGAAATAACATAAGATCTCGACCTTTTTTTTATTTTTATAATTAACTCATTTAAGCACCAATTAAATATGATCGATGTCTCCGATTGCATTTTTAAATCCGATCCGGTTCTCATTCATCAATGGCAACACTTACGTTCATATTTAATTGGTTTTTTCACGAACTTCTGCAGAACTTGTATTTTTGTAAAAAGCCGATTTGAAAAAAATGTAAGCAATGATAAATTACTGTTAATGTTTCTCATTTATAAGCCAAAAAAAATTTATACTTCCCCAGCTGAACACTACCGCAATTCGTTGGACCATCAAGACGAAACATAATTTAGATTATTGGTTCGCGAAGCACTTAAGTGAACATGTTCTCGACCGATTCGCTCAGCAGCGAACTGCAACAAGTTGTTTTTTGAATGTCGCAGTTCGCCAGTGAATGTATCGCTTGTCGGTGGATATTTGTTGCATGCTTCTGCATGAATGATACAAGAAGCTGTGGATTCGCCATAGGCATTCCTTCTAGCCTGAAAACAGTCACATGGAAATGTTGCAGGCAAGAGCAATGAAACTTTTGTTTCGCCGGAGAAATCTCTCACTGAACGATAAGTGTAAACGAACGAGTTTCGGATCCTTGAAATAAACTCTATTTTAGATTTGTGCATTTTTTATTGGTGCATCAGTCATTTAAGAAAGTTTCTTTTGTCATATTGATAACGGATTGATAGTTTCCCGCTCTCTGATAGTTTGTTGCATACTTAAAGGCGCTTTTCCCGCTCTGGTAATTACGACTTGAAGATGCCTCCATTAAAAAAGGATAATTAAGTAAACTGTTGTGAGTTGTATTTCTTCGGTGATTTTTGTATAAGATGTGGAAAACTAACTTCATAAATTGTTAGAAATAAGTAATTTTCTATTATAATGTCTTTCAAAAACAGTGTAGATTTCTTAAAATTTCAGAAAAAGAAGAGTACGCACATTTCTCAATCGAAAAAGAGAACATGTAGGAGAAAACTGTACAAGACGCACCAGTTAAGCTTAATCGCTATTTACAGCGGGACCAATAATCTAAGAACCAAATTGAAAGTATACGACGATTCAGGGATCTGATTTAGGGGAAAACTGTACAAGACGCACCAGCGGGGGAAGATGGCCCATGTCATTCTTTCTCAAAAATACACTGATCTATTTCTTTGAATGATGTTTTTCTTCATTTCTATTGTAGCGAAAAAGCTTTTCCATCATTTAATCGATAAAAAGTTCACAAAAACGACTTCAGTTCTTAGAAACAGCCTGCGCAATCTGATGAAACTACAGCTTATCGTTTTTACACTCGTTTGCACTTTCGGATGACTATAAATATTTTGTTGTATTTTACTAACTTCTCACAAATTTTATCTAAAATCAATCATATAAAAATTGGGGCAGAATGCCCACAATACGTTCAAATATCAAAACAAAATTTCATTCTTTTTATTTGCTGACTCCCAAATTACGATAACAATGCATAATTGTACAAATTTCGTCCTTGCTCGAGTTAAAAAGGTGCACCAATATTCGATTCAAAAAAGGTATCCGCCTCCATGTTTGCCGCAATATCAGTCAAGAAAATAAATATCGTTGCCTACCTGAAGGCGTTTTACCTATAGGGTTGTACAAAAGTGTTTTTTGAAAAGCGAAATTTCCGATAATTTTAGCAATAATAAAAGATTTTTTGCCACAGTGTGGTTGTTTTACAAAAAATACGAAGAACATGTATTTAAACATTGATGTTACAATTAATGCATTTAATATAATCATTGTTCTTTTCTCACCACCCTTTCCATATGGTGCGTTCTGTCCACTTGTTTTGGCGTTCTACCCCAAGGTTTGTTTTCTGGCTGTTTAAGTTTTTTACAAAAACATAATGGAAATCATATTTTATTTTTTATCATATTTTTCCTTTTTATAATACGAAAACCTGAACCCTCAATCATCGTAAACTTTGAATTTGGTTCTTAGATTATTGGTATCGCTGTAAATAGCGATTATGCTTAACTGGTGCGTCTTGTACAGTTTTCCCCTACGTCTTATTAAAAAAAAAATGATAAAACACGACATTGATTATATTTTTGAAAAAAACTAAAACAGAAAGGAAACAAATCGTGGGGTAGAGGGCCAAAACTGGTGGACAGAACGCACCATATCGAAAGGGTGTTAAGAAATGGAACAATGATAATATGGAATCTAAACATTGAAAAATTATATGTTTTTTCATCGTGTTTTTATATACTAACTATATTTTGACAAAACATCATTTACTATTGGAAAACTTATCGAAAATTTCGCTTTTCAAAATATACTTTTTTTATATTCTTATAGGAAAAAACGCCTTCAGGTATGCAACGAAATTCAATTTCTTGAATTTTTCGAATCAAATATTGATGCACCTTTTAAACTTGAAAAAGGACCAAATTTAATATAATTATGCATTCTTATCGTAATTTGAGAGCCAGCTTATTAAAATAATGACATTTCGCTTCGATATTCGGTTTTTCTCAAAGGTTAACAGCATTCTAAATTTGAGCGTAAAACACGTGGTCTGGCGGGCATTCTGCCCCAATTTTGATATGATTGATTTTAGTTAAAATTTGTGGGAAGTTAGTAAAATACAACAAACCATTCATAGTCTTCTGAAAGTGCATACGAGTGTAAAAACGCTAAGCTGTAGTTTCATCAGACTTCGCAGGCTGGTTTACCATATATTATCATATATATGTTAACCATGCAAAATAACAAATTTCACGCAGAATCCATTAATTATAAATAATAAATTAATAATAAAACTTCTTTTTCTAGGAACTATAGTCCTTTTTTGTGCACTTTTCAACTAATAATGATGGAAAAGCTTATTTGCTACCGTCAACTGGGGCTACAAGCAACAATTTTCAACTTCAATGGCTTCTAAAAACACTTATGATCACAGTTAATCCTACCCCTTATGCATCAAAAATTTTAAGGATGATGGGACATCAAATTGGCGTAGTAAGAAAAATTATTTGTTTCTTTAGTTATATTTAATTTTCTAAAAACATGCGATTTTCACCCTCCTCAGAAAATGGGGTAAATTGCAACAAACATTGTTCTTAATAAAAAATCTTATGAACACGTTTTAAAATTTATAGTTTAAAATATATTTGCGATGCCTTAAAGATCAGCATGAAAACACCAAATGCAGTGATTCTTTGTTTTTTAAAAACGAGTTTTCACATTTTCTCTGAATATAAGTATGCTGCATACATTTGGGGGTTTAATAATAATACGAAAAATTCTTCAAGCTGAAATCATAAAAGTAAATGTTTGGATGAATGAAATTTCAATGTATTCAAACGCGGGTTGCATATTCCAGCACAAGGAAACAAGATTTACAAGATGTTTCTTTGATTTGCATTTTGTTGCATATTACCCCAGACATCTTACTGAATTATAAAAAAAATTATTTAAAAAAATTAAGTGTTTGTTCGAAAATTATTTTTACATCAACAGTGTTGGTATAGCATGAGGACATTAATAAAAAGTTTGTAGGTAATATTATCAAGCCAATCCGTCATACTGGGAAAAGTTTTTTACGGCATAAAAAAATGTTAAAATTTGTACATTCATTGCTGGATTTTTCAAATTAAAAAAAACTTTAAAAAACTTTGAAAACTAGCTTAAGATGCGAGAAATTACATCATCTTCGTTTTAAAAGATAACTTTATACAATACATTAATTTAAAAATTGATTCAGTGTGGTGTTATATAAATGTTGCATCTAACCCCGCTGTTGCATGATACTCCATTTGACGGTACAATAAAAATGAAAAAAAAACATCATTCGAAGCCATAGGAAAGTATATTTTGGGAAAGAATGGCACAGGCCTACTTACCACGCTGGTGCGTCTTGTACAGTTTTTCCCTACTCATAAAATAGTAGGTATGGTAACCTATGTCCAGAGCATTGATTTCGACTTAAAATTTAGAGGATAAAATTTATACTTTGAATTGCTTTGAATTTTATATATTTTCAAAGTATTTTTTTTAATTCATTTATTTGTTAGAACGTCAAAGATGGTAAAACAACCAATATCATAACAAAAAAAATATATATTTTTTTTTATGTATGTAAATTTTTTAATGTTTAGCTACCGTACGAGTATTTCGAACCACTTTTCGTATCAAATCCCATCATTTAAAGGTCAAGAGCTTTCTAATGATGTGTCGCAAGTTAAAATCTGATCATTTTGATTTTCCGGATTTCGGAACCAGCCAGATTGGCCGTGGCCAGGACCAGATGGCCCCGAACCACTTTTCCTATCAATTCCCATCATGTACAGGCCAAGAGCTTTCTAATGATGTGTCGCAAGTTAAAATCTGATCATTTTGATTTTCCGGATTTCGGAACCGGCCAGATTGGCCGTGGCCAGGACCAGATGGCCCCGAACCACTTTTCCTATCAATTCCCATCATGTACAGGCCAAGAGCTTTCTAATGATGTGTCGCAAGTTAAAATCTGATCATTTTGATTTCCCGGATTTCGGAACCGGCCAGATTGGCCGTGGCCAGGACCAGATGGCCCGAACCACTTTTCCTATCATTTCTTATCATATGCAGGCCAAGAGCTTTCCAATGATGTGTCGCAAGTTAAAATCTGATCATTTTGATTTCCCGGATTTCGGAACCGGCCAGATTGGCAGTGGCCAGGACCAGATGGCCCCGAACCACTTTTCCTATCATTTCTCATCATATGCAGGCCAAGAGCTTTCCAATGATGTGTCGCAAGTTAAAATCTGATCATTTTGATTTTCCGGATTTCGGAACCGGCCAGATTGGCCGTGGCCAGGACCAGATGGCCCCGAACCACTTTTCCTATCAATTCCCATCATGTACAGGCCAAGAGCTTTCTAATGATGTGTCGCAAGTTAAAATCTGATCATTTTGGTTTTCCGGATTTCGGAACCGGCCAGATTGGCCGTGGCCAGGCCCAGATGGCCCCAAAACACTTTTCCTATCGATTCCCATCATGTACAGGCCAAGAGCTTTCTAATGATGTGTCGCAAGTTAAAATCTGATCATTTTGATTTTCCGAATTTCGGAACCGGCCAGATTGGCCGTGGCCAGGACCAGATGGCCCCGAACCACTTTTCCTATCAATTCCCATCATGTACAGGCCAAGAGCTTTCCAATGATGTGTCGCAAGTTAAAATCTGATCATTTTGATTTTCCGGATTTCTGAACCGGCCAGATTGGCCGTGGCCAGGACCAGATGGCCCCGAACCACTTTTCCTATCAATTCCCATCATGTACAGGCCAAGAGCTTTCCAATGATGTGTCGCAAGTTAAAATCTGATCATTTTGATTTCCCAGATTTCGGAACCGGCCAGATTGGCCGTGGCCAGGACCAGATGGCCCCGAACCACTTTTCCTATCATTTCTTATCATATGCAGGCCAAGAGCTTTCTAATGATGTGTCGCAAGTTAAAATCTGATCATTTTGATTTTCCGGGTTTCGGAACCGGCCAGATTGGCCGTGGCCAGGACCAGATGGCCCCGAACCACTTTTCCTATCAATTTCCATCATGTTCAGGCCAAGAGCTTTCCAATGATGTGTCGCAAGTTAAAATCTGATCATTTTGATTTTCCGGGTTTCGGAACCGGCCAGATTGGCCGTGGCCAGGACCAGATGGCCCCGAACCACTTTTCCTATCATTTCTTATCATATGCAGGCCAATAGCTTTCCAATGATGTGTCGCAAGTTAAAATCTGATCATTTTGATTTTCCGGGTTTCGGAACCGGCCAGATTGGCCGTGGCCAGGACCAGATGGCCCTGAACCACTTTTCCTATCATTTCTTATCATATGCAGGCCAAGAGCTTTCCAATGATGTGTCGCAAGTTAAAATCTGATCATTTTGATTTTCCGGATTTCGGAACCGGCCAGATTGGCCGTGGCCAGGACCAGATGGCCCCGAACCACTTTTCCTATCAATTCCCATCATGTACAGGCCAAGAGCTTTCTAATGATGTGTCGCAAGTTAAAATCTGATCATTTTGATTTCCCGGATTTCGGAACCGGCCAGATTGGCCGTGGCCAGGACCAGATGGCCCCGAACCACTTTTCCTATCAATTCCCATCATGTACAGGCCAAGAGCTTTCCAATGATGTGTCGCAAGTTAAAATCTGATCATTTTGATTTCCCGGATTTCGGAACCGGCCAGATTGGCCGTGGCCAGGACCAGATGGCCCCGAACCACTTTTCCTATCATTTCTTATCATATGCAGGCCAAGAATATTCCAATGATGTGTCGCAAGTTAAAATCTGATCATTTTGATTTCCCGGATTTCGGAACCGGCCAGATTGGCCGTGGCCAGGACCAGATGGCCCCGAACCACTTTTCCTATCATTTCTCATCATATGCAGGCCAAGAGCTTTCCAATGATGTGTCGCAAGTTAAAATCTGATCATTTTGATTTTCCGGATTTCGGAACCGGCCAGATTGGCCGTGGCCAGGACCAGATGGCCCCGAACCACTTTTCCTATCAATTCCCATCATGTACAGGCCAAGAGCTTTCTAATGATGTGTCGCAAGTTAAAATCTGATCATTTTGATTTTCCGGATTTCGGAACCGGCCAAATTGGCCGTGGCCAGGACCAGATGGCCCCGAACCACTTTTCCTATCATTTCTTATCATATGCAGGCCAATAGCTTTCCAATGATGTGTCGCAAGTTAAAATCTGATCATTTTGATTTTCCGGGTTTCGGAACCGGCCAGATTGGCCGTGGCCAGGACCAGATGGCCCCGAACCACTTTTCCTATCATTTCTTATCATATGCAGGCCAAGAGCTTTCCAATGATGTGTCGCAAGTTAAAATCTGATCATTTTGATTTTCCGGATTTCGGAACCGGCCAGATTGGCCGTGGCCAGGACCAGATGGCCCCGAACCACTTTTCCTATCAATTCCCATCATGTACAGGCCAAGAGCTTTCTAATGATGTGTCGCAAGTTAAAATCTGATCATTTTGATTTTCCGGATTTCGGAACCGGCCAGATTGGCCGTGGCCAGGCCCAGATGGCCCCAAAACACTTTTCCTATCGATTCCCATCATGTACAGGCCAAGAGCTTTCTAATGATGTGTCGCAAGTTAAAATCTGATCATTTTGATTTTCCGGATTTCGGAACCGGCCAGATTGGCCGTGGCCAGGACCAGATGGCCCCGAACCACTTTTCCTATCAATTCCCATCATGTACAGGCCAAGAGCTTTCTAATGATGTGTCGCAAGTTAAAATCTGATCATTTTGGTTTTCCGGATTTCGGAACCGGCCAGATTGGCCAGTCCACATGGCAAAGTCAGCAAGGAACCGTTTTGACTGTCGCGACTGTCATTTTAATAACATTTCATTTTGATTCTGATGAATGTTACGATTACATTCTGTGACATTCAAAATGTTAAATGTCGCCATAACATTTGCCATTATAAATGTCATCGAAGCAACGACCGACATTCATCAGCTTATCGTAACATTTTTTCCCATGACTATGACAGTCTCGATGCAAGCTGTGACATTCGTCCCAAATGTTATTTGACATTTTTTCGAAGGAATTTCTTAGCGATGACATTCACAAAATCCAAAAAGGACATGACTGCGACAGTCGTTTTCGTACTGATGAATGTCGCTCTGGGCTTCAGAAAAATGTCGAATGACATTCGGACAGTTATCACCCCTGCTCGGAGGTACATCGAATTTCAATATTAAATTTTTATCAAACTTTGAAATTTACCATACTTAATTATATGAACTTTTTCCTGTGATTATCAAATCACTTAAACTAACATCATATTTGAGTCGCACGAAGAATTTCAGAGCGATTTGATGCATTTTATGTTATACTTGTTATATGTTGTACTTAGTATGAAATTTGACTTAAAACTCATTTTTATGTAGTTAAAATAAAATGTTGAATAACTTTTCTGTTACCAGAACGATTCTCTTCGTTCTAAAATTATCGGATGTAACTTGGGTTATATCAAATCTCAATAACATTAGTGTTTTCGATTTTAATATTTCCTAGTGTGTGTTTAAATCTAGAATAGGATAGTTTTTCAGTTGTTTAAATACTGTGAACCATTTGCGAAGAATAAATAAATAAATAAATAAATAAATAAATAAATAAATAAATAAATAAATAAATAAATAAATAAATAAATAATTTTATCAATCTTCGAAATTTGCCATACTTAGTTAAATAAACTTTTTCCTGTGACTTAAAATACCTGAACAAGCATCATATTAGAGTTTCTCAAAGAATTTCTGGGTGATTTGATGCATTATATGTTTTAATTAAGTGTAATTAGTAAGAAATTTTTTATGTAGTTAAAAAATAAATGTTGAATAACTTTGCTGTTACAAGGCCGATTTGAGATATGATGTTTGTTCAAGTGTATCAAGTCACAGGAAAAAATTTATATAAATGAGCATGGCATATTTCAAAGTTAAAAAAATTGTTATTTAAGTTTTTCGAAAAAAGTATGTTTCTTGCTTTTTTAAAACGCGAGATTCTGAAATCGAACCGTCTATTCAGAGGGACAATTGCATAGTTATCTCTGATACTATTGAGGTACGTTAAACTCTAAGAGAAGGAACGCAAGACCGACTAATTCAACAAAATCAAGAATACCAAACATATAATAACTCCCATCTTCTTCAATTTGTTTTTTGTCTTGTAATCTTTCGAAAATTTGAATTTTTTTTCCAAATTTACACAAAAAAAACTTTTATCATTAATTATTCCTCTCTTCTGGTTTTTAGGAAATTTCGAAGGGGGAGAGGATTTATCAAAAGAAGAAATTGATATTTGTTCCAACCTAACTGATAACTGATGAATATAAAACATACCTGCAAAACCAAATTGATTTTATTTCTATTAATTAAAATCCATTCAATGCAGCATTCACATTTTGGATGAATGTTCTTTCAAAAAAGGAATGATTCGAACTGGAATCGATCTTCCAGAGATCGATCTTTACAACTATAATTTTCGATTTTTCGATAGATCTTTTTTTTGTTTGAATAAATTTGATGTAATTTTCGATCTTTTGGCTTTTATTCTCGGTGAGCCGAAGATTTTCACTTAAAATTTGATTGGCCTTTGTTGTTGTTTTCTTTACCGTTTTTAATATAACGAGGATCAACTTTAAAGTTTTTGAAATCATGTTTTCTATCCATATGAAGAAGTTTTGAAATCTTTGAATCTTCAGGCCATTATTTTTCACAAAACGATAATTTAACTTGTTTGCGAATTCTAATTTCAGCTACAAAGAAAATTGGATAAATAAGATTTTTTTTGAGGAATGTTAAATAGATTTTTTTTAATTTAAAAAAAAAATAGTTTTGGTCAACCTTTTTCAGTTTCTGCTCTACTGTTCCGATGGTTTACATGAATATCATCCGCCAATAGATTGTTTTAAATTGAAAGCTTGTAGCACTTAGTATCGGGACTTTGTTTTATTTAATACAGCGCCTCTAGTTGTTGTACCGAGAAACTGTATCAGCGTTTTGATCTTAAAGAATTGTTTATCAGGTGGTGAAATTTTCGTCAGGATTAATTCCTGCGTTGAAAAGAGAGAGAAAAATAAAACTGCACAACCACGTTGCAAACCCTTTATGGTCAGGAAGAATGATCGTCAAGACTTTCAAACTCCCGAGACCTACAAATCCCGGGGCAGCAATTTTACATCGCAAACCTTAAGAGAAAAAATCAGGGGTGAGCAACCTTTTAAACCAACTGGCCAATTAAAATTTTAAATTTTATCAGCGGGCCGCACTCATAATTACTTATTTTTTAATAAATAGCAGAGCTTTTTAAATTTTTTTAAATTTATGTGTCAAGAACAAATCTGAAAAAGGTAAGATAAAACCAATTCAGGTATTTAAAAACAGAAACTCATCACAACTTTTTAAATACCCGTTATTGAAAAGGTACATCCCTAAAACTTTGTCATTTTCAAATTCACTCAATTTTCAATAGTATTTTTTGACAAACATTCTTTATTACAACATTCTTGTTAAAACCGATGGTAATATTCGTCATCAATTCCATTCAAAATCTTCTGGAGCTTACAACGGTGATAACTAAGAGTGTGTAAAATATGTGTATATTCAAAGAAATCACCGTCTTCTTAGCGTTCTACGTTGAATGATTAATTGACTTTCTGTGGCTTTTTTTCTCAATTATAACTTGTCCTCAAAGCCTAGATTTCCTACAAACGGTAAAACCCCCATTTTTCAAGTTAAAGTTCTTCATTGGATCATTGCATTGAGATGTTGAGCAAGGTTGTCGAAATCATAGAAAAATGTTCTATTTTCCATTTTTTTTAAGCAACTATCTTCAAAATTACATTTTTTAATCTAGAATTTTTATCCAATTTTTTATCATTTTTAATCTTATTTAGATATCATTGGGATAGGATTTCTAAAGCTATATTATGACTTTGGTAATGTGGAATGTGGAAATTATAAGTGAAATAACTCGATAATAACTTGATGTTTGTTATAAATTTTTTATCAAATTTCTGAAAAAAAAAACATCACAAAACATCTATTGTGATGATAAAACAACTAAATTTCAGAAATCTATTGTTTTATCAAGAACTAATAACTTTGATGCCGGCTGAGTCATGTTGATAAAAAATAAAAAATGATTCACCCAAGCTTATTATAAAACTTTGGTAATTTTCGTCAATATTCAGAAACATAAAATAGTTCACAAGTTTTTATTTTTTCGCCAGTGTTTGAATGCTAGCAGAACAAGCCTTTTTGCCAAATTGGATAGAATTATTTAAAAAAAATATCAGCAGAAAAACATACAACTTTATTTTTGCTTGGACCGAAAATAATAACTATACAAAAGGACTTCGAAATTCCATTGATCATGCTTCCGAGTAGCTTCCGATTATTGGCTGCTTTTCAGACTCACTTTAAACGATTTTGCTTTTCAAAAGTAAAGCGTAATTCAAAAGTTAAGGCACTTAAATCGATTTTGCTTTTCAAAGTGGTAGGAGTCAAAAAATTAGGAAAAATATATCCTGAATAAAAAAAAATCCAATATTACAATATATAACAATATTGCAAAGAATATAATACAATGAATATAAGAATATGAAAAATGCTTAAAATGCTAGAAAAAGTTAAAAATCTGTAGGACTATGGAGAAAATGCAGATAAGTGGATATTTGATCGAGTTATATAAATTTTCCTTTCCAACCTATTGTAGAACAAAGTTGAGGCTTTAAAATTAGAAAAAAGCTTAGCGGACCGCACAAAAAGGTCGAGGGTTGCGCATCCCTGCTCTAGATAGGTTCAAATTTGATTTTGCGGATTAATTTGTCCACATTTTTTCAAGCCAAAATGAATATTTGACAATTGTTAATTTAACTGATAAATGAAGACAGAAATTTTGATCGCTGGAGCAACCATGTATAGACAAGTTTAAATTTCAAAATGTCTTCAGGAGATAACTTTACCACTAATCCAATCATACGAAGGCAACGTCAGTTTCTAGCCCGATATAGCTAGCTGGCACTACACCTTGGATATATTGTAATGGTACCAGTAGATTTTTTTTGTGTTTTTGAATAAGGTTTCAATACACCAAACTGCCCACAGTTTCGTCCCATCAAAAGATATTGGGCAAGAGTCAAGTGTAAATTGCTAAATCAATCAAAGCATCATCTGATAGGGCAAAGTGGTAGAAAAAATGACCGAAACGGTTGATTTCTTAGCATTGTGCAGAAATTGATGAAAGGTATTTGATGAAAAGTTTCAAAATTTATCAAAACAACAAAAACCTTTATTTTTATATTTCCTCAAAATGTTTATAAAATCCCTACAAGAACATATTTTTACCAATTTTGTACATTATTTCCTCATGAAAAAATCGAAGATGGTAGACCCCATTCTAAGTGGCAAAAGCATTATCTCTTTAAAAGTATTAAAGAAACAGATCCCTGAATCATCTTGCAAATTTAATGTTGTTTTTGAAAGATTTTGGAGCTCTGTACATTGCGTTTACACTAAATTGATGCGTTTTGTACCGTTTTCCCGTATATGAATGCATGTTCGAAACGGGGTCCAGATTCTACACATGAGCGAACGAACGAACGAACGGGATCCTGAGCGACTATTTCAGAAACGAGCGGAATTAAGGCCTTTAATTGCACTTGAGCAGTTGTGGCTGACTATAAATGAAATGCATAAATTACATGCACTTCGCAAATATCACAGGTTGGGCATTCAATGCGAGGGAGGCTTCCGGAAGGTGGAAAACATAAAGGGGGCAGGGATCCAAGCGAGATTTCACCGGAAGTGTATTTGTGTGGTGTTCTCCACTTGGCTGCGAGTGCTTTATGTGTGAAAAATACCTTTGAGAATCCCAGAAGCGCTCTCAATGAGGAGGAAACCAAAAAAAGGGAGAAAAGTAAAGAAAAATCTCGGTAACAAGCGTAATTATGTTCAGCGATGAATAGGGATTTTTCCACGGCTGTTTTCTTTTCTTTCAAAGGGACCTTAGTTCCAGCCTAGGATCCAGAAAACCGCCATCATTACCACCGACAAACTCGGCCAGGGCTTAGTCATTTTGCGAAGCCATCTTGCGCCGGATTTGGAAGTTTTCTGCTGAGCCCTCTCATATGAAGCCACATTCTACTTTGTTGTTAAATCCAGCGAAGGGGTAAGCTATGGTTTGACGTGAAGTAGCGAGGAGCGGTAATTAGATCAGGCATCAGCAGCCTCCCACATTTTTTTTCTTTCAATGGTCTCATTTCTAGACCGTGATGAATGTTGTCGAATGAAAACCCGGTGGTGATGAGTTTTTCCACATTTTTGGCACAAAACCAACAGTGGAATGCATGAAATTATGTTGACTTGACGAATCAGGAACAACGTGCACCAGATTACTTAGTCGAGATCAGTTGCAGCAGAATAGACGTTTTTTTTTTCATCTACCATAATATCTATGACTTTCAACCTGTTTAAAAGTTCCTGAATCTAATGGTTTTTTCTTTCATTTTCGTTTCAGGTATGTGCACATCATTCTTATTGAAAACTTTTTGAGTCCGTTGGCATCATGGTTTGTAGAATTTTTATGTTCTCCTTATTTCATTTGTAAACTGTTTAAGCAGAACAAACTCTTAACCAACCATCGATTTGAGACATTTTGATCGCTGAAAAAAAAACCGTAGTACCTACCCCGCCTACCCGAGATCCAGTCATTCGAGCTTCCTCGTTCTCTGACCCACCACTTTCATACAATATCCATGTAAAGTTGTGTTTAATCACCGGGATATGTTGTTATGCAATTTAATTGAAGTTTCGGTGAGTTTAAATTCTAAACTTGCCGAAAAAGGTCAATTGAATAGCATAATATAATCCATTTATGCCCATTTGATGTTTTACTAATCCGAGAATCCCCAGACAATTGTGGGAATAGACTGATGAGATTTGGGGTAGTTTTAGAATTAATCAGGCAATGGCGGTGCCTACAAAGTTTCCTTTTAGGTTAAATTTCATCACTGATTTATGACACAATTGAAAAAGTCAACAATTGCATGAGTCAACATTTGATTTAAGAAAATTAAATGTTTTGTTTTGAAAAATGATTATGATTTTTCTATCTCCTAGGGAACAGAGCACTCACTACTCTTTCTGTGAAAGTTTAAAAAAAATTTAAGGATGTTTTTCTGCTCATCAGCTTTGTTAAAAACCGTATTATTGTATGTTATATAGTGAGAAAAGTTATAAACTGGTTGATAATAGACAGGATTTTGAAGCGCAAAACAGTAAAAAATCGAGAATTCGAGCTTTAAACAGATTTACTAAGAGCTTTTCTTAAAAACATTTTTCATGAATCAGTTTTGATCTTTTTCTATTTCATCTGACTGTTTTGAAAAGTATTTAATAAGAACAAGTCTCTTCTATGTCTTATTCAATAATCATTGTTTTTTTTTCGTTCCATGTTACAACATTTTTCCCAGGGACAAAGAACTAATGAATTGATTCACACTTATTTGGGGGCGCTGATTCCAAATATACAATAAGTTATTTGCAAGCAGCTGTTTTTTTTTAAATAATTTTAAATAATAGGTATAAACTCATTTAATCAATTTGAGCCCTTTTCTGGCAAAACTGTAAAAGATTCCGAAAATTAAATTTGCCCAAGATTACGAGATATTTCTACTTCTGAGAAAAAAGTGTTAAAAATTTTCTTTTTGTTATTATTTCCTAATTTTACAAAAAACGGAAATTTTTTAACGGAATTATTTCAAAAAAATTTCACCCAAATTGAGTCTAAGATATTTATAAACCCATCAGTTCAATCGTGTTTCAGCCTTTAATAAAGCTCTTTAATGAATCAAATCTTCAATATCAAATACTCAAAAGCTTTCTTAAGCGGTGTCGGAAACCGTTACAATGTTATATATTTGCATTCCTGAAAATTGTAAAATGTCATATTTTTAAAGCAATGCAAAACAAAGAAGCAATTCAAAATCTCATTCAGATTTGCAACTTGGACTGAAAATAAATTATTAATATTTCATCCCAGGACATCAGATTTAAATTTGATTCATGATTGAGGATTCTGAATCCAATTTCACTTTTTGGGTCATGTTAAAACTTTTATCTGGAATTTAGATTCACAAATGTTTTTATTTTGTACATTTTGAGAATCGTATTGAAATTCGGAAACAGATTCAAATTTCAAATTTGAAATTCAGGTGCAGAATACTGGTTTATATTAATCCCGTAAATGAGTTTTTCAATCAGGATTAAAATATCAAGAAGACTATTTCGTTGGGAAATTTAAAACGCATAGGTCGCAGATTTATAATTTTGACTGTTAATTTAATTTCAAAATTTAAAATTTTTGATAAAAAAAACAGTTTGATTACATATTTTGGCTTAAATTGACAAATTTAATGAAGAATTTCCAGTATACAGTAGTTTTTCGATTTTATCACTATTCGATTTTATCATTACTCGCCAAATTCACGCTAGATTTTATCACGGTTATTGTTCCGATTTTATCACGCTTTTTTAGAAATCATTCAGAAACCATCGTCTTTTGGATTTTAAAATCACTTGTCATAATCAACATAAGTATTTTTACGTCACGCTGCTGCTAGGGTTGTGAATTGTGCTTGGTTAGCAGCTCTTAAAAAGTTAACTTTTTTGTTTATGCGAACCATATAAACATGAGGGTGTATTTAAACGTTTTTGAAAAAAAGATATGTGTTTCAAATTTCTTTGTTAAATTTGTTTATTTGAAAAGGTGGCGTGCGCAAACCTGATTGGACAGCCTTTAGTATTGTCTGAATAGATAGTTTTGGAAGATCAAAATGCTAGCTTTGCATAATGATGTGCAAAAAGGACTAACATTTATGTTTTTTACATATGACAAATAAAAAGGATTATCTGCTCATAAAATAATTCCGAAAAACACTCTTTCAAAGTCTAACTTTAGCAAATTTCAAAATATTTTTCGAAAGAGTAAACTTTTGAGTTAATCAAAAGTGTAAAGATTTAAATATAGAAATTTTAAATTTGCAGAAGAAAATTTTTTGATCCATTTTTCTTTGAACTCTTTTTCAAGATCGACATAAGGGATAACGACTGTTTAATTTCCATATACACTTAATAATTCATTTTAATTGGATGTAGACTATCAAATTGCTATTCTACATGCTTTTATTTCAAGAACAAATCTTTAAAATTGCAAAACAGAAGAAAAATTTGAACTCATATCCTTTGTGTTCAGTAATCTTTAATAGTTACATCTTATGATCAAAATTTATTGATACAAAACGTTTCCACCACTAAAATATTTTAAATTATTGATTAAAGACAATAAAAATACTTTTTTCCACTTTAATTTTTAGTTTCTCCAAATTAACGGTTTCGCCATATTCACGGTGAAATTTTTTTGACCGTGATAAGATCGAAAAACTACTGTATTTTGCTTTATTTATGAAAACCCTGATTTTATTTTGAAAAAAATCCTCCACAGGAATTGATTTATAACGAAAATATATGATGTTTCTTGATCACATGTTATCTTCATGTGAAGAAATTCTTGAAGTAAAAAAAAATTGAGCAATATTTACATGGTGTTTTGTTCAACATTAAGAATATAGCAGTTTAGCATGAGAAAAAACCCATAGCAAATTAATATATACACCCCACAGGCAGCAAATTATAATAACGCTTAAAGAAGCACACCTTCTGTGTCTCTATGTTCGATCTGGTCTTGGCTATCGACTTCTAAAAAAAAACAAAGAAAAAAAATTAAAATTAAAAAAAAATGGAATGGGTGAAAGTTCTCAGCATTACTGAGAGTGCGTATTTCGGTTAGTCAAAATTAAAAATATACTTTAGAAAAAAGGAACATAACAAGAGAAAAACAAAAAAAATGTCAACAACAACCAAAAAAAAACACACACAACAAGCAATAAAAATGTTCGATACAATTGAGGAAAAACCATTTAAATTTGAATAATTTCACCCTGTTACATTATTCTCTCTAAGGGGGATGATGTAGCATGAGAAAAAAACCCATAGTAAATAGTTTAGTGATTAACTATAGCAAATGGTTTAGTGATTAACCATAGTAAAGCAGTTTTTCTAGACCTAAATTTTAAATTAAATCTCAAATTTGGCTCAAGTTTGCAAATATAACGTTTGAACCACAAAGATTCAATTCATTTCTGTAGCTTTAACTTTTGAAAATTCGGTTTATTTTCATAAATCTGAACCATCAAATTCGCTCTAGAGTTTGATGAAATACGTGCTTTTTAAGTAACTAGCTGACCCGGTGTGCTTTGCTTTTCCTTTCAAAATCGAATGATATTTTCAGAAATTATTCAAACTTTAATTGTTTTATTGGCATTACTTGATATCAAATTATAACATAATTTATAAGCAATCGCTATAAAATGAGAGCTGCAGCTGGAGTTTCGAATTTCAACACAAAGATAACTGAAACGAATATATCTCGCTCTATAAATTTGAGTTAAAAATCTGATAATTTGAAGCTGTCTAGACGGTCTCAAATTAATCGCAAACCATCTAACTTATAAAATATGGTTGTTTTTTCTTGATATATTCTAGATTTATGCTGAAAAACTGATAAGAGAGCCCCTCCCCTGTCCTTACCTTCACCCCCTGCTGAATGCAGGTCGTGATTTTTAATTATCATACCTAATTTTTTCGTTCCCAAAAATCCTTTTATATCAAATATAGTTCCATTGGTTGATAAGTTTTTTAGCTTTACAACAGAAATTTATGATGATAAGTTTTAATCGCCGATAAATTTATTAATTTAATATGTTCATTGACACGTGCGGCGAGATGAAACGCTAGGTAGAAGAATTTGTAAAGGCATGAAGAATAGGCGGATAGGCAAGCATCATGCCTTTACAAATTCTTCTACCTAGCGTTTCATCTCGCCGCACGTGTCAATGAACATATTAAATTAACAAAAATTTATATGGACCCTCCTCCTTTCTTCCCCTCTCTACACTGTAAAGCGTAAGGATCTATAACAATCGTAGAAAGATATCTCGTAACCAAGTACCTTTCCATGCCATATTTGTTTCCATTTGTTGACTTCGTTAGCATAAATTGAGAACATATGCTAACACAATTGTATTGGGCTTACCTCCCTCCTCCTATGTACCTACTCACTGAAAGGAGGATGGTGTGTCAGATAATCATAGAATCATACCAAAATGATTTTTACTGCAAGAAAGGAATTTTTTCACATAGAAAAAGTATTTTTCGTACTCAAAAACTTTTTGATGCCAAATTTGGTTTCATTTGCTCGATAAATTCTCGAGTTATGCAAAAAAAATACATGGAAGCTCCCCCTTCCCTTTTAATATCTTTCCGCAGAAAAAAAGGTGGGGGTTCAATTTATGACAGAAACATTTCTCGAATCCAAATACCCTCATATCCCAAATATGGTTAAATTTGCTCGATCAACTCTCCAGTTATACTGAAAATTGTAAGGGAGACCTTTCTTCCCCCTTTTCATCCACCTCTTTGAAAGAGTGAGGGATACCAAATATTCATAGAAGCACATCTCGTACCCAAATATGGTTCCATGCCAAATTTGGTTCCATTTGCTGTTGTAGTTTTTTAGTTATGATGTAAAAATTGTATGAAACTCCCCTCCCTCTTTCCTTTCTCCCCACTGGAAGAAAGAAGGGTTCTCAAACAATCATTAGAACATGTCACGTTCCCAAATACCGGCCATGCCAAATTTGGCTCCATTTGCTTAATTAGTTTTTGAGTTGTGTAAAAATTATAAAAGAGGCCCCTCCCTTGTTTATTTCTCCCTACTGGAAAGAGGGATGGATCTCAAATAATCATAGAAATATTTTACATATCCAAATACCCTCCCATGCCTAATTTGTTTCCATTTGCTTTATTAGATTTTGAGTTATGTAAAAAAAAAAAAAATAAAAGAGGCCCCCTCCCCCTTTCTACAAAAAAGCGGGAGGAGTCTCAAATAATCATTGAAATATTTTTCGTATCCCAATACCTTCCAGTGCCAAATTTGGTTCCAATATCTTGATAAGTTTTCGAGTTATATGAAAAATTGTAAGGTAGCCCCCCTCCCCCCTTCCTATCACCCCACTGAGAGGAGGGAGGGGTACCTTATATTCATAGGACTATTCTTCGTACTCAAATACCACCCCACGCCAATTTTGATACCATTTGCTTGATGGGTGCTCGAGTTATGCAAAAAATTGTCTATAGTTTGGGAGGCCCCTCCCTCCCTTATTGAGAGAGGGAGGGGTCTCAAACCATCATAGGAACCTTCCCCGGCCTCCAATACCCCCACCTGCCAAGTTTCACGAAAATCGGTTCAGTAGTTTTCGAGTCTATAGGGAACAGACAGACAGACAGACAGACAGACAGACAGACAGACAGACAGACAGACAGACAGACAGACAGACAGACAGACAGACAGACAAACAGACAGACAGAAATTCATTTATATATATATCTACTAGCAGACCCGGTAAACTTCGTCTTACCATGTTAAACTTGGCGTCTATTTTAATTTTTTTTCTCGCTGTTTGACTTAAAAAAAAGCATCAAATCTTGAGTTGTTAATCGTCTCGCTTTCTTGAACATGAACAACATATCCATCTTTTCCGTTTGCTCGAATTGTCCCGCTTAATTATATCGGAATCAAATCTAGGAATTTCAACTCAATTCTACGGGTCTTTTCATAAATTATTAAAAAAAAATCTCCAATTAATTTTACATGCATCTTATATGTATCCTTTTCATTTACATTTCTTTGATTCGGATGCTTTGAATATTGCCGAATGGTATCAGGTATCAGCTTCCCCTTGCAAATTCCATTTTTTCAGCACTCAACGTTACCATTAACCATTTATTTGGTTAATGTTCAAAGGAATTTAATTTGGTTTTGAAAGGAGAAAATATAGGTTAAAATTTTTTGATACTCAACCGATTTAAAGCATTTTTATTTTCGTTTCTATCCTTAAAGACATACCTGCCAATTTAAACCATTGTTGTCCGATTCAAAATTTTCCTAAACAGTGTTGAAGGAGATTTGCAATTCTATTTAAGATTATGTGATATTTTCAAGATTCAATAACATTTAATTGGAATGCAGGTTTAAACAAATTAAATACATAAAAAGAACTAATCTTTTAAGGCTAATAAAACTTATCAAAAAAAAAAAATTCTTCTGGAATATCAATCACAAAAAAAAATTTCAACAAAAAATCGGAGCTAAAGTCTCTTCTATGTAGCCAAAATATGTTGAACAAAAACACATATTTATGTTAAGTACGTACTTGAATTCTGTGTAAAAAAACAGGGAACCTGTAAACAGTTTTTTGGTGAACGATTTAAAAAAAAGTTGAGTTTATTTAGTCAGATTGTTTATTTGGGCCCAACCATTTATAAATTAAGTATCATGTATACATTTTTTGTAAATGTTAAACGTTTGCACTTTTTTGCATTCGGTCTTTAAATGAACATCAATCCTATATAATCCATTTTAAAGGACAGGCTCTTGTTCAGTTCATGTGTCTGTTCATTTGCAACGGATTTCGTGGTTGTTCTGTAAATTTAAAGGCGCTTGATACAACTTCTGTGAAGCACATTTGTATATGTTCGAAAAATATTTCTAGCGTATTGGATTATAAACCAAATCTTTCCACTTTTCTTTTTTCAAATGTCCGCAAAGAGTCATACCATTATTTCATATGCATCAGTACTAAATTCATATTATTCAGACAACAATTCCTTCTTTAAATAACACGAATTAAAGTTATTTTTTTTTAAATCGTTTAAATGGTTTTGATTTGATCGGCAAAATATCAAGCTGGCTCAAATGTAGGCGTCATTCATTACTATGTGCTGTACAAATGATCTAGGAATCAAGATGAAAAAAACATATCTAGACTTCATATGGCCACCACATGCATTGAAATAATGCTTGGTTGAGAAATGCGCGCCCAAATATTCCCACTAAACAGTATGCTATGCCATAGTTACTAAACTCCTACGACGTTTGTTCGCGACGCCTCGACCATGGAGACGAAAAACAAACCGCCCGGCGCCCAAAAGAAAGAAAATCTCGAAAAAATTGAAGGCCATGACTTTAATTTGATTCAATTTATTACAAATTTAACGATTACGGACAATTGATGCGACTCTTTGTTGTTTTTATTCGATATAAACCGATTCGCATGCCCACAGAATATTCTAAACATAATATCATTTGAATCTGTTGGGTCATTCCGGAGGAGTAGTACTACAAACACCGTTACAAGAGAATTTTATATAATAGATTATATAAAATTCACTTGTAACGGTGTTTGTAGTACTACTCCTCCGAAATGACCCAAACGATTCGAATGAAATTATTTTTAGAATATTCTGTTGCCATGCGAATCGGTTTATATCGAATAAAAACAACACAAAGTCGCATGAATTGTCCATAATAATTAAATTTGTAGTTTTTTGAACGAAATTAAAGTCATGGCTTCCATTTTTTCGAGATTTTTTTTCCTTTGGACGGTTTGTTTTTCGTCTCTAAGGACAAGGCGTCGCGAGCAGACGTCGTTAGAAGATAGTAACCATGGCATAGCATACTGATCAGTGAGAATATTTTGGCGCATATTTCTCAACCAAGCATATTTTCAATGCAAGTGGTGGCGATATGATTTTTTTTTTATTCCTAGCTTATTCCTACAGCACATGGTTATGAATGACGCCTAGATGTGACTCAGGTTGACATTTTGTTGATCGAATAAAACATATAATATTCGTTTTGCCAAAATTTGAAATTGAAAAGTCAGGCATCCATTTTTAGAGATTTTCTTTTTCTTCCAGGGGTTTGTTTTTCGTCTCCATGGGCGAGGCGTCGCTAGCAAACGTCGTTGCATTTCTCAACCAAGTACCTATTTTTCTTAAGCACGTGGGGGCGATATGCAACCTAGATGTGTTCTTTTCTTGCTTATTTGTACACAGCACATGGTAATAAATGACGCCTAGATGTGACACGGATTGATATTTTATCGATCGAATCAAAACCATATAAACGATTTCAAATAATTAAACCATTTTTAATTCGTGTTAATTTAAGTAGTTATTTGTTGTCCAAAAAATATAAATTTGGTAAAGATAAATATGAAATAATGTTATGTAATGTTATGATACTTTGCGGACGTTTGAAAATAAGAAATTGGGAAGCTTTACAATCAATTTCGTATAATCCAATACGCCTAGAATGCTAGACACATTAACTGAACATTTATTTTGTATATTTATAGAGGATTTTAACCAACTTGGTCATTCGTCCTCTCAACAAGAGTCTGTTCTTTGAAATAGATTAGATAAGATTGAAGTTTTAAAAGGCCGAATGAACTATTTGATTTTTTGCAAACGTAAATTCAAGTTATCAATAAAATAATCTACTTTTTAATAACAAAAAGTAAGGATATGCATTTTCCGGAAGAATTTTCAATTAAGAAAGTAGACTAGAGCAAGTGCAAACTATCAACTTTTACAAAAAATGTATAAATTATTTCTTCATCTAAAACTGGTTGGGCCCAAAAAAAATTTGATTAATATTTTGGCTATATAGAAGAGACTTTTGATTCACTTTTTTGTTGAAAAGTTTTTTTGTGATTGATATTCCAGTGGCTGCTGATTTTTATGATGAACTTTTAATATGACCTGAAAGTGTTAAAAATAATATTAATTCCTATAATTTTTTAGGTGGAATCAGTGAAAACGCGCCATTTAGCTATGAAACATCTACAATTCAAGAATTTTATCTCCAAATGGCCAGAAAGGATATCCCGAGTGTTGAATCGGAAGCGGATATTTAACATTATGTTAAAGGTCTTTGTAAATCAAGGTCTTTTGGTTGAACAGCATTCAGTGAAATTGAAGTACCAAGCATTAATTTATTCCGGAGAAAAACTTAGGATATATTAATGAAAGTTGATGAAACAGACAAACAAGAACAAGTATTAAATTCATTTTAAAGTCTTTTCACTGACGCATCTGAAAAAGACCTATGTGTTTTCTCTTGCCCCAATAAATGGGACAAATGTATACTTCGATATTTCTTTTTGTCAACATAACAAATTTTGTTTTTGAAAATATAACTTTTTTCAGGAAATATGAAATTTGAAATGTGGTGATATTCGTAAGGATTTGACCGGTGTTTCATTTTTGAAAATTAAGATTTACAGTCAAAAAGACACATAATTTTTATTAACCCTTCGTTTCATAAAGTTACAAATTTGCAACAATTAATGTATGGAAAGGAAAAAGGAATTTGCAATACACAAAACCGCCAGATTTAATGCCATGACAAGTGCTGTTTGGGAACACTTCAAGTTGAAATGTGTAAAGTTAATAACTTAAATATCAGGCGAATCTTTTTGGAAATGATTTTGTTGAAAATATGGATTTTAATTCAAACTGCTTCGAAGGATGAAGATGGTGAATAAAAAGCTGTTTGAAAATGGTTAGTAAAAAATCTTTTCTAATGCTTTTTTTATTTCTTCAGCTCTTAAAAATACACCATTCAAAGCTAATTGGGAGCTGAAAGCGCTGCGCTGGACGCTAAATTGAACATGGTAAGACGATGTTTACCTGGTCTGCTGGTATATATATATATATATATATATATATATATATATATATATATATATATATATATATATATATATATATATATATATATATATATATATATATATATATATATATATATATATATATATATATATATATATATATATATATATATATATATATATATATATATATATATATATATATATATATATATATATATATATATATATATATATATATATATATATATATATATATATATATATATATATATATATATATATATATATATATATATATATATATATATATATATATATATATATATATATATATATATATATATATATATATATATATATATATATATATAGATTGAAGGCTTCCTTGAAAATACTTATTCCATGCTCAAATCAAATAAGCTTAATCTACAAGATTTTAGACTCTAGCAAAGAGATCAATGAAATCTAATTCCCTACCTTGTTACTTTTTCCTTCATTTTACAAACTGTGCTTATCATTTTAAATCTATTAGGTCTTTTTTTCGAAACATACCGTCAACTGGGGCAACATGCAACAATTTTCAACTTCAATGGCTTCTAAAAAACTTAAGTTCACAGTTAATCGTATCCTTTATGCATCAAAAGTTTCAAAGATGCTGTGGTATCAAATTGGCGTAGTTAAGAAAATTATTGGTTTCTTCAGTTATTTTTAATTTTCTAAAAACATGCGATTTTCACACTCCTTAGAAAATGGGGTAACTTGCAACAAACTTTGTTTTTAATGAAAAATCTTATGAACACGTACGAAAATTCATAATTTTTAATATATTTGCGATGCCTTAAAGACTTTTACGCATGACAACACCAATTGCAGTAGGTTTTGGGTCTGTAAAAACAAATATTCACATTTTTTTTCTGAAAATAAGGATGCTGCATACATTTAGGGGTTAAATAATACTACGAAAAATTCTACCAGCTGAAATCATAAAAATAAATGTTTGGATGAATGAAATTTAAATGTTTACAAACGCGTGATGCAAAACATTCATATTCCAGCACATGGAAACGAGATTTACAAGGCATTTCTTTGATTTGCATTTTGTTGCATTTAACCCCTGACACCTAACTGAATTTTAAAAATATTCATTTAAAAAAATTGGGTGATTGTTCGAAAAATATTTTTACACCAACAATGTTGGTATAACATGAGGAAACCTGTAAAAAGTTTGTAGGTAATTTTATCAAGCCGATCCGTCATACTGGGTAAAGTTTTTTTCGGCATCAAAAAATGTTAAAATTTGTACATTTACTGCTCGATTTTTCAAATTTTACATAAAAACAAAAACTTAAGACAACTAGCTTAAGATGCGAGAAATTATGTCATCATCATTTTGCTATCATAAAAAGATAACTTTATTACAATACATTAAATTAAAAATTGATTCAATGTAGTGTTATATAAATGTTGCATCGAACCCCGCTGTTGCATGATGCCCCGTTTGACGGTACTGTTTTATACATTTATTTTTTTTTAAACATAAAGATGAAAAATCAAAAATTCCAGAATTTTTTTTTTCTTTTATGCATTGTTAGAATAAAATATCATTAAAAATCTGTAATCAATTACATAGAACACATCGTCGAAAATTTTCAAGAATAACCGAAATTTTTCACTAAAACTCCTAGCTTACGCTGGAAATTTACTCAAATGAGTTACCATTTGTGCAGAGTTTTTGAAAATTAATGAGGATCAGTTCCTGAAAGTCCCATGGTGATCAGTGAAACAAAAACTGAAAGTGTTCTAGTTTAATAAAAAAAAAATTTAAAATCCTAAAGTTTTCAAAAATAATGTCTTCATATGATTAACGATTTTAGCAGCCTTAAGTAGCATGAAATCAAATGATATAAAACTCAACCAGGTTGTTCACATTTTGATCGGTTTGCCCTTATTTTGCTACATAAAGTAGTTTAAAAATTCTACACAAAAATTTTTGACACTCCATGTAGTTCAGTTCCTTAATAAAGGTTTATGTGATGGAACTTATGTTGCCAATTTTTTGGCTTTACAATATAGTCTTTCCAAGTAACACAGATTAAGCCAATTGGCTTTTTTGAGTTTTAACATTGTTTTATGAAGACTTTTCCATGGCATCAAATTTTTAAAACGATTTTATTGTAACATAGGAAATGCTCCATTTATCGTGTGTTTTAAAAACAGCCCTGAAAGTTTTGCTAAAACTTGAATAAAACACTATATTAAGAGTGTTGTAAAAAAGTTGCAAAAGAATTTCTAAAGCTTCAATAAAAAAAATACTTTCCTGTTTTTATTGGGGTTTTGGTACCTGTTTTAATAAGGCACTCAATGCGCTTTTAAAACTAGAGTTAAAGCCAAGTTGAAAAACTGTTGTATTAGAACTGTGGATGTAGGCATGATAAAATCAAATGACAGATTTTTTGACAATCGAGAAGAACGTATACACGCTTAAACATTTTAACATTTTTTTAGATAGCATAACCTTTTGAAAGGATTTTGAGTGAGGGCTCCGAGAAAAACAAGTTCTCAAAATGATATAAATTAACACAGCTAAATTCATCTGAAAAATAAAAACAACAAGCTTTTTTATCACTTGAAATGATTTAAATGTTTATCTGAGAATGGCTAAAATCATCTATATTTTTTTTATATTGTAACTGTAATCTGAGGAAAATGTTGTTAATTGTAACACTCTAAACTCCAGTGCACAAAAATTGTTTGGAATAATTATTAGGACTCAATATAAGCATATCATGAAATTTGGTTTTATTTATAGGTGGAATGATCATTGATTTAAAACGATATCATTTTTTTCACTTATTGAATATATTTGATTAAGTTGGTTTTTTGCGTAATTAAATCGTACCAGTAAAAAATAATTTTTATTCATATTTTATTTCTGTAAGTTAAACAATCTTTGCAATATTTTTATTTGGGTGTTATTATCAAATCCGTTTTAAAGTTATTTTTAAAAGGATTACTCATATTTTTTTACGAGAACCAAATTGTTTCTTATTATGAATCAGCTATTTTTCATATTCTTTTGAAACAATTAAAAACTGTTCCGATTCGCCTAACAGAGTCATTAACACCCGTTGCTCTTGAAAAATGAATTTTAAAGTTTCTTGCAGTTTTCCAAGAAAACTCCTTAATTAATTTATACCATAGAAACTGGACATTGCTGAAAATGTCAAACGCATATTGGGCTTTATCTGCTCTGCGGTCTCAAAGCTGACGTATTGCAATATTGTCACAGTTTTTATTCAAATACGATAAGAATTATATTCGCTCCCCAGGGCGCTGAATATCTTTTCGTTTGTTCTACAGCCTTCGTATTTAAAACCATGTCCAAATGTCTGTTAAATAGAAAGGAAAATAAAATAACCCTAAATAATTTCCCCTGGCACAAACCGATATGTGTTCTGGGCTTGCACACGACCCAAAAACCGAATACGAAAAGAAAATACATAGGGTGAGTGCTCCTACTTTGGACCTAGAGCCTACTTTAGTCCTAAAATGACGAAAATTGTAAATAATTCATTTTGCTTTCATAGTATAAAGATACTACTATGCACACTATCAACTCTTATTCTTCCTGAATCCAACTATACCGCTTTTTGCCATAAAAAGCCTTTCTAATAAAGTTTTCAACGTTTCTCAAAGTGTATCTCCTCATCAGTGGTAAATCAGACAGCTCAGTTAGTAGGGCGCGTTTTGTAAAATTAGAACGAATAAGGAAAATCACTTTCTTTTTTGCTGTCCAAGCCAAATTTTGAAGGGAAATTACTCTCACTGAGAAGAATATGAACCATACAACCTATTTTTTTTTAAATAAATGAAAATTAATGGAAAACCCGGAAAATTTATAATGGGTCTAAATATAGGAGCATTTTGACTTTGATGTTCCATTTTTAGTCTTAACATCATTAAAACTTTGTTTCAATAACAACAATTCATCAAAAGAGCGAATTTTTAATTGGGGCTTAATTCAGAACCAATGTTGAACATTTCCAACATTTTTTGCCAGCTTAGCACAAAAAACTACAAGTAAGTGAACAAAAAAAGTTTCAGCTTTTGTTCTACTGATAGAGCTGTCATCGAGTAAAAGTGTTTGAAATATTCATAACAGAAATTTAAGTGTTTTAATCGTTGAAAATCTGTCATACTTTTTAATGATAATATTTGATCAAAGATTACATTTTTAATGAACTTGTTGATTTATTTTCGAAAATTTATGCTTTTTATAGGAATTTTAGATCTAGGTCCAATGAAAGGAACCAGTTCAGTACCAAAATAGGAACAGTAGGTTCAAAGATGGAAATTTTGGTCATCCATGTCTTTGCAAATCTTTCGATGACGGCGAAACCTATGTCGAAAATTTTCAATGATACTTGCAGATCAGATCATGAACTATTAATAAATTTCCTGAAAAATATAAACCTCACTCCCATTTATGAGAAAAGCATGATTTTTTGAAAACCACCGCTTAAAGGGTCCAAAGTAGGGCAACTAACCCTACTTGAAAAGTGAAAAACCAGAACAAGACGAAAAGTCTCCCGCCGTATATCAGAAAATTGGAGAAAATAGCGATATTAAAATGCAATATATCTTGTACCAAGCCCCAATGCTGCTGATTCTGTCGAAGTTGAGTTTACCGGATTTTGGCTATTACAGGCCGCCTTTCTCAACCCCTTCAAGTACCCACCCACGCCCTTGGCCGCCCACCGCAAGAGATAACTCGTTCCGTGAGGCTACATTGCATCCCCCGAAAAAAAAAGGATTTCCCCAAAGGCAAGGCCTCGATCCTCGGGAAATATTCTCTTTTCGGATGTGTCAGCCAGACAAAAAAAGATTACACATACGTATTCAGGGGAAATCAAGGAAGAAAATTGGAATCCTTAGGACTGAGACAGCAGCAGCGGCACTCGAGGACTCTTTTTTTTATCTCCTCACATTTGGCTCTAGCTGCTGCTGCTGCTTATTTTAGATTGGGTTGCAGAGGCCATTGCTGAAAAGTTGCTTCTGGAAGTGAAAAATTGCAGGCACTTTTTTCCAGCGCCACCCCCAACTTTCATCTTCTCTCCAATGTTGGAAGCCAGGAATATGCCAAGGGCGCGCGTTCGTTGATCGAATTCTTGAAATTGACAAAGGAGAAGCGATAAAGAATCCAGCTTTGGGGAATATTTTTCTTCTATTTCGGATGTGTGAAATGGTTTCGTGCGGCCAAAAAGCCAGCTTGCAGAATTCCAAATGAGCTGGAAGAACTTTACAGTAGAATGGAATTTCTACTCCTTGATTCTCTTGTTTCAGGCAACTTAAAATCTTTCATGAATTGTCAATCATTGATATCAGGATCTTCGCTGAACTTTACTGTACTTTATATTATAAACAGAATCATTGCTGCTTAATTCTGTTTTTTTTTTTTTGAAATTTTATTTGAATGCTTCATTGTTATCTTATGCATAGAGGAAGGTTGAGTTTTTTTTTTAAATGAGCTCCAATTTAATTCAATAAACTTCCTCAAGTGGCCGAAATAAAAGAAATTTTGCATCACATTCATAGAGTCGAACAAACGCCCAGAAGCACATTACGAACATAAAACATCTTATAAAAGACCAGCGTTTTGAATTATCATTAGCATTAATATTGTTGTCACAGGCGCTCGTTGTTCACAATTTATCTTTGATTTTCTTCCGTCCGCCGGAACTGAAACCTCATGCTCCACTATCAGTCGCTCGTTGCTTTCGGTATCCACTTGTCCGCTGCTGCCCCGAGAAACTATTCGCAAAATGTGGCAGCTCAAAAGTGCGCTCATAATTTGCAATTTGCAGTCCCCATCCTCATTTAAAAACGCCAAGCAGCAGAGCATTGCCGAAAATGCCCCAGCCAATCTTTCATCGCCTTTTCGCTCCCGAGAACAGGCCTCATAAAGCATACTCAATTTCCCAAACTTCCACACCGCAATATTTCAATGTTAATTTTTCCGCTTATAAAATTTTATTACAAAATGAGCATTATATGCAGCCAGCTCCGGAGAAGAAGGGCTGCTGCATTGTGTTGGCCATATCGTTTTCCCCCAAAAAAGCTGGTCAAGAAAGATGCATCGATGTTTGGCAACCGTCCTAGGTTGCCTTCTGCTGGTGGGTTTAAGCAAAAGTAAATGCCTTTTGGGAGTTACCTTTTACGAAGGTTGAGCTTATAAGTTTGAGCGATAAACTATTCCAACGGTTGGAATCTTCATGTTGAAGGGAATGAACTTATTTTAAAAAATATACATAAAACACTTGGATACTTTTAATATTTTTTGGCAGCATTATTTTTTTTTATATGATCAAGGTGAAATAATAGCTTCATATCTTTGTTTCGAAGAGCAATTGATTTTCGTATTTTCGTAGACAATCATTGTTTAGAAATCCGAATTTATTAATGCTTCGTAATAATAAAAACAATTTTCTAAATCATCGTTTGAAACAACCAGTATTCGGCATCGCTAATTGAAAAATTAGCGGCATTAATCAAATCGCTAACTCATTCAATTTTAGCGATCCTTAATTAAAACCGCTAAATGTGCGGAAAAAGTTATCGCTTCAAGCTTAAAGCGCTAATCGCTAAACGCTAACTGTTGATAAACAATAACGTAAACAGGATGGCAACAGCATGGATTATGGTTGCATCTAAATTCGTTTGCTCAAATACTTTACAAACATAGTGCAGATTGTTTATTGTGCCCACTCTGTTGAATAATCTTGAACCAGGTTTCACTTTTTTTCAAACTTTCAAATAGTTATGCAAAATTCGCATGATAGGAGCATTGCCAAACGTGTATCTAAAAAACTAAATGTAATAAAAATGCAAATTCATTCTATGGTGATACTATCTTGTATTTATTTTACCTGATTTGAAATACTTGTAAAAACTGCTTTGTGAAAAGTAAATATCTCATCCACTTAAACAAGTTGTAAAAAGCGGATTTTTCCAGCATTTATTATTCGAGACTTGCCGTGTGAGATAGTAATGTAAGATGTGAGAAAAAACTAAGAAATTTGGAAAAGCTTTTGAAAATCCATCGATTAACCTAGAAAGCACATTTCAACAAATCACCGCATGTGGACGACCATGCAAAAGTCATGTAAAATATTGATCAAGTAGGCCGTTTACTGTACTTTTGCAAGCAAAAAACGGTATCTAAAAATTGAAATTCTAGCTTTGAATTATCTAAATGATGTTTAAAATAGTTTAATACTGTTTAACAATATTTATTGAATTGTTTGTCTGAGAATGTTGAGAAAAGAAGTACTTAAAGAGAAAAAAAAGTTAATCTGTGTGAGACACTTCTGCCCTGAGACCATTCGAAGTGACCATTTTCACTTGGAGCGTATATTGGTGTAAGAATGATGCCCGATGTCTCCTTTACTTGTCAAATGACAAAAAGTCTACTTCTATCAGTAATCATTTGTGAATTTGAAACAAGTAAATGGAAGTTAGCGTTCTTTATTTAGCGGAACCAAAAAATAGCGGAACTTTTTGATTCGCTAGCTCAATCAAAATTTAGCGGCTAAATTAAACCGCTAACAAAAAGTTATCGGACTAACTAGCGATTAGCGGATTAGCGTTTTTGTGCCGAACACTGGAAACAACTCATTTAAAAACTAGGGTTGTGTCGATTGTGTTAAAGCGGAAACTACACATTTAGATTACTTTATAAAGAAAACAAATATAACGTGAGCTTCGTTGCTCGATACTATCAAAGATTTCAATATACATATTTCTGCTGAACTACTCAATTTGATTTGTTATGGTTGAAAACTGTTAGCCGGTTAGTGTACATAAACTCAAACCACATTTTCGAATGTGATGGGAAGAATTGAAAAAACGTGAAATATCAATGAAAGAAAGAACATTAGCTGTAAATATCATGAATTTTTCAAAAAAGATAAAACGGCTCATAGACGGGACTCGAACCCACAATTTCCGCTTCAGTACAGCGACGCGTTAGCCAATCACACCATGGTGAAGGTGACAAAATAGGCTCCAGCATGCGTACATATTGAGCTCCATCGATCGACTACTGAATCTTCTATCGCCACTCTGCATCAAGGGATTGAAATCAAGAGAAAATTCCTTGCATTTGGAGTGGTAATGATCAAAATTCCACAACTGCTTAACAAATTGCAATTATTGGCAACAATTAGCACATTTTCAGTCTCTTTGAGCACTGGTTACTATCATTTGATCTCAAACCTTCTAATTTTCTCTAACAAATTGCGACAAATTATCAAAAACTACCTTGGCTGCACAATTTGTGAGATCATTGTGGAATTTTCTCCCTTCATTTCAGTTCCCCACACTGTATATTTTGCATGCGTTCTTTGCCCACTGTTGATCTCTATATTGTTTCTCTTTCACCACCTATCGACTCGGTGTCTCTGTTGTTTCTCTATCACCACCCATCGACACCTTTTTGCCTAGTCCAGAGCCAAGCTGGACAACTTCAGCCGAGGATCGAGATTGTTAGGAAAAGTTCGCTACAATTGTTCATCTTACGAAATTCAGCTACGCTACCGTAAGCATGCGTTTGCTGATTTTGATAGTTGGAAGATTTTGTTGGTGTTGCGGGAAAGCTCGACATTCGATGATACTTTTAAACTTTTTGAATTCAGGGATGGTGTTGAAACCCACGATTGGCAACATGCGTATTGACGATCGCTGAAGGAACTGGCATCGCTAGTGTAGTGTTGGATTGTGACTGATTGTGAATATAGTGTAGCGTGGTGATTTATTATCTATGCTTTTTTAGTTCTGAGCGTGTAGTGATTGTGTTAAACCAAGCCAAACTCGAGTATTTATAGTTAAGAGTGTAAAATCACTGTCCCAGACGTTCTTCTCCAGCTGATTCGGAGCAACAACAGCTTATTCTGGAGGCTTCTGGTAGGTGAGATTAATCATACAACATGTACACGGAAACAACAAACAAGTAACATACTCCCTGAAGGCAGAACTCTGGTGCGTAGGATAATGCTCGACGTCATCTAAGCCCTTTAAACTCAGTCGGTAGAGCATGAGACTATTAATCTCAGGGTCGTGAGCTCGTGCCCCAGGTTGGGCGCCATGATACAACTTGAGCATCATTGACTTTCAGTGTGTGCTACAAAGCCCCTTACCACAACACAAATACGCTAAACGCAAATCTTTTAGCAAATATAATTATTTACTAACACACAAAATTTTAAAAATTTAAGCTAGCTTACAGTCATGGTTGTCCATTTCTTCCCGAGCGGCTTGAAAAATGCAACTCAGTGAACTTTTCGTTCTGAAACACTTGCCCTGCTCTGTTTAGACGACGGGCGTACACCCAATCAAAGAGCAGAGAACTTTTCGCCAGGGTGAGAGCATGAGAAAAAAAATCATCACTTTAAGTGTAGGGGAGCAGCGTTAAAGCAACTCTGTAGGCTTGGTTCTTTTCCAACAAGAAAAGGAAGAAGAAGAAGCAATATCGTTTCGTGCTGTTTGTTTGCTTACTGTGGTAGGAAGAGAAGGAAGAAAATGCACTTCAGTTTTGTGATTCGGGATTTCTCCTGCTCACACAGTCAGTAGTGTTGCTATTGGGGCACCGGTTTTGCTCGACACTTGGCTTCGGCTGTACTCGGAAATGAGTGTAGAGCATTTCGGAATGAAGTGTGGTGCTCTACAAATCGTAGAAGATAACGGTGCGATTTACGCAGCGCACTGTCGGATTTGAGAAGTGCGGACCAACCGTGCTTACAGTAGATCTACTCACAAGCTTGTTTTTCCTACCATAACATCAAAACCCGTAACAATTGTATCACAGCTCGGTTTCATCAATTATCACAGATTCTGGCAACCCTTTCTGGCTGAACTGCTTAACGGGCGCATGGCAAAGGCCCGGAGCACCTCCGCTGTCTGCTTTCGGCTTGGCCAAACGACTGAGCTGCTAAAAAAACGGCCCTGTAGAAAACAAACATTGTTTTTTTTAAGTTTTTCTTCCCTATTCTGTCACTCACCACCCTGTTAGGGCCGTTGGCGTTGATGAACCGGTTACTGCCAGCATAGTCTGCAATCTTTGGCTCTGCTTTGTTTAACGTGTTCATCGTCGGGGCTGGCGAGCGTTACGTAGAGCTCAACGTTCCTGGAAGTTAAAAACAATGGATGTTTAATCGATCCATTTTTATCCGAAATGTTTTCGTTCTCCTCACGCCTATGTGGAATGATCCGGTTCTTAATAGGGTACGGCTTCGGAATGCAACAGATTACTTGACTTCAACAGAAGCAGTGAATTGTTTCGCTGTGCTTTGTTGTTTGTTTTTTCTTTGTTTACATTCACACACGTGTTTTAGTTTGACAGGTTATACCCTTAATTATTCGCATTAACACAATCACTACACGCTCAGAACTAAATAGACATAAATAATAAATTACAACCCAAGTAACACCGATAGTTTTATTGGACTCCTCAAGCCCTTTATAAAACCAAAACTTTATCAAGTAGCCTGCTATAAAACTTCAAATGTTACTTGGGAATGCTACAAAAGCTATCCGCTACACGTAAGCTTCAATTTCCGTTTCTTGGTTTATAGAAAAACATTATTATTTACATGTGCTAACCTATCCGTATTTTTGGTAATCAAAGTGTTTGAATATTTTTGTCACTTTGTAGGTTTTCTTTGTGTATTTTGAAATGATTCATTTAGTTCACAGTAATAAGGTACAGTTACTTACGATCTAATATAAACTAGAGAAACTTAAAGTGCTAATAAAAAGTTTGAGCACTATGGCCACGCAAGTTTTAAAACTGTAAACGTTTTGGTGATGATCTGCAGTTTTTCCTGAACGTCAGTAGTTACTGTCACGGCGACAGTGGCGTACATCAATAAGCCCCCACATACTTAGGGTCGGCCATCGTCGCGGTAACATGCTAATTGGTGGAAAGAGAGGTAATGAGAAAGAAACGTTGTAAACAGAAAAAAGAAAACTCATATAGCAAGAAAAAAATTTTGTTTCGATTGTAGTCGTTTTAACATATTTATGTCATTCGCGACTTCTATCAACGATGCAATTGGCGGACAGTCATTGTGATCGATGTTTTTTTGCTGTTGGGCTCGAACTCACGGACATCGGCTCAGGAAGCAACTGACTTGTCAAAGTTATGATGAAAAAAAAGGGCTCAAGTATCCCCATTCTCCCTTACTGCATGTATCCCTTTTCAAATTTGCTGTGATTTTTATTTACTGAGAAAATAATAAATACAGTTCAGAATAAGTGTTAAACATTGTAAATTTGGAATTTTCTTTTCAAAGTTTGCAAGTTTAATGTGGCCTATATAGGTTTAGTTGCCCTACTTTGGATCTTTTAAGCGGGGTTTTTTTAATAATCCTGTGTTTCTCATAAATGGACGGGAAGTTTATAACTTTCAGGAAACTTTTTTATAGTTCATGATCTAATCTGCAAGTTTCAATGATAATTTTCAACATAGGTTTCGCCTTAATTGAGAGATTTGCAAAGATATGAATGATCAAAATTTCTAACTTTGAACCTACTGTTACTATTTTGGCACTGAAACGGTATTGCTCTTTCAGACTTATTTTGGATTTTCTCAACTCTTCCTGTAGAAGAAGAAGCACTACCGCAAACGTCAAACATGGAAACCGAACTTTGAAACTGAAATAAATCTTCAGAACACTTTCATGCGTTTTTTTACTAGCCAAACATCATGTTTCAGAATCAATCATGATTTTTCAGGAACATTTCAAACCATTTAAAATGATTACTGCACATGGTAACGTTATGATTGGAACATTGTTTACCTATTTAAAGAACTTATGGTATATGGTAAACTTGATTGAAACTTCAATCAGAAGGAAGAAGAAGAAAGAATGCAGATCTAATTTCAAATTGTTTTTCTCCGCATTTTTATACACAAAATCGAAGGATTAACAAACAATATAGTGAATTTTTCTTTCAAACTTTGAATCTTTTGCAAATTTATGTGTTCGAAAAAAAATGTCAAAAACTAATTCCAGAGTTTAATTTCAGTAAAAATGCTAAAAATTAGTTCAATTACTTTTGACAGCTTTCTCTAAGTTGCTGAATTTTTTGTGATTTTCATCCGCAAGGATGATTCAGTGCTCAAGATATTTCAATCATCATTTAAATAAAGATTTAAAAAACGACTGAAAAATCTTGAGCGATGAATTATCCTTGCAGATGAAAATCCCAAAAAAAAAACGACTGAAAAATGATATTGGCATGAATTTTTAAAAATTACGTAGTATTTTTATCATGTTTATTAAAAAATTGTTTTATGAAAAAAAATCCTGAAACCGTGATTAATTATTTAAATATTAAGTAAAAACCAATAACTTCAAACAGCTTTGTTGCAAATCGCCATTCGACTCAATCAAACAAATATTGTGCATTGTTTGGGAACTGACAACACAAATACTTCCGACAATCTATTGTGATTTTTTTCTTGCGCTAGAGTTTTCACACAAAAATTTCGTCAATCTTAAATTTCGCTGCTCGATTTCGTACTTTTTCTTTACTTTTTCATATACGTACATCTCTTGAATAAGAGAACTAAAAAATCACAGCAATCATCAAAATAAACAAAAATACATGGAACTTTACTTCGAGCGAAATTTTAAGGTAACTCTTGATGTATTCAACTGCGATATTTTTATTGAAAAAATCTTTTTTTCTAGGTCAAATAAGGGTTAAAATTTACCACGAAGAAGTTTTCCGATAGTTCCACCAATGAATTTTCTCTTTCAAAGTTGTAAGTAAAAATAGATTTGTGCCAAAAGCAATGTTTTTTTTTATTTTCATACTCTTGCAGCATTAAGTACTCAATATCTGCTATTTCAAACGTGGCTATACTGGAATCGTGAAACTGTGAAATTCGAGACAAGGACGACTCAAGAGCCTCAAGAGTGTTCTGGATCTAATCATGGTTATGACCGTCTATGACTCAGACACATGTAATTACTGAAAATAAATAAATTTGAAGAACTGAAGGAATAATCTAATTAATAAATTTAAATAATTTAATTTCATAACCAAAATGTTTGGAAATATTTCACAAATCTCTTAATAATTCTTATGGAAGGGGGTCAAAAAATGGCTAGAAAATGGACGTGGGTTTAGTCTAAAAACGGACAGCAGAAAACGTATCATCGTCTGATAAAAGTTTTCACCAAGGCCTTGAATCGGTCCTAAATTTGTCTGTTTCTTGATTCGGTTTCAGATCGCTTCTTCCTATCTTTAATATATTTTCCCCCGAAATATTTTGTAGTCTAGTATACTGCCCCTACTCGCATAAAAGTCCCATATAAATTTTCGTCATTTTACATCTAACCCGACAGTTCGTCATTTTGAACATAGGGCTTCAATATAAAACAATAAAAAAAAGAGATTTCGTTCTAGAAATTTCGAAAAAAAATATCATCTTGTGGCTGTCCCATATGGAATATACCCGCATAACAGTCCCATATGTGAAGTACACGGATTTGGTTACTTTTCAATGCTTCTTTCGGCGAAATAGTCTTTGGTTTATTGCTTTGAACCATTTAAAAAAGATTTAATTCACTTGATGTCGGATTATGTACCCTAGTTTTCGAAGCCAGATCAGTAAGAAGGAAGGAATGACTTCTTAAGCGAAAAACTATCAGAAGCAGTCAAAAATCGTAAAAAGATTCAACTTACAATCCGGAATTAACGATATTTTTCCAAAAGTATGTTTCTTTTAATGAAAATTGTATTTAAAGGATCAAAAATGATCAAATTTAAGTCTTAGAAAGAAGCTTGGTGAGAAAAACATATTCTGTATGAGACTGTTATGCGAGTAGATTTAAAAAAGGTTTGAAATATACTCGCATGACAGTCCCATAACGAAAAAAATGGTGCCCCCGACCTTACCAATGACCCAATTTCGAAAATTTCAGGTCTTACGATTTATTATGACAACCTAGAACACTTTCCATCAAATGTTTTTCGTTTATGCTGAAAGTTGTGGTCACAATTTCAAAATATATTCCAAAACAGAGAAAGCCGATTTTCTCGCTTGCTTGTTTTTGCATATGGGACTGTTATGAAAGTAGGGGCAGTATAGATGCGGCTTAAAATCTCGGGTGCAATTTTGTGAAGGAATGTCACATTGCAAATTTGTCAGCTGATAAATATGTGTAAACTATTTTTTCAAGAACGTACAAAACTAGGTGAGAAAACGATTTATGTAAATTTTTGACAATTGAAATCAATTGCAAGCGAATCTAATTATTAAAGAAAATCTCAATAGTACAAACGTATTTTTTCTTCATTGGAAGTCAAGCATCTGAAGTTAAATTTAGTGCTGGCGCGATAGAAATATTGAATAGCAACTAAACTTGAAATCCTAAATTTGAATGAATTGAGTCCACACAAACATTCAACATTATCACCTAATATACAGTTCAACGAATGTTTCAAATAAGTCATAGATGTTTTAAAGTAACCGACTCTTATCGATGTCTAATAGTTTACAAAACTCGCCGAGAAATTGATTTATTCATTTAAATGATAATTTAGTGCATCTTAAAACACGATTTACATATCATATGATGATTTGCTTTAGTGTTTCTCGGCTACACTGACGAAAATGCAACCTAGCAGAGCTGTTAAGTTACGGTTGTCAAATTTTGGGTCTAACTACCGTTGCAAAAATCCATTTTTTCTCTGAATACGCAATACCTTTGATTGGAACGAGAACTAAAATTACTAAAAAAAAGTACGGTTTTTTGAAAATAAATAAACAAATTCATTAAAAATGTAAACTTCAATCAATTATCAGTATGAAAAAGTATTTCAGCATTCGAACATTCAAAAAACTAAACTATCTGTCTTTATATCATGTACACGTTCATTCCTCGTCAGATCTATCAGCAGAACAATAGCTGTAACTTGTTCGTGTTTACTAACTTGTAGTTTATTTGCGTAAAGCTGGCAAAAAATGTTTGAAATATTTAAAATTGATTCTGAATTATACCCCAATTAAAAAGTCGCACCTTGGTTGATTCGTTGGTATTGAAAACTTTGTGTTTTGGTGATGTCAGTTCTAAAAATTAAACATCTAAGTCGAAAGTTCCCTTTGACCCTTTGCCAATTTTCCGAGTTTTCCATTGATTATCATGAATTTTAGGAAAAAATAGGCAGTATGGTTCATATTTTTTGCAGTGAAAGTATTACTTTTAAACTTTGGCTTGGACAGTTAAAAATCGTGATGTTTCCTTAAACACTATAATTTCTCAATACGCGCCCCACTAATTGAGTTGTCTGATTTACCACTGAGGACGAGGTTCATTTTTAATAACGTTGAAAATTTTATCAGAAAGACTTTTACTGGCAAAAAACGGTATGGTAGGATTCAGGAATAATAAGAGTTCATTGTGTGCAAAGGAATATCTTTATTTTAAGCCAGCAAAATGAAATATTTACAGTTTTCGACATTTTAGAACTAAAGTAGGCTCTAGGACCAAAGTAGGAGCACTCATCTTATTCGATTTCTCGCAGAAATTTTTGTTTTAAATTCATTATTAGAAATGTAAGCATGCATGGATCACCCTCCTCTTGAGAATAAAAGTTTCATATCCTTTGGAACTTTTGAAGACCATTGAATTTTGTGCATGTGAGTTATTGTTAAGGAACCAGAGTATAATTAAGATACTTCTTTCGTAAAAATCTATTCTAAAGATTCTGAGTCGCACCAGTTTCAATTTCTATAAATTATAACTTATTCCTAAAGTACACTTCGAAGGGATTATTTTCCACAGAGATTTTTAATGTGTTGATTAAATTATTTGCACAACAATAAGATGGAATTTATAGAAAATATTGTAAGAGAATTTGTAGTGGACTTTATTTAGAGCAACTCTTTATAAAGTCTTTTTTACACATATACTTAGGGTCTTTAATTGATTTTAATTTTTATATACATAACCTACAGAAGAGAGTTTTTTATAAATCAATTCAATCTTCAAAATTTTATCCGTTCGAAACTTTTTCTAGACATCCACAAGTTTAAACGCAACAAATTATGCAACTTTGGTAATGCTTCGATAATTTTATACATCATTCATATTTTAGCGTTTCTCTTCACAGTAGAACATGCATTTTTGTATTCCAATCGAGAACGATAAATTTGAGAATCAGGAATTTGAAGCATGATTTCTACATTTTGAAATTAAAGTGAGTTCTGAAAGACTACTTTTTCTATTACTATTGCAATTAAGAGTTCAAATCAATATAAATAGATCAAATAATCATATTTCAGTATTAATTTTGTTTCCAGATTTTTATTGATATGATGATGGATTGCACCCACCAAAATTGCTCCAAAACAAAATCATTTTACCCATAGTATAATGGCTTATAAATGTTAATTCATGGTGCTTTCAATTGGCAGAAAATGCATGCTCATTCGGCCGTTTTCCAGAAAACCGAAAATCTGCCTGAAGTATTTTGCTTATACTTCATGCCAAAGACTTGGAAACAAATTTATCCATCCTTTTACTACTCTTCTCCAAGACTTCAATTCTGGCCGCGTGAAAACCAAAAACCTTTAGGAGTCGAAATTGCTTTTTATCTCACTTGTCGATGTGGCTTTTACTCTACCGATTTCCAGCATCCGATATATATGTACCTACGTATGCATGAGAACGTACTGGGAGGCCCTGGAGCTGCTTCGGGGAAGTAAAAGTTTTTCCACCCGCCTTTGGACAGTTTTAGAGCCCGCACAACAATCACTTTTTACCCACTATTGTGGAAGAATGGAGAGTTCAGAAAAAACATTGCGAAAAAGACAAAGACACCATGATAAACTGTCGAACATCAGACGGGAAAGACGAGCATCATGGTCGAGTGCACTTTCGAGCTTTCGAGTTTGTCGAACAGCCCCTGAGAAATCTACGTATCTATACAGAAAAGAACCGGATCTCCAAAGTTGTCGGAGTTGTTGGAAAACAACAAGTAAGCACCAATAAGCACCCCAACAAACACCAAGACCAAGACTAGGCGAACAGAGTCAAACCAGCTCAGCCCAAGGAAGGGATGTTTTCCTACGCTCGCTCATCCTTCTCGAGGTAGCACTTTCGGCGGCCATCAAGATTGCATGAGGGCGCAAAGTGAAATATGGGTGTGAAGATGGGAAAGGAGCAACAAAAAAAAAATCGAGCATTAATCATTCGGAAGCAATTTGCCACCCTCGGGGTTGTTTATGGGTGATGTTTTGGGTTAACAATTTTCAAGGGCCGCCACATACGCAAACTACTGTAAACCGTTCTATTTATAGAAATACTACATTTTAAAGCATAAATATAACTACATAAATAATTTGAAATGTTTTTTTTTTTCAAGTTTAGAATGGCGTATTTATAGAAAAATCGGATTAACGCAACGGTAGTCATATCCGTGATTTGACAACCGTAATTTGACATCTCTGATGAAAAGTCACATTTTCGCCAGTGTAGCCGAGTAACACTAAAGCAAATCATCATACCAATGTATAGATATCGATTTTCAAGATGCACTAAATTATTATTTTCGGCGAGTTTTGTAAATAATTTGATATCGATCAGAGTTGGTTACTTTAAAACATCTAAGACTAATTTGATCTATTCTTTGTTCTGCTTATGTAAATATGTTGAATGTTTGTGATAACTCTGTACATTTGAACCTAGGATATCTTAGGATTCTATCGCGCCAACAATAAATTTAACATCGGAAGTCGGACTAACTTCCGACAAAGAAAATTGAAGTACTCGATTGTCAATAGTCTGCGTTTTGCTGCCAGGTCACCAGTGACGTTTCTAAAAATGTGATATGGATGCATATTTTTGTTTGATTGATTCGAATGGCGATTTGCAGCAAAGCAGTTGGTTGGGTTTTTCCTAATATGGTAATATATAAATAGTTATTTTCAAGCCTTAACGATTTTTTTTTTCATAAAACAGGTTTTGAAACTAAAGAAAGAGTGAAAATACTTTTAAATCATAAAGATTGCATGCTAGCATGCATTTTGCAGAAGTTTTTCTGCGATTTTCATCCGCAAGAAGAATGATTCATCTCTGAATATTTTTCAATCGTCAATTTTTGGTTGGTTTTTAAGGATCAACTTTTGGAATCAATGGTCAACTGCAACTGCTTACTCGTATCTCCATCAAATCATCCCATTTCAAATTATAATGAATTTTAAATTGGTAAATAAGCAGCTTAGGGAAAACTGGCAAATTTTTTCCAAAGAAGTGTTAAATAATTTATTTTTGCAATATTAATCAAACAACACTCTGGAATTAGTTTAAGGTGAAGTTCTGAAAACGAAAATTTGGCAGAAAGATTAAAAATTTGATGGAAGAAAATGTCTTTTGATAAATATCAATCCTTTGATCTTATATATAAAAATACGGAGAATTCTGCATACTTTTAAAACCCAGTTTACCAAAGTGCTTTAGGTAAACAAGCTTCAATCAAAACGTTAGTTGAATTAAAATAAGAAACCAAGTGCAGTTTTTACATTAAATGGATTAAAATGTGGTTGAAATATCATGACTGATTCCGAAACATGTTTGTGTAAAACGCAAACGCATGAAAATGAATTGAAGTTTTATTTCTGTTTCTAAGCTCAGTTTCTATGTTTGATGTTTGCGGTAGTCCTTCTTCTTTTTTTGGAAGAGTTTAGAAAATCCATAATAAGACTAAACGAGCGATATCTGCCTTCTTCTTTGTATCGACACTCAATGTCGAGAAAATCTACGTATACTAAAACAAGCTAAAATACGAAATAAATAAAATTTACTCCAAAAACGGGTATTTATCATTGCACTTTACAAGAATTATTCATGATTATTGAAGTACGCTATGAATTTCTGCCATAAATCAGTTCAATGTTGCATAAGCTACTAAAAGCAGGTTTCGCAACGAGTTACATACACATTTTTTTTTGCAAAACTACAAAATTCTCTTCAGAATCTAACTGTATAACTGTAAAACTGTATTTATCGAGCAGTAGAACATGTCGACATTGTTTTTTTCGGTAGAAAAAGCAGGCAACTTAAAAACCAAATTTCGTAACTAAAAACAAACATTTTATTTGCAAAGAAATTAATTTTTGATAAATGTTTTGAAATCAATTTTCCTGCAAAGTTTGAAAGGTCTTAAAAGAACTATAATTTTGAATGAAAACTCAAATGATTCAAATCATTTTATTTCCCAAATTATTTTTTCTCAAATGAACGTCGAAAATGTAGTGTAGTTAAATATCCAAGTTGGAAAATAACTTATTTATTTTTATATTTAGCTTTGAATCTTGTTTTTGAAAAATGATAAGTTTATTTGCGCTCATCAGATAATAATTCAAACCCTTGTGTGATGTGGGGAAAAAACTAGCAAGAATCCTAATCTTCATACGTTGCAAAGCTTTCTTTCTTTCTTGAAAATGGTTTCTGATTCATCCTGTAATTCGTGAGTCTACAATGTAAGCAATAATAGAAAATATTCTACTGATGTGGACGAGGACTCGGTAGGCTGTGTCTGTCGATGACGGACGTGTTTGATTATTGAAGAAAATTTTCGAGACCGTTCAAATTCCAGTTCAAACCAAGTTCAAGTTCTGAAGTTAATTTCTAGTCAAAACCAAAGGTTTCCCGGTATCAGCCCTACAAGACGGAGATATTTTCAAGAGGTCTCAAACGCTCATTTCAAAAGTATATTGTCCTGTCTTCCTGGAATGCTGTCGGCCGCTCATACTAATCAGGGATGAAACCTTCGGGGTCATTTATTGATGTTTGGTATCCGGAAAACGTTAAAGCTAAGTATTCTCATATTTTATTCATAATAAGTTGATCAAAACTTGTAAATTTAACTTAAATACCAAAATGTTGTCAATGTGGAAAAATGTTCACAAATATTCGTGCAACATTTATAATGCCACAATTCAATATTTTTCAAACTAATCTTTATTTCATCAATTCAAAATAAAAATTTGATCAGTTCTTTTACAAACTTTCATCCCTTTCTCATTTTTACTAACCTATCTATTGACTACTAGGACGTGGCCGGCACCGTTATTGATGTTTAAGGGGGGGGTAGGGTCTAACACTTTCAAAAAATCGATTTTTTTATTTTTTTATTTTCTTATTGTAAAACATTTCAAGAATGTTGTGTCAAATTTTCAAGTCAATTGAAGCAAAACTGTAGAAGTTATAGGCCTTTATCCCCTCCTATCTAATACTGCAAGAATGCAAGAGCAGAAACTTCAAACGCGTTTTTCTCGAAAGCACATTTTTAAAGTCCGTGGACATCGTCATTTGAAAACTACTTATCCGATTCTTTTCAAATTTGGAACATATATTCTACATATCAAATTCCAGACCCCAACGTTTTTCTTTTTTGATTTTTTTACTTTGGGGAGATTTTAGAGGTGAAAAATGGCGGATTTTTAAGTGAAAAATCGTAGTTTTTACTTCAAACAGCCACAAAAATTTCATAAAAATATTTTTAAGTTAAACAAAAACGTTGGGGTCCAGAAAAACATCTATTAAAAATATTTTGCTCCGATTTTTTGACTTCAGATGATTCTGTGCTGAGATACAGTGTCCACCGCAAATCCTGTTTTCTAAAAGGCATCCTCGAAAATGCTCTGTCACCGGCTCATTTTTCAATATTTTTCTACGAAAAAATTACTAAATGTTCTTTTAACAATGCTTTGTATAATGCAAAAAATTTGAATACATTTGTTTGAACGATAGCTCTAGAAAAAAATCGTGAAAATGGTGTTTTTTTATACCCGTTAGACCCTACCCCCCCCCCTTAAAGAGAGAGCATCAGTTTTGTGCATTGTGAATGTGTAGCCAATCCCAAGTTCCGTTCATTTGACCTTTGAACAAAATTGATGGCCTCGGAGTAGCAAACATTGGCGATGTGGAACTTGTTCTACTGAGCCACTCCTGCGATTTCGGAATCCGAAATGTATTGCATGTATTTAAACCAAGCTTAGAAATCAATCACAGAGTTTACTAGAATACTATAAAATTAAAAGACTTTTTAAGGTGCATTTCGGGTTCAACGATTCAAGGTGGATCAAGCTAAGCTAATATTCTTCTGATGTGGACGCATAAAGCCAGTAAACCAGATTTGAAATGTACTTAAAATTCATAATCAACAGTAATCCATTTTTTAAATGGCACTCGACATTTATTCTCGAATCTTTTTTTACTACCATGGAAAAAAATCTTCAATTTGTTCCAGATTATAGCCCATATTTTTCAACTTTACAAAACTGTTCATTGATTTTACTCTGTGCGTGACGATAAAACAGAACACATTTACTTGATCTTTTTAAGCTGTCAACTCTCGGTGTGTTTCGAAGAAGCACGTGAAGATAAAGAAAAGTATAGTATAAGGTTGAGCTTTTTCCAATTTGATGATTTTTGAGGAATTAATTTTCTTAATTGTTAGTTTCCATATTCATAAAATGTAAATTATTATGGTAAAATTTTAATTATAATTAACATCCAACTTAAATAATTTACTTGAAAACCGGAAGAATTCTATTTTTATTAGAAAGAATCAGGACCGGAGAAAGCCTTCGTAATAAAATTACTATGTTATGACATTGATATATTGCAATTTCAAAACCTTTCGTTGATTTTTCATAACTAGTATAAGGTTGCCAGATAGCCCGGATATTTAATACTTAATTTGATAGCAGTCCGGTTCGGCACGGTTGCCCAGATTTCATTGAAAAATGCCCGGATTTTGCCCGGATTTATTCACTTTATTTCTCAAATAAAACGAAAAAAAAAACAACACCTCCAAAGCGCAATTTATTGAGCAAGATTTATAAAAAGAATTTTGAAAGGTTTTTTGGAAGTCTAAAATACCGCTCAAAATCTATCGATAAGATTTGGTGAAAGTTTTTTTTTCATTATTTTTTTATTTATGTCGAGGAATTTCTGAGTTTTGAGAAAATTTGCCTGGATAATGCCCGGGTATTGCCCGGGTTTATGGCCGTCCATTTGAAATCGAATACCCGCATTTTGCCAGGTTTTTATATAAAATTACGTTATCCGGATACGTACTGAAAAAAATCTACCAACCTTTAACTAGTATGTAGATAAAAAAAAGAAGTAATCGATTCTTTAAGATAATATATGTTTTATAATAAAATGTGTGTTACTATACACTGAATTAAAAATCTTGAATTGATTTTTATTTTGGGGCCCCCTCCGAGTTTCAGATTTCATAAAGTTTGAAATTTTAAAATAACTTGCAGGTTTTGATTGTTATTTAGACCAAAACATTCATTTTTTCTCCTCGAGGCCTAGGACAGTTGATCCATTACACTCCCCTTAATCGGAGATGGAAGACTAAAGTTTTCGACAAGGAAGTGTGCACCGAAGCTGTATACATGCAGGACTCATCCCAGGTCCATAATGCTGAGCAGCTGACGAAAATGATGGTAGCGGTGTGCGACATGACCATGCCCAGAAGAAATACACCGAAATGGTGGCGACGACCGGCTTACTGGTGGACTTCAGAAATAGCTGAGCTTCGTACTAGCTGTCTAAAAGCGAGGCGACGAGCTCAACGGGCGAGAAATGAAGCCGACAGAGAAACGAGAGGTGCCGTTTACCGAGCAGCCAGGGTGGTACTTTTTTTTTTGAGTGGCACTTAACACGTTCGTCGCCACGTCACCCATATATGGGTGACGGCTCTCTTAAGCAAGGTTGCCGCTCAGTTCTGCCACGCGTTGTAAATCTGAAGCTCTCTCGCTTTACTTTCATGCTCTGAGATTTTTTTTGGGCGACGAACGTGTTAAGCGAGCTATTAAAACAAGCAAAAAAAATGCTACAGAGCGTTATGCCAGAGCGTAGATGATAACCCATGGGGCCAAGCCTATTATAGAGTTGCACTGGCGAGATTCGGTGGCCCAAGGTCGCCGACCGAAAACTGTCCGGGAAAACTGAGAGAGATCGTTGCACATCTTTTCCCGCAGCATGGCCCGACGCAGTGGCCACTTACCCCGTACGATGCGGGTGCACACGACATCGAGCCAGTAACGAACGAAGAACTCGTGTTTATCGCTAAGAAACTTGCGGTGAATAAGGCCCCTGGTCCGGACGGAATCCCAAATGCAGTGCTGAAGGTGGCAGTACAGACCATTCCGGATACATTCAGAGTGGTGCTACAAAAGTGTCTCGACGAGGGATCTTTTCCCAATTCGTGGAAAACGGCGAAGTTGGTGCTACTACCGAAACCTGGGAAACCCCCAGGGCATCCATCATCATATAGACCCATTTGTCTGCTGGACACCCTTGGTAAGCTACTGGAGAGGATAATATTCAACAGACTTATTATCTACACAGAAGGCGGAAGTGGACTGTCGGACAGACAGTTCGGTTTTCGGAAAAGGAGATCTACGGTGGACGCCATCCGTATGGTGACAGAGAACGCGTAGTGCGCATATAAAAAGAAGCGGACAGGTGTTCGTCACTGCGCCATTGCGACGATCGACGTTAAGAATGCCTTCAACAATGCCAGCTGGGAAGCGATTGCCAAAGCGCTTCACAGGATGCTTGTTCCCAATACTCTCTGCAGGATAATAGGAAGCTTCTTCGAAAATCGAATCCTGACGTACGAAACTGAAACTGGGATACGATCTACTGTCCTAACAGCGGGTGTTCCACAGGGTTCCATACTCGGACCTGTGCTTTGGAATGCCATGTATAATGACGTGTTAACGCTGAAACTACCAGCAAGCGTGCAGATATTCGAATTTGCTGACGATATCGTGCTCATGATTACCGGCGAAACAATCGAGAAGGTAGAAGACCTTGCAACGGTGTCCGTAGAAAGGGTTGGCATCTGGATGGAGGAAGTTAAGCTTCAGATAGCTCACCATAAAACTGAAGTTCTGCTCGTGACTAATAAAAGAGTTGTGCCGCACATGGAGATTACTATTGGAGGGCACACGGCATCTTCGAAACAGCAGCTGAAATACCTTGGAGTAATGGTCGACCATCGCTTAAGTTTTGGTGCACATGTCAAATACTGTTGCGAAAGTGCATCGAAAGTCATAGATTCATTGGCCTGGATTATGCCGAACTGCCATGGTCCAAAGAGTAGCAAGAAACGTCTCCTTGCGAGCGTAGCACTGTCGAAACTACGATACGGAGGAGCGGCCTGGAGCTCCGCGATAGAGGTAGAGCGCAACAGATCCAAATTACGGAGCACACATCGGTCGATAGCCATGCGAGTTTCCTGTGCGTACAGGGCCATATCAGCAGATGCAGCTTTTGTCATAGCGGGCATGGTTCCCATCGACATAACTCTGGCGGAGGATATGGAATGTTACAATGCAAGAGCTGTTAGAGGAGTGCATAATATTCAACGAGCAGCGTCAATGCTCAAGTGGCAGGAGCAATGGGACGCATCGAACAACGCAAGATGGACGCATAGGCTAATCCCGAGACTTTCGGACTCGGTAAATCGGAAGTATGGAGAGGTCAACTTCTACCTGACGCAGTTCTTTTCGGGTCATGGGTGTTTTAAGCAATACCTTCATCGGTTTAAGCTTATCAGCTCGCCTTATTGCACGGAATGCGTAGAGACGGAGGAATCGGCAGAACATGCTATCTTTGTCTGCCCCAGGTTCAATTCAAGGCGTCAACAACTTCAAAATTTGAACGCTGAAAACATAGTGAGTGAAATGTGTCGCGACGAACAGTCATGGCGTGCTATAGTCGACGAAATCTCGCAAATCATGCGCGATCTGATAAGGATCAGGAAAGATGATGAACGGAGAGAGCGAGATAGTCAACCAAATTTGACAAGCTAATGTCTTGGGCCTCGTATGACACTTCAATTCAAAAGCAACGCGATCTTAGGGCGCGGTATAACCCTAATCTGGACTCATACGTAAGGTGAGACTTAAAAGGTCTCACGTACTCAGCTACGATCTTTCCTGCAGCAAAAGGAAGCGGAGATACCATTCGGGGTGGTCGTGTCGGGATTCTAGCTTGGTAGTTTCTTAGAAATCCTGCGAAAGTGGTTGCTGTGACGGGCGCGAGTTACTTTGAAAGCGTTACCTAACCGGCACACGTTTCGAGGTCCCCGGGATAGTGGATGCTGTGACGGGCGTGAGTTATTATGAAAGCGTTACCTAACCGGCACACGTTTCGGGGTCTTCCGTACCAGTCTGAAGTTGGCGATAGAGGAAAAGGAGAAGGAGGAAAAAGGAGAAAAAGGATAAAGCAGAACGATGATCAAGGAGAAATTGAGGAAAAATTGAGAAAGAGGAAAAGGGTGAGATGTATAAGTGCATGAGCACAGCCTACCCCTTGATGTAGTATCATAGGGTGAAACCAAGGGGCACATCTGGCACACGAAGCCCAAGGTGGTTTTAGTGGGACGAACCCACACACGGCAGCAAACACCCGGCTGTTATGGTTTGAAGTCAAATTTCCATCTTATAAAAAAAAAAAATACTCCCCTTAATCCGGTCTAGGAAAGGATCAAATTTATCCAATTTTGAAGTTGTAAATGCAAATTTATTACGGAAATCTTACGTTAAATTACTCAAAATCCAGAGCAAAGTTCAACTTAAGTCTTATAAAATCTGAGAAATTGAAAATTTTCAAAAAGGCTAAAAATCAGCTACCATTAAAAATTCGTCAAAAATTATGTGCTTTTCAAAATTCAATCCTCTTTTCAAAATTTATCTGGCAAACAATTTTGACGGTATAAAGGTTGACTTGTACGGTTTATACACAACTATTTACATTTTTAATGGTCATGATTTTAAAAAATTGAAAAAAAAATCCAAATGTGCAACGTTTAGCTTCTAACTTCAGCTGTTTTGGACATTTAGAATGATTTTAATGGCATTCCGCAGGAGATCTACAGTCTTTTTTCCGTAGCATGTTCTTTCGGATTTTTTCCTTAGACTATGAATAACGGTAAACCGAAATGTTGTAGCTGAATATTGTCTGAGAAACATATTTGAGTTACATTACGAGGGGTTGAGAAACAACAAAGATATATTAATTTTAGTCAGGAGTGTCAAATTGACACTCCCAGGACTGTAACGGGTAAAAATTTCAGGGATGGATGAGAGTTAATTTCAACTGTAAAACATTAATATTCAAATTCATCGAACAGTAAACAGTAAAATCATTGATAAGAAACCAGTTTCATATGCTTCTCTAGAACCAAGTGTGTTAGAGTCCCATTTATACTTCAGACTATTCGAATTTTGAAACAATTATTTTTTTTAAATATTCATGCAGATAAAAATTTAAAAAATTTGCCCGTAGGTCTGCGAAAAACCAAAGTAGCACCAACGTTATAGTTTTATTTTGCCTAAGAATGACTCAGAAAAGACATAAATTTTCATTCTGGAAAAAGAAATAACTGCATTTTTTTTTCATTTATTCAACCATTAAACACACTTCGAAAATAGTGGTTTTAGAGCCAATTTAAACTAGAATAATTGTCGTCAAAGTTTTCTGTTTTAGAAAGGTAATATAAAAAGTTTTAAAGAAAATTTCGTAAATCGGGTTTTGAAAATGTTTTGACAGATGATTTGCTTTTGCTCAATTTTTTTTTCTTTCATCATAAGAGATATTTTGAGCTATTTTGAGAAAAAAAAATGATATTTTATTGAAGCTAAAGACTGTCTTTAAAATTTTTGTTCAAAAGCTTCACTAACTTGGTATATTATTAAGACTTATGAGTTTCTTCGATGAATTCGTTCTTTGTTAGGGTAATGTTAATATTTCATGTTTCTGTCACATATTCCTATGAAACTATCGAGTGTATACTGCGGCTTCTTTCTTTATAAGCACAATTGATTTAGACAACCAATCTTTGTCTTCAATACATTTGTATATGATCGGGGTTTTTAGAAAATTTGCTTAAATTAAAAAAAATCGATGAGGCTGTTTATGAAGAAATTATATTCCAAATAAATTATTACAGCTAATGAATGAAGTTTGAGGTCAATCTTGTAAATAGTAACGCAGTATAAATAGACAATTTATAAGAAAAGTAGTATTAGCAGAATTCATCCCCTTTCTTACTAAACGAGATTAAAAAAATAAGTTTTTGCATTGAAAAAAAAAGATGCCTGCATCCTTTCGATCACCGACAAACAAAGAAGCTACAAGTCGATTATTCTTTGCAATCAATTTAGAATCGTTTTATGTGCACGGTTTTACCAATGAATCATTTGTTGCTATTGACGAGTTTTTTTTCTGCAAATATCTTGAGCAAGAAACTGGAAGAGATAAACTCATGACACAGAGCTTCGACATCGAAATCATGTCGATGATTCAAATGATGTTGATGCCAATGAAAATTGGCATCCAAATCTATGCATGTGGGAGGGGGTTTTCGTGCATGTGATTCTGGATTGTGTGCTTGATCGAAGATGTCAGTTGGGATACACTAAAACATGCGATTTTCGAAAGTCTCTTCTCCGAACAAGGACCGGGAATATGAAGACAGATGAAGTGGTTTTTTGTGCCATGGCTTGGAATCTTATTTAAGGATTCGATGCGCTGCACAATTCCATAAATTGCCATTCATTTGTATACGAAGCAGGTTTGAGATTTGTGTTTTTTTCGAGTACCCCTTTTTGAAAGTTGTTGTGAGGAGTACCTACAATTTGCGTTTTTTGATTTGTGCCAAATTGTTAAGTTCATTGGACCAATTTAAAGTCCGTATGCTTAAACGGCTAACATGAACTTTTAAAGTTAAGGTTAATCAATTCAGCCATTTAATAAAAAAAAAAGTATTTAATTCAATAAATCTCACAGGAAGTTATGTGTGCTGGGTTATGTTACTTTTGTTTTGTTCAATAATCAACCTGTTCTACCAAGAATGGGATACGGCTTCTTTCATTAACCATGATAAACTCATAAAGATGTCAAAGCAAAAGTATTAGAAACATAAAAAAATTACTTCGTAAACTATCCTTCCTGGTTATTTTACAAAGGAGGACCATGAGTGTGGCTCGGTATTTCATTTTCATTATTTGATTCAGAAAAGAATCGCTTCTTGGGCTTGTGATATAGCTCAGTTAGCAAGTCAGTTGCTTCCTGAGCCGTTCGAGCCCAAGTTGTACCGGATAAGTTTTTCAATGACTGTTCGCCAACTGCATCGTTGATATAAGTCGCGAATGACATGAATATGTTAAAACGGATCTAGGATCAATTATAATCGAAACAAAAAAAATCGCTTCTTGAGCTGATTCAATATTTTACGTTCAGAACCAGGAGTAAAGCAGCGTGATTTCATTTCCATTAAATACATTTAGGAACTATCTCTCAAAATTTGGGCTTGAGCCACACTAATAACTGCACTCCGAACACCGGGAAGTGAAAGTTGACCAGATACCCCTGAAACTAGCCTTTCGGGTTGCACTTTGTCCCTGGGCCTTCTGCACATGTTAGGTTTGCTCCATATCTATTGCATCTGGCGCACCTTTCGTTCGTTTGGCTGGTGGTCCTTTAGTTGTTGTCTCCTGGCTAGCTGCTCTCATGAACCTTGCAACTTAACGAGCACCTTTAAACGTTTGCCAGTCCGCTCTGGATCCCAATGGACTTGTTGTGTCTTTTTTTTTGTTTTGTTAAGTGGTGGCACCTCGGCTCTGTGGCTGTTGGGAGCAAACTTCCGCTTCCAGCTAAACAGAAAAGGACAGCAGCCTCTGAGGCCATTATCAATTGAATTTTGCAGAACTATTAAGAAAAGGGACACCTGAGACTCATTTTTTGTTTTATGCCATCATTTTGTGTGCCGTTTTTCCCTACCGTTCTCATGGCTTCATTATTGTAGTTATGGTTGGAAGGTAGTCGTTGGAGTTCAAACGGTTCTAGTTTTGAGAAAAACAAGGCATGGCACTATGATCAACTTACCTTGCGAGGTAACCGTTTTGATTTAGAAACTTGAACAATATATGTTTTAAAAATCTTTCTTTAAAATAAAACAATTTTTTCTTCATTATTTTGCAGGCTTTGAATGTTATTTTTAAAATGACGCAATTTTGATAAACATAATATTTAAGAATATGCTGGATAACAACTATGTTTTAAGGGGCGGGGCAGCGTAACGGAAAAATGTCTTAATGTCAAAAGTGTTTTACCATTTTTATATGATTAGCATTAGCATTCAATCGTTTAAATACCGATGAAAATGCTAGTAAAACTATCAAGTATAGGATGAACATTAGCCGTAAATATCATGAATTTTTCGAAAAAAGATACAACGGCTCACCGACAAAACTTGAACCCGCAATCTCCGCTTTAGTACAACGGCGCTTTAGTCAATTACTTTCAGTACTGTCGGTGAGCCGTTGTATCTTTTTTTTCGAAAGATTCATGATATTTACGGTTTATGAACCGAAAACTGGGGGAACTTTGATCACCGGAGTAACTTTGATCAAAATGAAACTTTTGCAGATAATCATCATTAACTAAATCTGAAGTTAAAATACCTGGAAACTGTTCCCTACGTTTGAAAGCCTATAAATAGGGTTTCAAAAAGCCTAAATTTGGTTTGTAGTTGAAGGTTTTTTTTATATAACTTAAAATCTATGTTAAAAGTTTTGAAATATCTGTTTTTTCGAAGACTCGCAAACAAACACCTTTCAAGATAAAATGAAAGCATTTAGAAGCAAATGGGTTGTTTTATATGAAGGTTCATTTTTTTCCTTAGTATAGATATAGTATTAGAGTTATTTTTATGGTCATTTTATGATAATTTTTGTATATTAAAAAAAAACGGACATTTTCTATGAGAAAGCATGTATAGAACAAATGGCTAAAAACTCTATCAAGTGGTAAAGTTTGAACTGAAAAAAGAACATAGGAGCAGTGGGAGGACCTAGATAATTGCATGAAGGTAAAATTTCATTTGTTTTTGAGGCCGAAAAATATTGAGAAAAGTTTATAATTTTTGCCCCTAAATGTATGCATCAACATTGTCCAGTCCATCTTTTGAGTACATATAGGTATTTGTATTTGAATGAAAACGTTGAAAAATTCAATTGAGTCAAATAAAAAGTACTATTATTTAAGTTTCAAGCCTTCAACGCTAGTTGTCATCAAACCAATAATTTTGAAGATGTTGAGATACGTTAAAACCGAAACATGAAATCTGGTATTGTAACAAACATTTTGTCATAGCCTTCAATGTCGTTTGAATATTCTGCTATCAATGATCATGCTTTATACTCCTTATCTCAGTTAGTATTTTAAAACTTTGATGTGTTACAAAAAGCAAGAGTTCCCTCAGTTTACAGTTCCTTTACTTTGACTCTCATGTTTCTTTGAAAATTTGCCATCATCTTGAAAAAAAAAATTGATAATTTTCAGATACGAAATGTACCAAGACAGAATCATAAAATTTTGTCTAACAAAGCACAAAACATGAAAAAAACATATTATTGCAAAATTCTTAGAATATGCGCCGTAAGTCTTAGATTTCCCCCAGATTTGTTTTCGCCAAAAATTTGTGGTTATAAAATATGACTTGAAGCTATGGTAATTATTTAAAAAAAAGTGTTATTTGAAGTGCGGCCCGCTGCCAAGAATTCAAATTAAAATTGGCCCGTTTGTTCAAAAGGTTGCTCACCCCTGGTGTAGAAGATAGTGTTTGGTATCTTCAAATAAAAATTGTTAATTAACCAAGTGCAAACATTGCCGAAAAGTTTAGAAATTTCTCAAAAATGAAAACTCTGATTTAAGCTGAAAAATGCAAAATTTTATTTTAATTTTTTTATACCCTTATCACCAACTAAAATTTTTAATTAAGACAAATAACTGCATAGATATGTTAAATGATTTTCATTTCATCATTGATCGTCTGGTTTGTGCATCATCGAGAAATATTTAGATGAATATTTGAAACATAAAATACAAAAAAAACCCAAAATAATCAAATTCAAATTCCAAAGAGATACAGATATAAGAGATTAAGAATTCAAAACTTGAAATCAGATTATTTTCAGAACCGCAATGCCGTGTCTCAAATCTAATCAAGTTTTGAAAAATAAAATTTGAATGAAATTGAATAAAAAAAGAAATTCAAAGTTACAATTAGAACCAAAGCAGAAATTGCACCAAACATGAATTTCAATTCTATATCTTTGAAACACAAAAGAAAGCTTTTAAATATTTTTTTTTTGTTTTGATTATAGTCGTTTTACCATCTTTTTGGCATTCGTGACTTTAGTAACGTTGTAGTTGGTGGATCGTTGTTGAAAAATTCATCCGGTACAACTGTGATTGATGTTTACTCTTGGGCTCGAACTCGCGGACATCAGCTCAAGAGACAACAGACTTGCCAACTGAGCTATATCACAAGCCCAAATTTTCATGAAATGTTTATGAATATTATTCTCATCAGATAAAAAATTGTTCTCAAACTGTAATTCTAAATGTGTCAAAAGTTTAATTCGATGCCCTCAAAGCCAAAGGGGCATATGTAGGTGCAACAATGATCGATTTAAAACAAAAAATTCAGAACAGAGTTGAAATGTTTAAAACACAGAATTAGTTATCATTGAAAAAAGGTCAGAAAGCAATCCTAATGAGTTTAGCACCTTAAACACAGATCCTGAGTTCTCAAAATTCAGAAAAACCATAAAACGGAACTTTAGTAATTGAAGAAACAACACAAGACTTAACAATCTCAATGAGTGAATTCTGGATAAAGATAAGATTTAAATCACAGAAATATCCATGTTAAGAAAATCACTCAATGATATTAGCAACTCAACTATGAGATCGTTTTTATTTTAATTTGAAAGTGATCATTTGGAAAATAGTATGCTGAATTCAAGGTATTTACTTCAGTAGTTGCTAAAATTTTTTTAAAATCAGTTGATAATGTTTCAATTCGAATTTCAAGTCTATTTATGACAGAAATTGGGATGAAAATTCAATAAAGAAACTCTGTATTGTCGATTGTTCCAATTTAGGCAACTACAGTTTTTTTTAAAGATTTTATTTTCAAAAATAGGCAGGGAAAAGCTTTTAGAATTCATAAACCAACGGAAATATCAATAACATTAATTGAAAATGAAGAGATTAACCACCGTAATTTTTGTTTGTTACTTTGATTTATCGGCCTAGCGGTGAAAAGTGATGTCCTTTTTAGTAGGGACATCTAAAGATTATGAATTTTTTTTTTTTTTTTTTTTATATAGATGGATAGAAGGTTAGAAGAAATGAAAGATGGTGAAAATGAGCGGGTAGAATTTGTCTAGAAGCATTACCATCACATACCAAATTTTTGTTCCTCACGAGCCTACTACTATGGTCGGTGGTTGGTCACTATCAGACTATCGACCGTACCGTTTCGCATGCAAACCCCGCATGTAACGAATGCGAAGATAACAAACTGAGAAGACTTAAACATCGATAGATGCGTTTCTGAGTTAAAGGGAGCTTATCTGAGCGATCACATACCATCTTTTTGTTCGTCCGCACTACAAGTTCTCGCTTGTGGGGCGGACCACGCTAAGCCTACTAATGTGTGGTGGTAGATGCAACTCTATCTGTATCTACCACTTCATAGTAGTAGGCTCGTGAGGAACAAAAATTTGGTATGTGATGGTAATGCTTCTAGACAAATTCTACCCGCTCATTTTCACCATCTTTCATTTCTTCTAACCTTCTATCCATCTATATAAAAAAAAAAAAAAAAAAATTTCATAATCTTTAGATGTCCCTACTAAAAAGGACATCACTTTTCACCGCTAGGCCGATAAATCAAAGTAACATTAATTGAAAAGTGAAAAGTTTCTGCCCGGGTTAGATTGAAATGTTTATCATAAAACTTATCTGTTCTCTCTTAGCATTGTGAGCCAGTTTTGGCGAATTAGCTGCTATTTTAGTGCTGTAACCATTGCATGGAAAAAGTAACGTCATAATAAACATTATTATTGTGCAAGACGTTTGTTTATAATGAAAGTGCGAAGATTTTTTCTTTATTTAACCTGTTTTGTACAGAATGACATTTGAATGCAAAATATTAGGTGTTTGCCTTATATTCTTCTTAGTTTTTGTCGAATTTTTATTCGATTTCGGTTTACCATATTTTTGTTCAAATTTTGGAATGTAAATTTTGAAATTCAATACCGATATTTTGTCATTGTCAGCCTGCAAAATTCTCTTCACTGCTTACTCTTAGGGGCCCCTTTACTTATGTAAGAGGAAAACTATTCTTGCTATTATTTCACAGGGGCCCCTTTAGTTGTTATTTTTCAAGTATTCATTCCGATGTTCTAGTTTTGATTTCTTTTCAAAGATTTGTATAAATTGAAATGGTATGATTAAGGTAATGTTCCCTCGTGAGCCCGAGGCCCGAGGCAATTGCCCCTGAATTTTTCGATAAAAAAATACTTGATTAATAGGTTTTGTGCAATGATATAGTGAACATTTTGTTGCATACATGCTCTCATTCCATTTATTCTAATTTATTGCTTTTTTGTATTATTTTTTTATATCCCTTCCTCACAGTGTTCCAACTTCGAGTGACAAAAGAAGGATTTGAAATTTGGTTCGGCCTAATAACGTTGGAAGCCCGAAACTAAAACTTCGGGTGATTTTTGTTTCTTATTCAGATGAACATAACAAATACAGAAAATTTAAGCTTTTGTGAAGGTTTATTTATGATTAGGAGGTGGAATAAAAAGGTGTTATTGAATGCCCTCATCATGATTTTGAAATGCCTCTATCGTTAAATAACAGATAAAAAGGTAAAACAAATATATAACTTAACAAAGCCGTATGATTTTCATAAGTAAACAAATTTTTACAATACCTCGAAATTTCTGGGCATTTGATCTCAAATTTTTCAACATGAAATCTGGTCAAATCTTAGCAGATCTCGATGATAATTCGGAAATTTTTTTAAGGAAGTGACTAAAACCTCCAATTTGCTTTATTGAATCACGTCAGCAGCGTTGAAATTTCTTCTCAAACTCCCAATAAAATGAAACAATTTGGATAAAACAAGCAGAAAAAATGAAGCCTAAATTAGACCTTAATTTGCTTTGTTTTTCCACTTTACTTTGAAAACTTGGAATGACCGCACAAATCCGCGGAATCTGGAATGTATACCCTACTTTAAATAGAACATCACTTTCTCTTATTTAATAAATATGAAAAATATTCCAGGACATTGCAGCAAATAGAGAATTATTTTATGATAAGGAAGTATTTTCTTCTCATCAAGAAAAAAAGTAACGGCTACAGGGGGGGGGATAGATTCACTTTTTCTGATACTTGATTTTGATACAAATTTGAAAAAATACAGAAAGTCTTATCAGTTTTCGAAACAAAATTTACTGAAATTTGGAAAAGTGAAGAAAACGTTAAAACTTCTTTCAATTGTATTTTTTGGGGTTTCATTAAGATTTTAATTAATAATACCTGCCAGGAAATTTGGAATGAATTATTATTTTAGAAGAACTTTTGACAAAATTTTATGTTTTAACCTGCATTCCATTTCAATATTTTTTAAACATTACATAAGCACGATTTTTTTTAATTGTGTTTAAAGAATAGTGAAAGTGAATTAAACACTTGGATTTGAATTCCAAATTTTGCAATTCCTGCTTTGCTCTTAATATAACTTTGATTCCCAGTTTTGAATTTTAAAATCATTTTAAAATTTATTAGTACGATTCTAATCTGATACTTCGAATTTTGGGCCTGATTGAAATGCGTTTTTAAGTTTTTAATTTCACTGTTGAAATGTCTGTATCTCTATGGAATTTGAATTTAATTCTGTTGTTTTTTAAAATACATAAAATACGATAATGCATACGCTCTCAATATGGCCCGCCTTCAAGTAGCAGTATAGGGTATTTCGGGGGAATATGCACCTGCTAAGGGAAATGACCGAGTATGCGGAATACATAAGCTGAACACCCGAATACATTGCAACATGTGCTTCGTATTTCTATCTTCTACTCTCTTATCTTAAACTATGAAAATATTCGATTATTTACAAACGCCTTTAAAAGCAACCTTTGGAATCATTGGATGTTAAACGCCCCATTGTAGGCAAATGATGCTCCAAAACATTGGATTAAAACGACTCGAAAACAACACAATATTCACAGTGAAAATAAATTAATTCTGTTATTTGATTCGGGAAAAAGGGCAAACAATATTTTTTTACAAGTTTATCTACACATATAAACAAGAGGTTTGTTAACATTTCTCAATGAAAAAATGATAATTTTTGAAATTCTTGACTTTATTTTGAACTGTGTCAGTTTCAACCAAATTTTTCTGCTGCTTTTGGCGACAAATTTAGTGAACCGATTCGATTTTCTGTGAACGGTTTTTACTCAAATCCGATCGAAAGTTATAATTATTATGCATTCTAATGATAATTTAGGACTAAGCAAAGAAGAAGATCGATATATCATTTCGATAATCGGTCTATATTCATGGAAATCTGCACACCAAAATTTAGAATAAAACACGTGGTTTTGTTTACATCTTACCAAACAGCACCTTGAGAGGAGGGCGATTTGTCCATAAATTCATGGGGGCATTCTGATCGAATATTTGAAATTTAATATGTTTTCAGTTTACAATAAAACAACAAATTATCATAGTTTTTCATCAATTGATAATTCAAATATATAATTTTAACTATCAATAAAATCAATGGTGAGGATGTTTTAAGCAATCATCTTGGTGTAAAAGCCTATTTTGTTTGATCACTTTTTACAGCTAAAGTGATGGATAGCCACCTCAAAATTTAATTTAATTGTTATTCGTGTTTTAATGAATATCTGGTAACCATTTTTACTAAAATTACAGGGTATTGGTTTTAAGAACACATTTGTGTAAAAAGAATCCACTAAAAACTTCGCAAATCTCCAAAATTTATCAAATATAGTCGCTGGCGTTTTACCCCGCAAGGGCATTATGGACAGAAGTACCCTACATTCGAGGCAGCGAATCCAAAAAAAACAAACGAATGGCTCTCACTCATCTCCTGTTACAACCTTGAGGGAACCGAATTCAAAAGGCAGAGCAAACCCGAGTCTCCTCGTTTGTGCCTGGATCGAATGCGTGAGGTTTTTCTGCTATTGCTATTATTGCACAGCAACCGCACACAGGTAGCTAGTTTTTTCGTTTCTTTTTCCTCTCCCCTCTTTGCACTATACGTTGCGGGCCGTGCAATGCAATAAGTTCGGTTGTTTTTGTTGTTGCCTCAACCTTTGCGCCGAGGTTGAAGATGTTCTCCTCAACGCAGCTATCGGCTGGAGTTATTCAAATTCAACAACGTAAATGAGTATGTGTGCCTCGTCTTCTTCATGCATCATGTAGCAACCGAACGTTGAGAGAGTTCGTTCGGGGCAGCAAACGAATAGTGTCTCTCAGAGCAGATCCTCCTCATGGGGGCAGCGTTGCCAAATTGAAAACCGGTCAAGTCCGTAGATTTGACGGCAAGCGAAAAATGTACTGATTTCAGTACAATAAAACATGATGACCTTTTTTTTTTTTTTTGGTCGCCAGGTAGAATTTTGATTTATCCGCAGAATCCCTTGAATTTTTTCGATGATCCGTAGCAAATCCGTAGGAAATGCTGAAAATCCGTAGATTTCGAGCATCGATCCGTAGCTCCGTAGAAATGCTTAAAATCCGTAGAACTACGGAGAAATCCGTAGATCTGGCAAGGCTGCATGGGGGGAGGTTTGAATGAATGTATATGTTTCGTCTCCTGTATAGCTATGCGAGGCCTCAAAGTGTGTATTTTGAATGCCTCTGATGAGAAAATTGGTGAGGATTTCAATAACTGCTTTAAACTTTGTTCGATACATGACAGCACGCACGCCGGTTCTGCTACACAACTTTTTGATTTGCTTACTTAAGCAATCGAACAACCGTATGGAAAAAAAATTGTCCTGGCACCAGATTTGAACCCGATCCTCCGAGATGATAGCCAAACACGCTGCCACGACGCCACGCCTAGATGTTGCCTTACCGGCAGCTAAAATTCGAAGTGGTTATAAGCTTCTTAGAATACCCGCAAGGGCAGCCAGCGGACAGCAGCAAAGACGCATGTTGATTATTACTAAGAAATATTACGATACGGCGTATAGATCAATAATCCGTTAAAATAATATCGGTTTTTTTTTAAATGGAATTCCATGTTTATAACTGTTAAGCATAAAATCATACAAATTCTTGAGTAAATCTTGAAATTTAATTAATGAATTGCTTCAACTGACTTTCAATGTGTGATAAATTCGGGGTAAAAAAATTAAGTTTGACGAAATTTTATGAAGTCAAAATATTTACGCTTTTCAAAAACAATCATTTGCGAGTCAGCTTTAAGTTGTTCTGAGTTGAAGTTATACATTTAAACAATTTCCAAGCTCCAAAAAATGATTTATTTATTATATGCCCTTTTGTGATGTTCCTTCCCATTTCATATTCATACAATGGCGGACATGTCTCAAAAAAGGCTACTTGAGGAACTTTTTGGAACTTCAAGTCCATAGAAGGCTATTTGAGACCCGATTTGTAACTTTGTAACTTTGTAAAAGGCAATTCAAGGAACTTCTTGGAACTTGAAGTTCACAGAAGGCTATTTGAGGAGCTTCTTGGAACTTGAAGTCCACCGAAGGCTATTTGAGACCTAATTTATAACTTTTATACTGTGTGGATGCAATTGACATGTCACAAAAAAAAAGCTATTTGAGGAACTTTTTGGAAATTCAAGTCCATAGAAGGCTATTTGAGGAACATTTTGTAACTTTCATGCTCACATTCGAGAAAATTCGATACCAATTCCCTTTGGAACCTTTGTTCAGCGGAATTCAAACTTTGGAGGCACGAGTTTAAGTAGATATGAGACTTTTGGTTGCTTGAGTATGTTCTTCTGTTGGCATCCCTTTCCTAATATCACTACAATGGGAGACTATCAAATTACAAAAAAGCTAAATATTGGGGTTTTTCAACGGTGCTCTAGTAAAGATATCGTAAATCAGAATCATAAATCAGCAAAAATGGAACAGAATATAGAAAAAAAAATTATGCTAGGTGAGCCTGGAACGAGAATTTTTCATCTTCTTGTAAGACTTGAATTAAAAAAGATCAAAATATATCAATGATATACTGTTTAATCAGAAATATACCTGACCTATATTGAGAACAGTAGGGGAGAGTGGGGATACTTGATCCCCTTTTCTTATTTTCACCATATCTTTTTGGAAAAATTTAACAACTCTCGTCTTTGACATTTTCTGACAGCTTGTAATTTTAAGTTTCTATGCTCCAAAAATTAGAACGATACTTGAACCCGTTGATGAACTAGAAGCATTTTCGTGAGAGTAAGAAAATTGCGATTTTTCTGAAGTTAGGGGAGTCTTGATCCCCTATTGAAGGAGACTTGATCTTTTATTCAGGAAGCCCTAATCCTTGTATAAAAATCAAACAAAACCCCAAGATAGAATGTTAATTGACTATTTTGGTCATGTTTGTTCTCATTTCACAATTTATAGCAGACTTAAGAAGAAAATTCTATAACTTTGTCTCAACGCTAGTAACATTGCATACTTAAAGGCGCTATTTTTTATAATTAATTAAGAAATTTAATAATTCTTGCTCTTTTCTTTAGACAATTGTTTGATAAAAATTAAATTATTTGGATAATTATTAGTAGTTTCGTAATCAGCAATTCAGAAGAAAAATATGCCGTTTGGAAGGGGGATCAATTTTACCCAACTCTAGGGTATCAATTGTACCCATAATCAACATTTTAGAAAACTTTTTCTGAAAAATGTTGAGAGTTTTTCATTACTTTGAAAATATGGCATTATGAAGTTCATTTTACGCTCGAACGATTGATACATTGGAACAAATATTTTTTTCATAATTTTCCCATGTAAGGAACATTTTAGAGTGATGAAAAAAGATCTTCAAGTTACATTTTGTGAAATTTTTCAAACAAAGTTCAATTACTCAAACAATTATTTTGTTAAAATTTTTTAAACTACAAGCATTGTTATTTTGCTCAGTTTGGAACATTTTTCTAGAACATTTGATCTTTGTAAGACATTACAGTTTCGAGATATTGTAAGCGTCAGATAACACTTCCATCGAGGTGGTAGAGATTGATCGCGGTTTAACGTAGCTTTTTTCAAATATTAGTATATCGCAGTGAGTGACTAGTGTGTGTGAAGTTTTTCCCCAAAAATCCGCCTTCGAAGCAACGAACGCCTGCGCAACGAACGTCAACAGCATGCAGCCAGAATGGTTTATCAACTCACAACCAGAGGGCCAACTGGGATAGTCGATGCTTCCGAGTAAATACACGAATGGCAGCGACGCCCGACGATACGATGAACGAAGAGCGATCGCGAAGCGAGAGCAACGACCGAAACTCGCGGTTCAAGGCCGGTCAAATGCGGCTTCCTGGTGCTGGCTCACTTTGCTAAAAACCACCGCAGTGTACACATAAAAACTTTGATAGTGCAAATAACAGCCAGACACCAGGTAAGCCAACCGCCGCTCATCCGCCATTTTGCCCTCGCCAAGAAGGACGCGCACTAATGCCAGTGTCTCCTTAATACAGGACCCCTTTGTTTTGGGACAAAATACCTTGGTTGGAATAACCGTTTGCCTCCAACTACGACGGGAATAACCGCCACCGAACATCGGTTAACCCACGATCGGAAGTACCGGTCGACCATACATCCTCAAACCTTACGGACCGACCCAAGACGGTGGACCACCCGTTACGAAAGGCCACTGTCTTGACCCATCGAGATCGACGCTGTACTTGAGGAAAAGGGGCTGCCATCGTCATCGGACCGGTGTGTCCACTCGCTGACTCGTCTACAACGTCAGCCATACCGACACCCCGTACCAGGATCGGCAGCATCCACAAGGGCTTGGCCCTCCAGGTATCGTGCTATTATTGCTAAGACCCATTTTAATGTGCAAATAAGCGTGAATAAAACCATTAGTCGAGAAGTGCAATTTTGGGGTTTTTTCTGAGTGCATTCTGGAAGCTCCCTGCGATTTTGTTTGATAAGCGTGCCGCCCTGAGGTCTAGAAAGGGACTCTCTTACACGCCGGTGGGAGTGGTAGGTTTCATACTTACATATTTGGCGCCCAACTTTCCAAGACTTACCACGGATATCGCAGCGAGGCTTCGACCAGTATCTTGCATGCATCTCTGGGAAAACGCCCATGCTTTCTCATTTTTATTTTTGCTGAAATTGGGGCAATTTAACGTTTATTTGCACAACATTGAACTATTCATTCGTAATATAGGGGTTCTGATGTCCAAAGGAGATTGTTCAACAGGAAAGCTTATTAAGTATTCGGAGTGAAGTTGTTTTAAATTTAATTTAAATTGGAGCAAAATTTCAATAGTGGAATGTGCGATCGAAAAATAAAAAACAATAGCAAAATATTTCATTTTATTGCAACCCTATTAAACTGTGATACATTAATATTTAATTTCAATTAATTAACCATTAGTTCTAAATTATTCGTTTTTTGTTATTTATATTTTTCTGTTTCAAACATTATTTCAAGTAATTTCTCCTAAGCTGTACAATGGATTTGACGCAACTGAAAGCACTATATTCCGCCTTAAACACGGCACACCTCTCGGAAGAAGAACTCAGTCATGAGTTGCGTATACGCAAAGCTTTTGCGCCGGAGGATTCCCGTTCCAAACGAGAACGCACCTTGCGCGGAATTCTGAAAGCTGAAAAAAACAGATCATCAACAGATTATTCTATTGGCTGGGATTCAGTTTTGGATGAATTGGAGTGGTGTGGTGATAGATTAAAAGAAATTCGTTATATTCTCGAGAGTCCTAAAGCAAAAAAGGTACCGGATCAAATCTACAAAACACGACTTATTCATGTCTTCTTCCGAATGGAACGCTTGAAACCACATGTTAAGGGGGAGGAGAGTCTCAACTGCCTGACGATTATTGCAATGGAATGTATGAGACTGTTAGTGAAGTTTTTTTCTATCGTTTCACCTATCGCGGAAGTAAGACAAACTGAGCTCAGCATTATTACAGAAAGTTTTCAGAATGAGCTAGCAAATGAGATAGACAAGAATATAGTTGAAGAAAATTTAGGTGAGGAAGAAGCTGTTGATCAAATTCAAGAGTATGAGCAAAGGGAAAATGTAGAAGAGTTTGAAGCAAATGAAAATGAGGAAATTATAGAGGAACAATTGCAGGATGAGGAAGTAGATTTCAGACAGTCAAGGGATAATACGATCATTAAATTAGCAACCGAAAACGAAAGACTGAAAGTGGTGGTGAGCCAACTACTTCAGCGTATTGAGGCTTTAGAAATCTCTCGTCCCATCGAGCGCCCAGAAAGAAAATTACCACCTAAAGCTTCTAACAGCACTCGCGTGACCGACAATGTACTGCCGCTAAATGAGATGAAAGCTGCACCAGTCAATCAAGATTTTTGCGATTGGTTAAAAGGAAGGTGTAGTTCGCTAGAGAGCCACGGGGAAAAATTTCGTCCGATATCCACCCACGTAGACGCAAACCAAGTGGGGGAGGAAGTAGGAGCGCGATCTAAACGTGATCGTCTACCAATCCACAAATGGTCTGTTCGCTACGACGGGTTGGATAACGGACGAAAGTTGAATGAATTCTTGAAAGAGGTCGATTTTAACGCTAGGTCTGAGGGATACTCAAATGCCGAATTGTTTACATGCGCGCACTATCTTTTCACTCGCAAAGCTCGCTCATGGTTCATAGAAGTCAATGGAAATAACGAGCTACAGACTTGGGAAAATTTAGTGAAGGAGTTAAAAAATGAGTTTTTACCTATTGACATTGATTTCCAGTACGAAAGGATGCTGAACGCTCGCCGCCAAGGTCCACGAGAAAAGTTCCAGGATTACTATCTGGAAATGGTCCGCATCTTCCGGAACATGTCTTATCCATGGGATGAAGGCCGGAAGTTCGACGTCCTCTTCAGGAACACGAGGGAAGACTGCAAGATCGCGATGCTAGCGGCCAACATAAATACAATTCCTAAAATGCGAGAATTTGGGAAAAAGTTTGACGCAATTAATTGGCAGGTGTACTTGAAAAAAGATAATCGTTTTTCGGATAGATCAGCAACTTCTATTGATGAAATCGAGCAATACGGTCTATCAGAAAGTAACAGACAGGACAGTAGATTTCGAAACGAAGGTCATGAACGTGATTTCAGCCCAAACTATAAACGGGGATCCAAACAAAGTTTTCAAAAAAATAATGGCCAGAATCAGCGAGAACGTGTAGGTCAGAATTCGATGCCGAAACCACAGCAACAAAGCCAATTTACTTCTAGGGCCCATCGGGAAGAACCGAAACCGGGGCCAAGCGGAACCAATGCTTTGGAACGGATAGTAAGGGCTTATATCCCAGTCAAAAATGGGGTTTGTTTCAACTGCCATAAGAATGGGCATGGTTTTCAGGATTGTCAGCAGAAAAGGAATCTTTTCTGTTGGTCTTGCGGATTTCCGGGGTTTGCCACATCTGAATGTCCCTTTTGTGAGTTAAAAAAACTCCAAAGGGACTACTCAGTGAGGCAGGGTAGTCAGCAGAAAAATCACAAAAGCCCTCAGGCTAATTCCGTTCCCGATCCAGCTGCAATTCTTCAACAGATGGGTTACTCACAATTGGAAGGGCCTCCAAAAGCTGACGAGATAGCTACGTTGCTTGTCAAGCTTAGTGGGGATGCCAGACCTTTTGCGAGAATCCAAATGATGGGAATTGAGCTGATCGGGTTACTAGATAGCGGAGCAGCATGAACCGTCTTGGGTTTTGGGGCGAATAAAATTCGGAAATCGTTGAATTTACAATTACGTCCGGCATTTGTGAATTTACAGACCGCGTCGGGAGATGAATTGGTAGTCGAAGGATGTGCGGAAGTGCCGATAACATTCAACGGTTGCACAAAAATTTTACCAGTTTTATTCGCACCAAAACTCAAGCGGAAGTGTGTTTTAGGGTACGATTTCTGGATGAAATTCGGGATTTCTCCCAGCATCCAAGATCAATCCATAGAAGTTCTTGATGACGGAATCGACGAGGAATCGGATCAGGAAGAAGAATTGTCCGATAAGCAAAAAGAGGAACTAGAAGAAGTTAAGAAACTTTTCATAGTTGCCGGTCCAGGAAAGTTTACAAAGACCCACGTAATAGAACATTCCATCCAGATAAAAGACGAATGCAAAAACCTGGAACCGGTACGTAAGAACCCTTACCCTTGGAGTCCTCACATTCATGCCAAGGTACAACAAGCTCTGGACAACCTACTTCGGGATGATATAGTTGAACCATCAGAATCTGAGTGGGCTCTTCCAATCATTCCGGTGGCGAAACGGGATAGTGCCGAAGTACGGTTGTGCCTAGATGCAAGAAAGCTGAATGAGAGGACTAAAAGAGATGCGTATCCCTTGCCGCACCAGGATCGCATACTCAGCCATTTGGGCCCTGTTAAATTTCTAACGACTATTGATTTATCGCAGGCTTTTCTTCAGATTCCTTTGGAATCAGCGTCTCGAAAATTCACGGCGTTTTCTGTACCAGGACGAGGTTTATTTCAATATAAATCTTGTCCAATGGGTCTGGTGGGAAGTCCTGCCACGCTCAGCAAGTGTATGGATCGCGTTTTGGGTTTCGGGGCGTTAGAACCGGCCATATTCGTTTATTTAGACGATATTGTCGTGGCTACGCTGACGTTTGATGACCACGTGGCCAAACTTAAGGAGCTAGCGAAACGTTTGGGGGAAGCTAATCTCTGCATAAACCTGCAGAAATCAAAATTCTGTTGCCACGAATTGCCGTACCTAGGATACGTCCTATCCCAAGATGGATTGAGGCCTAATCCTGATCGCATTCAAGCGATCATTGGATATCAGGCCCCTAAATCGGTACGACAGCTAAGACGATTCCTCGGTATGGTCAATTACTACCGTAGGTTTATCGAAAATTTTAGCAGTATCGTTGCACCTCTCACGGACTTGCTTAAAAACAAGCCCAAGAGAGTGCAATGGAGTTCAACAGCAGAGTTAGCTTTCCAGGCCATAAAGGAGCGGCTTATTGCAGCTCCAGTTATGGCCAACCCAAACTTTTCGCTCCCTTTTGTGGTTCAAACGGATGCTAGCGATAACGCGATCGCCGGTGTCCTGACTCAACAGCATGACGGAGAAGAGAAGGTCATAGCTTATTTCTCGGAAAAATTAAAAGGAGCTGAGTTGAGGTACCACGCGGCTGAAAAGGAAGGGTTGGCTGCACTTCGCAGCATCGAGAAATTTAGAGGGTACATTGAAGGAACTAAATTTACTTTAGTGACAGATTCGGCCGCTCTAACTTTTATCATGCGAGCAAAGTGGCGATCATCCTCCCGATTGAGCCGCTGGAGCATCATACTACAGCAGTATGAGATGGACATCCGGCATCGCAGGGGGAAGGACAATATTGTGCCAGACGCACTGTCCCGTTCCATCGAGACTCTAGATTCAGAGCCCGAGGACGGGTGGTACAAAAAACTATTTTCATCAGTTCAGTCCGACCCCGAAAAATATGTTGACTTTAAAATTGTAGACGGCAAATTGTTCAAGTTTGTGGCATCGAAGGCGGACACAATGGACTACCGCTTTGAATGGAAGCATTGTGTTCCAACTTCGATGCGCACCGAAGTCCTAAGGAAAGAACACGATCTAAATCTCCACATTGGATTGGATAAATGTGTTGAAATAATTAAACGCCGTTATTATTGGCCACGCATGAGCACAGACATAAAAAAATACATTTCGAAATGCGAAAATTGTAAAATTAATAAACACTCCACTGTCTCGAGCGCACCGCAAATGGGAAATCAAAGAGTTGCGACCCGACCCTTCCAAATAATTTGCATGGACTACATTCAATCTTTACCACGGAGCAAGCAGGGAAATGCCCACTTACTAGTGGTAATGGACCTCTTTTCTAAATATTGCCTGCTTACTCCAGTGAAAAAGATTTCGAGTGTTAGTCTATGCAAAATATTGGAAGAGTCCTGGTTTAGACGGTTGGCCACTCCTCAGATTGTGATATCTGACAACGCGAGCACGTTTCTCTCCAAAGAGTATCAATCGTTGTTGGAAAAGTATGATATTCAACATTGGGCCAATGCTCGCCATCGCAGCCAAGCGAATCCAACTGAAAGACTCAACAGAACAATCAATAGTATGATTCGATCGTATGTTAAAAACGATCAAAAGCTTTGGGACACGAAAGTGTCAGAAATTGAATTCGTGTTGAATAATACTATTCATGCTGCGACAAAATTCACACCTCATCGGATCATTTTTGGAAACGAAATTGTTTCAGTGGGCTCAGATCATAAATTGGAGCCGGAAATAGAAGATTCCGAAGAAAAACGAATCGAAAGATGGCGAGGCGTGAGTAGAAAAGTAGGAGAGCATGTGCGTGAGAATTTGAAAAAAATGTATGAAGAAAACAAAAATCGTTACAATTTAAGGCATAAACGGCACTCACCCTCTTTCACCATTGGCCAGCGGGTTTTTAAAAGAAGCTTCCGGCAATCTTCGGCAGGAAACCACTTCAATGCGAAGATCGGTCCGCAGTTTGTCCCCTGTGTCATCGTGGCCAAAAGGGGCACCAGTTGCTATGAGGTCGCGGACGAGAAAGGCAAATCTCTCGGCGTATTTTCCGCCGCCGACCTAAAAGCATAAAAAAAAATCAACAGCTCGAATTAGCTTAAAAAAATAAATAAATAAAAAATAAAATAAAAAAAAACAAAAAAAAAAAAACAATTTAGGGAGCATTGAAAGTTGTGATAAAACGTGTCCTGTGTTTGACTACAGTTTAAAACAAAGAGTCTGGTCGTTTGTATGAACGCAAATGTTCAACAGATCTAGGCAATAATATGCTACTGTTGATCCTGAAAGCATCAAAAGGGGAGAAGGTCACGCATCAAAGGCATCCATCGATTTTGCTAGGATCATCACCATCCTGAATCATATTCCTAGTCATCTCCTAGTCACACATGTTTTCGGCAGTCATAATTTGTAACCTGTAAAAAAAAAGAAGTTGGAATTAGTTAATAAGTAAATAAAATTTAGGCTAAGTAGATTTTAAAATGTTAGGATATAGTGAAGTCGTGAAAATTGATTAAGTTTTGTGAATTTTATATTAAGTAAATTTATAAATTATTTTAAGTAAATTTCATTTAATTTTAATTTTAAAGTGTTTGAAGTTGTTAAAAGTATTCGTCGAGATAATTTTTAAATTAGTTTAACAGTCACAATCTGCGAGAGCTACAAAATCAAATTGCAATAAAAATTCTAAGTTGTGTTAGGTCATGGTCAAAACTTGCATGCAAGTTGGCAGAAATGGATTTCTAGGTCAAGGTCATCGGGCAAAATTTAGGTCAGAAAAGTGATGACGTCATCAAGGAACCAATTTGCAAAGTACGTTTTAAATAGCAAATGGTACATTTTTCACTTCTTACACGTCACATTTAATAGCACTAGGTACATTAAGAACACTTTAAAGGATAAAATCAAAATACTCACGAGTTTTCATAACCGTGATGGAGGCAAGGGCAAAATTAATTAGTGAACTTACTCTAAACGAAAATCAATACATCAAACTTATCCAAGGAATCTATGAGGCCAATAGATTCTCTCAAACAAGCATAATGCGATTTTCTAAGCCGGCACACTAATAATTTCAGCCACTTACCTTCCACCACGAGCAGCCACATGCGTCCACGTTCGTTAAATTCTTCCATGTTTCAGAAAGTAACAGCTTCTTACAGTTCAATAGATCATTCCGAACTTCTGACACACATACACTGTTGAAATTTTATGGATGATGATTATGGTAGTACTAGATCGCAACTCCGAAAGATTAACTGAAAAGATATCATGCGTCAAAAATCAACATGACCGAGAAAAATGGTAAATGCGCTCCAAACATCTGTGATTTAATTTAATTATTTACATTAATAATTTTTAATTTGTCTTTTTGTGGTCATGTTTTGGAAAATGTTTGAAATGTGTAATTACTTAATTATTCGATCCATATTAGTTTTTTTAATTGCACTATTAGTAGAAACTTTTAAGCTTTTTGAATGGATAGGCGGTATTTGTCGGAGGCTTCCCTTGTGGAACTTAATCGCTGGAGGCTGGAGTTCAAAGAACGTTGATGGCCAGTAAAGAATTGTCTTTAAACAGAGCGGAGTCGATTACGATGCTGATGCCTTATGACCCGATACTCAATGACAATACTTAGCCTTATTCATGCGTTGTTCAGTCAAATTTGGAGTCGTTACCTTTTATATCGCGAGTGAATACCTCAAAAGTTACCGTAAACATCTGTTAAATTGACCGAGCGAATCTTGAAATGTGAAGTGCAGGTTCAGATGGCGTGTGTTATTGGTGTGGTTCGCTGCGATTACGCAGGTATGTATGTTGGTAATCCACCATGGGTGCACGGATTCACCGCAGTTTCTGCCAAAGTATGTGCTCACATGCATTCTTTTAGATTATTATGTTCGACAAATCTCCAATGCAGCGCGTACACCATACCCGGACCCCATGGCTTCGTATGAACTGTTATGGATGAATGTATTGTGTTGATGTAGGTATATTCTGGAAGAACGAATCAATCAGGTGGGCTAGTTTACTTACAGGTATTCCGGCATCCGTGTATATACCTGACCAGCTTGCAACTGATTGAACATTCCTATTATATAGTCAGTTATAGAATGAAACACATCTTACCTGTCGGCAACTTAAGGGAATCGAACCCAAAAGTTTTTCTTGCCGATACCGGGAATCGAACCCAGTACGCCTGGCGTACCAATACCAGACTCGCGCCAGCCTATCCGCTAGACCACATCGGCGCTTCTGGTTCGCTGCGATTACGCAGGTAGGCGAAAAATATTTACTTTGTAATTTCTACTCTAGTATTACAAAGCAAATATTTTTTCCCGGTCCGGGGGAGAGTGTAAGCGTCAGATAACACTTCCATCGAGGTGGTAGAGATTGATCGCGGTTTAACGTAGCTTTTTTCAAATATTAGTATATCGCAGTGAGTGACTAGTGTGTGTGAAGTTTTTCCCCAAAAATCCGCCTTCGAAGCAACGAACGCCTGCGCAACGAACGTCAACAGCATGCAGCCAGAATGGTTTATCAACTCACAACCAGAGGGCCAACTGGGATAGTCGATGCTTCCGAGTAAATACACGAATGGCAGCGACGCCCGACGATACGATGAACGAAGAGCGATCGCGAAGCGAGAGCAACGACCGAAACTCGCGGTTCAAGGCCGGTCAAATGCGGCTTCCTGGTGCTGGCTCACTTTGCTAAAAACCACCGCAGTGTACACATAAAAACTTTGATAGTGCAAATAACAGCCAGACACCAGGTAAGCCAACCGCCGCTCATCCGCCATTTTGCCCTCGCCAAGAAGGACGCGCACTAATGCCAGTGTCTCCTTAATACAGGACCCCTTTGTTTTGGGACAAAATACCTTGGTTGGAATAACCGTTTGCCTCCAACTACGACGGGAATAACCGCCACCGAACATCGGTTAACCCACGATCGGAAGTACCGGTCGACCATACATCCTCAAACCTTACGGACCGACCCAAGACGGTGGACCACCCGTTACGAAAGGCCACTGTCTTGACCCATCGAGATCGACGCTGTACTTGAGGAAAAGGGGCTGCCATCGTCATCGGACCGGTGTGTCCACTCGCTGACTCGTCTACAACGTCAGCCATACCGACACCCCGTACCAGGATCGGCAGCATCCACAAGGGCTTGGCCCTCCAGGTATCGTGCTATTATTGCTAAGACCCATTTTAATGTGCAAATAAGCGTGAATAAAACCATTAGTCGAGAAGTGCAATTTTGGGGTTTTTTCTGAGTGCATTCTGGAAGCTCCCTGCGATTTTGTTTGATAAGCGTGCCGCCCTGAGGTCTAGAAAGGGACTCTCTTACACGCCGGTGGGAGTGGTAGGTTTCATACTTACAATATAGCTGAGGAATCAAGTATCCTCATTCTCCCCTATCTATCACCTTATAAATTGAGAATTATTTTTAGAAAAAAATACATAACGAACTTCTTACACAAATATACAAATTAAGCATAGATTTCCAAATTTTAGCCAAATAAACGCTGTACGAATCATTAAGGCTGTAGTACTTCTAAACATTCAAAAAACCATTTATTTTCAATGATGATGAAAACTCAAATTTGAAGAATATCGAAAACGTGTATTGTTTTTGTTAAACACTGATGCTGAAACTTTTCAAATAATTTTTTGCACCAAATTGAAAAAAAAATTCTCAGTCTCTAATTTTTGTGTTCTGATTTTTTGTCTATTCTGTATAGAACCACAACATGAAGTCTTGATACTCAGGGAAGAAAATTTCTGTGCGAGATTTAAAACATTTTGTATTTTTGCATCACTGCCTTAAAACTTCAAACATATTAAACGGATTTTTTAAATTGGAATCTTGTTGATTATTTTTATTTTTTTACGATGTTATTATATTCTGACTAAGAAATTTTTTGATGTGAGCTTATAGAAAGAAAAACGACGAGCAAAAAAAAATCTATCACAGAACTGTATTCTTCTGCTTAAACACTTAATCGAAAACCCTTTAAAGATAAACGAGGTTCAATTTGCACTCGCCATAAATCATTCAATGACACATTCACCAACTGTTTCAATTTTTTTTTATTCCAAACCACCAAAAATATCAACCTTCTTTCTCAACAAAAAAATGTATTTCCTTCCTTCCTTCTTCCAGGTTTATCTCAACCGACCGATTTCTTCTCTCACGCGATGCAGAAGAGACCGTCTCTTCTACTAGCAAAATGAATCGGTACGTCACTTTATTATCAAAAGCTAGCATTTCTCTTCGCTTCCGGAAATCATCAATCCGTGTTACCCGCCGCGCGCAATCGAAATCAGAAGCAAAAGCCAAAATTGAGATAAAAAGAAAAGGGATGAAAAAAAATCAAGCTTGAATTAAAATAAATTCACACCTTCGGGCATTTTCCACGTCGAAAAATTGTGGAAGAGCGCTTAAAAGAGAAAAAAAAATTGAAGATGGCAAACAAATTTCTTTCAAAGCAATGATAATCCACCAGACGTGCTGCTTGTTGATAAGCCTTCGTTTGAACGGAGTCATTACCGCGTTTCGTGACTTCGGTCTCAGTTGAGGGTTTGATTCATTTTTTGCTACTCTGTGAAGCGTTCTTCCTAATTTTCTCTTCGATTGATGATTGTTGTGCTGATTGTTTGTTAGAAAAAGTATCGACGAAATCTAGCTTTTGATATCTGTGGTGTAATTCGATGTATGTGCTGTTTGTTATCGTTATTTCATTTCATGAGTTCTCTGTGTCTTTGATCATTCTGGTAATGAGCCCTTTTGAGTTTATCTGTTGCTATTTGTACCGTTTCGATGTAGTAGAAGTTTTGGTGTATTTTTTCACTGAAATATAACAAGGTCAGGTAAGATAAAAAAAATGCAAATACGATAAAGATTTTTCTCTTCACGAACCTGATGACAGATTTTTCTACCTAGACTGTTAATTTTTTTTTTATCAATAAATAGGTACATTGATAAATCATTGATATCATTGATAATCATTGATAAATAAAAACAACAAATTCTCATAAATTCCCATACACAGTTGTGGCAAACCTTTAGATCAATTCTAGTTCTATCAAATGACGGGTTTCTTTCAAGATGCTTATCAGTATCAATTTTATATGGTAACTATTTGCCATTTCTATTCCTCTTAGATTACCAAATGTTTTTTGTCAATTAATTTGCTAAAGAGCTGCAAATGTTGCATAAAGGATGCTCGATCTTCAGGAAAAGTTCAATCTCGAAGATAAAATCAGATGTACGGTCATAAAATCGATCCATCTCTATAATCAGAGATTGAGGATCGAACTCTGATAGATCTATCTTTTCCATTTTCAACAAGATGGAGGCTACTTTTTGTAGAAAAAAAAATACAAAAAAGGACACGAAGTTAATTCGAACGCTTTAATTTATGTAGGTATTCCATGTAACGAAAGCTGCAGACGATTGTTTCACAAAAGCGAATCTAACTTTTTGTACCGATATTATCTGTACGCCCAACAGATGGCACTGTTTCACATAAAATCAATACTCAAAACAACAACCTGGTGGTGTTCGGGACCCAAAACAACAACATCAAGACGATCCTTCTGCGATATAGTAGAGTTAACTGGGGGCATTTTAAGCCTGTGACTTCTAAAAATACTAGCATCGAACAATGAACAACAGATTTCGGATGCAAAGCTGCAAAGACCCACGCGACGACAAGGAACCAGCGATTGGAAAATTGGAACATGGACTGACGAACTCTAAATTTCATGGGCAGTACCCAAGTACTCTTCGTAGATTTGAAGAGCTGGAATTTCGACATCGTAGCGCTGCAGGAGGTAGGCTGGAAGAGCTCCATGGAACGTGCGTACCAAGATGGTCAATCACCTACCATAGCTGCGGCAACAAACACGAGCTTAAATAGATCAGCTTTTATAGTGATGGAAAAGGTGCAAAAGCGCGTGATCGGGATGTGACCGATTTTTCCACGAATGTGCCAATTGAGAATTATTGTCCGGTTCTTCAACACCAGCAGCAGAAACGTTCACAGCCATCATCTCGGCAGTACTGGTGACGATAAAGGCGAATTATACGCGCAGCTGGGGCGTGAATACGACCCCTGTCCTAAACATGATATCAAGATCGTCATCGGGGATTTTAACGCTCAGGTCGTTCATGAGGAGGAATTTAAACCGACAATTGGAAGGTTCAGCGCGCACCAGCTGACCAACGAAAACGACCCGAGACTTGTAGATCTAGTCGCCTCCAAACGAATGGTCGTACGTAGTACCTTTTTTCAGCACCGCCTCCCACACAAGCATGCTTGGCATCGCTCCTCAGATTTGCCCGTTCAGAGTAAGAGCGTGTATGTTTTTCGCTGTGCTCTTCCCAAACGGATAATCTTTAAAAAATGCTCAGTTACCTCCAGAGCGACCAAGCGTCCACCCAAGTGTGGGCAAGAGAAGCAAGCAAACTGATGAAGTGCGTTCTCGGTGCTGTTAAATTCGTTCGCACTCGGGCGAAAGAGACGCTTTACAGAAAACTCGGTTTGTCTTCATCGGTTGCGTCTGGATCGATGCTTCGAAGTGCGTCAGAATTTACAATGCAGAAAATAAATCTAACGGAACTAAATTAATAACGCCAAAGGTAGTTAAGATAGAATGCTGGTGTCTTCGACAATATTGCTCTGTATAATAAAGCGCATATTTTGATATGAAATATAAAGTTTAGAGGTCTACCAATAGCAAGATATAAATCATAACTTTCCTGTTTAGCATTTTAGAGCTTAAGTTTTTTCTACAAAGTTATTTATCTCAATAAAACACACAACTTTGCTCAACATGTCAAAGTTCTACAATCTTAATCCAAGGAGCATGGTCTGCAATTTTCATTCAATTATTTGAATCTAGACTGCTTTGGAGGTTAACAATCGAATAACTTTTTTGCTGCCAAATGAAAACTTACAATTTTCAGGTTGCTATGAAAGGCAGTAAACAAAACATTCAGGCCGGTCCGCAAAACAGTCAAATTAAAGAAAAAAAATTCGATTGAAAATGATTGCTTTCATTTTCATGCCTCTTTGAAAATCTTCAAATGAGTAGATTATAAGTATAAAAATACAAATTATAAAAAACGTTCAAGCTGTAAAAATGACCAAAAAAACATATTTTTTCAAATTTTAGAATTTTTCTTTGCTTGTAAAATCGATACCTCTTACTTAAATCAAAAATTAATACAAATATTAAATGAATTTCAATTTTTTGGTTTATTTTTTTTTGAAATAGTTTAAAATCACAAAAAAACTAGAACAAAAAAAAATCACTTAGAAATAAAAATTTTCATTCTCGTTTGAAACTGAAAATTTTGATTTTCATTTGAAAATCATCAGGTGCACTTTGAAAATCATTAACGTTATCATCATCAGAGACACCGACGAATTTCAAATGAAATCATCGTAAGCAAGCTTACAGTAGTAAGCTTTGGCCTTTTATTTGAAAGATTTTTCTGTTGTGAATGTGAAAAAAAAAAAATAAAAAAAAAAAACTTTACAAAAAGTTATTATTATTATCGCGCTATTTTTTAATCTATTTATGCGAATTAACAACTTTGCCCAAAACACCTATCTGGTCATTCCTGAGCGAGTTCCTCTAGACTGATGTTCTGCACCAGGACCAATGATTAGCTACGAAAGCTTTCTTCGGTCAAAAAATATCAAAAGCATAGCGGTAAAGGAAGATAAATCCTAAATTTTAAGATTTGTGAAAGTTTTGCAGTTTTATTACTAAAATTTGTCCCAGATCCCTGCGTAATTTTCATGGTTTGTTTAATAGACAAAGATTTTTGGATAATTTTAGTAAATGTTACTTTGCGTATTGCTGCTTTTGTAAATTAATGCTACCCACGTACGATATTTAAACTACATAAACCTAAGTATACAGCAATTTGCGGATGCCCGGGTATTGTGAAAAAACTACTTGGATTTTGCCCAGTTTTATCCACATTATATGGAAAATAAAACAAGAAAATCGAATTCAGTTTAAAATTGTTTGTCGAAAATTGGATTTGTGAAAGTTTGTTTCATCAAAAATCAAACCAAAACTTTCTTTCGTATGCTTTAAACATAAATGTAACACTGCTGATGTGTTGCGACAAAAAATGTAAGTCGTTTTTCTTCACTAGATAAATGTCTGGAATTTCCTCAGATTTGGCCGGATATTGTTCGGTTTTTGGAATGGAAAATTTCAGATTATTTACCCGGTTTTCACCATGTTTTTCAAATAATTTGCCAGGAAGTGCCCGGCCCGGCTACGTACAAAAATATTTTATACATAAACCTACATTGGACCTCTTCGACTGATGCACTGTTCCGCACTGCATAACGGCTTTTTTTTTAAGAAAACTTTCCTGCATTGAAATCTTTCTGGCTTGATACACTGAGCGGCACAGCAGCGTCGCTAGAGCACAATTTTCTAGCCAGCTCCTTCTCTTTTCTTGAGAGCGAGCGACGTCCACCCGACCGTCAGAGCAACCGCAATCGGGCGCACTCGGCAAAAAGATAAGTGAACGTTGATCGGCTGAGCAGTGCATTCGGAAACCGAAATGATAAAAGTGTAATTCGTTCTCTGCTCTGTTCTGTTTGCGAGGTGTTGGACAAGCATGCACACAAGTACACCTGGAGATCACCTTACCAAACGCAAGCACAGATTGACCACGTTTTGATGGACAGCCGGCACTTCTCCGACGTCATCGACGTCAGTAATTTGCCCCATCAACAAGAAGGTTGACAAATCGAACTGAAAGTTTACAGTCCATCGCACCTGGGAGCTTCGACAAGGCGATGGTCTATCCTGCTAGATGTTCAACGTGGCCCTAGAAGGTGTTATTCGACGGGCCGTGGGCGAAATGCGAGGCACGATTATCTGCTTTGCCGAAGGCATTGATATATATGGCAGACCGCAAACTGAAGCGCGAAGGTTGATGATTAATACGCCCAAGATGAAGTATATGCTGGCCTGCGGAACCGAGACCGATCGAAGCCGCTTGTCCAATAATAACATGGTCACAATCGACGGCGACGGCTCACTAATGACCGCAGACAACGACATCAGCCGTGAAATCCGGTGGCGAATGATGAGCGGGAGTCGTGCCACTATTTATTTATTTATTTATTTACTTGTCTTCGAATTACACTTATTCGCACAGACTGCTTATGGCCTACTTATTCTAAGTCTAAATACATATTTGGAAATGTTAAAATCAAAGCAATCACTGATTTCATTGAAGCTTCTACAACATGAAACTAAAGGACTATTAAAAGAATAGACAGTACGAGATAACGGTAACCGGAACATCGGTAGGTGGCGCAGAATCCGTGAAGGAGCGTTGAATGGTAGACGGTTCAGCAGTACGTTACAGTCGATGTTGTTTGCTAGCAGATCGAATACGAACATACTTGCAGCAGAGTTCTTCGCTGCTCGAGAGTTGGCAGGTTAATCATTTGACAGCGGTGTTCGTAACGAGGTAGTACAACGGGATCGTTCCACGGCCGTGCACGGTAGGCGTCGGAGAGCATATCGGAGGAACCGTTTTTGAACTTTTTCGATGCGATTGATGTGAACTGAGTAGAACGGTGCCCAAATCTGTATTCCGTACTTCAGTATGCTTCTAACGTGTGTACAGAACAAAGTTCGCAGACAGTAGATGTCTCTGAAGTTCTGCGTGTTCCTTCGTATGAAACCGAGTGTCACGTAGGCTCTGCTGACCTGTGATGTGTTCGTCGAATGTCAACTTGGTGTCCATGGTGATGCCCAAGTCCTTCACAGAAGAAACTCTTGCTATAGTCTCCTCGCCCATGGTGTATTCAAAATATAAACAGGTTTTCTTGCGTGTGAATGTTATTGAGTAACTTTTGTTCGTGTTGACTTCCATTCCATTTGTCTGACACCAAGATGCAATAGCATCTAAGTCGCAGAGAAGCGCTGAGTAGTCGGCTCGATCTTCAACAGTCCTAAAAATTTTCAAGTCGTCTGCGTAGAATAATTTGTTCGATTGGATTACGACTTCAAGATCATTTACAAATAATACGAACAACAGAGGTCCAAGAATACTACCTTGAGGAATACCTAAAGTGATCTGAAATGTTTCTGATTGAGTTGCTCCAATTTTCACATACGCATTGCGACCTGTTAAGTAAGAAAGGATCCATTGCGTTAACCATTGCGGAAATCCCATTCTATTCAGTTTTTCGACCGCCAGTATGTGCGGGACTTTGTCGAACGCTTTACTGAAGTCGATGTATATAGCATCTGTTTGGATTTGGTGTTGCATGTTGTCGAACAGCGATGAAACAAACGACATCAAGTTTGACGTAGTTGACCTTTTGCGCGTAAAACCATGTTGACAAGGCGAAATCAAGTTGTGGACTGAAGGGTACACTGCTTCGTGGATCAGCCGCTCGAAAATTTTGGGAAAGCAACTAAGGATGGAGATTCCTCTATAGTTTTCGACGTTTTCAACGTTCCCGGATTTGTGAATTGGTGTTATGGAAGCTGCTTTCCAGGCTATTGGAAAAATTCCCTCGGTTAAAGATCGATTAAAAATTATTCTCGCAGGATAGTACAGGCTCGTGGCACATTTTTTAGCTTTAGGAAGCTGGTCGGGACCGGGACCTTTCTCGGAATCTACGGCTTGCAGTTCGGCTAGGACTTCGTCATCGGTGAACGTAACAGGCGGAAGGACCATGTTGTACTCAGGCAAGCCATTCAGGTACGATTCATCCAAAGGTGGTAAATTATTACTTAACACTCTTCGAAAGAACGACGAGAACAAATTTGCAATTTCCAGCGGGGTGGTGGCGGAGATATTATCGTAAAACATGTTGGCAGGGACATCGGCGCAGATTTTGCGTTTGTGAATATAGGACCAGAAATGTTTTGGATTGTTCTTCAAACTCCTCTCGATGTTTTCCGTGTAGATTTGAAAGTGGTGTGCGTTTAACGATTCATAATTTCTTTCAAGCTCGAGCAGCTCTAATTTGTTCTGATCGCTCTTGTGGCGGAAATAGTTTTTCCGGGCTTTGCGAAGGCGATTTCGAAAATTCCGGAGTTCGACATTCCACCATGGTTGACTAGCATGAACTTTACGTTTACGTCTTTTGGTTGGAACATTTTGGCGTATAATAGCAAATAACGTCGAGTAAAAGTATTCTACTGCGTCGTTCACGTTGTCGGCTGTGTCCAGCATGCTCCAGTTGGCAGTACAGATTATTGCATTAACTTAATCATAATCGCATTGTTTAAAGTCGTAGTAAATTTCGTGTTCAGTTTCGATGTATTGTGAAAAATCGATGGTCACTATGGACTCCACTAGCAATTGCGGTCGGGAAGACTTAGCCCTCGTACGAAGCCTGTATACGACGCTCATTAGACCGGTTGTCCTCTACGGGTACGAGGCGTGGATATTGCTCGAGAATGATCTGCGCACACTCGGAGAATTCCAGCGACGAATCATCCTTGACGGCGTGCAGGAGAACGGAGTGTGGAGTCGAACGATTAACCAAAAGCTCACGCGACTCTAAGGCGAACCAAGTATCCAGAACGTGGCGAAGGCTGGCCGGATACGCTGGGCAGGACTGAAATATCATAAAGTAATCGGATATCTCCATTGGCGGCGGCTCTTTCTTCTTCTTTGGCTAGGGAGTTTTTCCAGGCTCTCTGGTCTCATCTACAAGCTCGTTTAGCTGCCTTTTCCAGTTCCGCATATCGTAAGTGAATGGCTGCTTTGGCTGACCCAGTACATGTCTACTCAAATCCGTATGTTGCCTTTCTCCGATCATCGACCATCCTCCAAGTTTCATCCGACATCCATTCACTTCTTCTTCCACGAACTTTACCGAGAGTACCATGTCTCGTCGTGATAAAGGCATTCTAGATTCCACACCACTGTTCTTCGACTGTTCCGTCTGTCTGCAATTCCGAGGCATGGGATTCTAGCTGTTCAACGTATGCCCTTTTCATCTCTGGATTCTCCAACCGGCGGACTTCTCGTAACGACATCCGACTTTCTCCTCGCGTCTTTGGACACGCGCAACTCTCAGTCGAATTTCGCCAAGGACGAGGTGATGGTCAGATGCAATATTTGCGCTTCGTTTGTTGCAAACATCAAGAAGGCTCCTTCTCCATTTTCGGGTGATGCAGATGTGGTCAATTTGATTTTCTGTTCGGCCATCTCGGGATATCCAAGTGGCCTTATTTGCTGGTCGTTGGGGGAAAAGCGATCCACCGATCACCATGTTGTCGTTGCCACAAAATTCTACAAACAGCTCTTCGTTTTCGCTCATCGGTCCTAGGCCATGGCGCTCCATGATGTGCCCAAGGTCCTTATTGTCGGAGCCAATCTTGGCGTTGAAGTCACCTATGTGGATTTGAATGTCACCCTTCGGAATTATCGCTCTTTCTCCCGCAAATCGGCAACGTCAGTGGGCGCATAACACTGGACCATTGTAAGGTTTCTAACTCGTGTTCTGAATCTGGCTACGATTATTCTTTCGTTTATCGGTTCCCATCTAATGAGGACCTCATAGGCCTGCGGGCTTAACAGGAAACCAACTCCTCGTTCTCGAGTAGCGTACTCTCCTCGTATTCCAGAGTAAAGCAGTACTTACCCGGACTTTGTCTTGTGTTCTCCAGTGTTAGGCCAACGGACTTCACTCAGTCCCTGAGTTTCAAGCTTGAGGCGGCTAGCTTCTCTAGGAAGTTGAGCCAGCTTGCGTTGTTGGGCAAGGGTTAAAACGTTCCAATTTCCAATTCGTGTCCGTGTTTTCATGCTCAAAGTCATCGCCAATGTTCCAGGGCGGTCATTTCTTTTGAATTTCGTAACCATTTAATAAATCGAAAGCAGTAGGTCGTTAGCCTAAGGTCCCTATCCCGCGATGAGGACTTAGCTGGCGGGAGCCGCATTTCAGTCAGCATGCAATCAAAGCATCCACCGGGGTTGGGTATCCGATCTCCGTTTTGGTTACGCGCATCGCAAAATTCTGCAATCATTCAAATTGTCATACAGGTCAAAACTTTAAATATTTATTTAAAAAAAATTGAAATCACTCAAAAATACTACAATTGACTAAATTATTTAATTTTAAATTTCTCAAAGCAGTTACGGTATGATTTACTTGCTAATTTAGCTCAATCATGTTCTTAAAAGAAAAATCTGAACACGGAAATAATTGATAGCCGAGAAAGATGAACCCACTCATCCGTGCGGTTCCAGAGAATAAATTTGATGTATACGCCTTGGATGTAAATCACTCAACAAAACAAGTCCCAAACACACAGCTTTCTCGGCTCACAGCCACACAACAACAAATGATTCTCATTATTTTTCCACTGCATTTCACAATTCTACCTTGCGTGAACAACATAATTGCGGTTTGAAAGCCGGAAGGAGGTTTTCCATTTTTTATTTTCTCACCCAAGCCACCGAAAACGTCTTCCCTAGATGTCTCCCTTTCTTGCTTCCAACCCGCCCCGAAAAACGAATTGTGTGGGTGGAAGCTGGAGATGAGGTGGGTGGATGGATTCAAATCGCTCGTGTGCCACTCACCCATTGTCTCAAAACAGTCATTTGACAGCCTTTGAGATATGCCCGAAGAAGTGCGGGTTTGTTCCGTATTCTTATTTGTTAGGGAAATGTACGAGCGCCACTTTTGTTCTGACGAAAGTGCCAGCTCTCTTCTCAATGTAGATGCTTCACTCATCCGTTGCCACTTCTGAATCGTTCCAGTCTATTTTTTCCCATTGTACACCTGAAGTTCGAGGATCTGTGTACTACATCCTTCCCGGGACATGGTTTTCCATCATTACGTGCTCATGTTACCTGCAAGGTTTTTTGAACGACGTCGTCTACAAAGTATTTTGACAGCATTCTAATGACATTTCCTTATCATTTTCCCAGCGTACAACTCGTTATTCCACACCAAATCCCTAACAATCTAGCTGCTTGTAGGATTTCCTGGAGAGCCCTTTTCCGTGTTCCGAAAGATGCTTCACAGAGCGCCGAAAAGGCGATAGAAGGTCCTAGCTATATACGAAGAAGTCAGCCTGACGATTTTTTTTTTCGTTTTTTGAATGAACCTGTTTCACCTGGCTGATTGTACGGCGGTGGCTGCAGGGTGAGATTTGTAGAAAAATTTGAAACCCAAAAACACCATAGCACGATCTGGCCCGGCTTGTGGCATCCCGAATGGAATGGAAATCCATGAGTGACATATCTTGCCACATTTCGCTTGTTGTGACCTGCCGATGGCTGCCAAAAGCGATTTCGGGAAGAAGCTTTACCGGAAAAGATGCAGTTCCTACGCTGTAGGCTGCCTGCTTCTTAGCCTAGATCCATGCTGGCAAACCCAAGTAGGGAACATTAAAAGCAACTTTAAACCACTTGCACTAGATTGGGGAGTAGGATGTGTTTGTTTCTTTTTTACGCTATCCCGAAGCTAGGATAGTGGGCATCAGGGTTTGGGGTTCTCGCTTTACGTCTAAGGAAAGTGAAAGAGGTGCAAATACATTTCGGGGCAGAAATTTGTCAAATCGCAAACGAATTGTTGCCAAATGCGTTAAATTACTTTATAATATTGGTCATCACGAGTTTTCAAGCAAAGTCGAATTATTTGTAAATCAATCTTTACCAGGGGGATGGCATCTCTATCCTTTTCTCATTGAATTTGACAACCTTTAATGTTTGGAGCTCAACATTATTGGGCCTCAAACAAACCTGACATTTGACTGTCAAGGACCCGAACTAAATGTCAAATGCTACAGAAGCATGGTTAACCCTTCGTTTCATGATTTTTTATTTTTCCTTAAAAATCATTTTAAACAGTTGAAAATGATGTGTACATCAAGAAAAAAAATTAAAATAAAATACGATTTTTCATTTTTCCATACATTTATTGTTGCAAATTTGTTACTTTATGAAACGAAGGGTTAATAGAGCACTAACAAAACAATCATTCTGGTTCCTCATGAGTTGAAATTTTTACTTGTTGAACTCTGAGCTGCTTTGAGAAGAAAACCTGATGGATAGAAAAAAAAGAAAAAGATTCTTGCTCACAAGAAGAACCAGGATGCCATACCCCTGATCTTAACATATTCGGGTTTGGGGAGTTTGAAAAAAATTTCTAGTTATGTTTTTATTGTTCTACAGGATGCAAGGCCGTGTTACGGAGAGGAGTGGGCGGTGAAACAAAAGTTTAAAAAAAAAAGTTAAAGTACTTAAAAATGACAAAACGATGAAAAATTCAAAAAATTCAAACAAAAAACTAAAAATGACAAAAAACAATTGAAAAAATATAAAGAATGACAAAAGAAGCGAATGTGACAAAAAACAAAAAGATTATAAACAAAACAAGAATAGTACAAATTGCATCAAAACATGAGAAAAAATAATTAAAAATTTACTTAAAAAGTGGTCAGAAATTCACTCAAAATAACGTGTTTGATAATAAAAACCTAAAGTTTTTTTTTCGAATCACGTCAGCAGCGTTCGAATCTCTTTTCAGACTAAAAAAAAACGGATGAAACTTGCACAGAAGCCTGAATGAAATGAAAAATATGAAGCCTAATTAAAACCTCAGTTTGCTTTATATATCCACTTTACTTTGAAAATTCTGGCACATCCGATTGAATCCGGGGAATCTTGAATGCATGCCCTATAATAAATAATACTACCTCTTATGTAATGAATAAAGAAGATATTTCAGGAGCTTCCAGCGAATAAAGCATTTTGTTCGGATAAGGAAGTATTAAAAAAAAAACAATGTAACGACTTTACTAGGGCACAGGTTTTCTTTTTCTTAGATTCGACAAAATATAAACTATACAGAAATAATCAGTTTAAAAAAAATGTAGAAAGGATTTTAAGTAAAAAAAACAAGAAAAACATTTTAAATCCTTTTAAATTGTAAGTTTTCTTGAGCTTTGTTGGAAATAAAATTGATAAAACCAGGCAATTTGGAATGCTCTCTTTATAAGTTAGGATTGAGTTATTATTTTGATCAACATGTGATCCATTGATTTTTTTATACAAACAAATAAACATCATAAGCATTAGTATGAGCATGTAAAATAACTGTTAGTTCTTCAATCATTATTGAAATTTGCTTCTATTAAAACATTCTACACGCTATTTAATTTTGAAAAATAAAAACTTTAAAAAACGTGTACTGTATTTGACTAGATAGGCTCAATCGGCCAAACTGAATAACGCTATTGAATTTTTATTCCACTTTAAATTTAAAATTTAAAATTTTAATTGAGACTTTTCCAACTGATTTAGCTAAAATGTCATACTTTTGAGTCTGATGTACTTTTTTTGAATTATCCTCTACTAAAGGAATTACCCTGAATTCCGCATTTCATTTTCTAAATGATCATTCTCAAGATATGAATATCATCAAAACGCTCTCATAATTGAATTGCAAATTTCATTGACTGTTTCTCTAAACATGAATATTTCAATCTCATCTTATTCAAGATTTTTGATGCTTTATCTTAAACATTTTAGTTCCATTCTGAATTATTGTTACCTTCGAAACGTAACTTTTGTCACATTTTTTAGAAAATAAATAATTAGTTTTTAATTTTAGTTTCAATCCACATTGCATTTTAAAAATTTCAACACATTTCATGAACTCTTTTTTATGTTTTAAGGATATGAAAATTAAACTAACATTTGGAATTGAATTATAAATTTTGCAATTCTTGCTTTACTCTGATTGTAACTTTGTTTCTCAATTCAGTATTTTATTTGTTATTTGATATTACGATTTAAACTGACACTAAATGACACTTTTATTATGAGACAGAATAAAATCCAATTTTAGGTTTTGAATTTCATTGTTGAACTGTCTGTACCTCCATTAAATTTTAATTAAATTCTGTTGTATTTTAGATTCTTTGTCTGAAGTCTTAATGTTACTTATCTATTGTCATGAGGGAAATATTTAGTCTGCTTTCGAAGAAGCTCATACCAAATGATAGTGATAATTTTAATTAAACTATAAGAGATAGCTTTTAATATCTGTTATTTTATTCTAATCAAGAGATTCTTATTGAAAATTTAAAAAAAAAACCGAGCAATAAATGTACAAATTTTATCATTTTTCAACCTTACCTTACCAACTTTAACCCATTTGACGGATTGCCTTAACAATGTCAACTCCAAACATTGTATTGGGTTTATCATCCTTCATAATCGCTGTTGGTCTAAAAATGTTTCTCAAACAATCATAATTGTTTTTAAATATTTTTTTTTATTATTCTGTTACTTGTTTTTGTTGCAAACAAGTATGAAATCAAAGTGAAATCTTGTAAATTTCATTTCCATACACCGGAATATGATTTTTTTGCATCCACATTTGTTAACAGTTAAACTCCATTCATCCAAGCTTTTATTTTTATGTTTTTACTCATAAATGTAGGCAGGACTCTTTTGCTTTTGCTAATAACAGCTTTATTTATATAAAAATGTAAAATTTAGTTCAAACAAAACAAAGAAAATACTTCAGTTGGTTTTTAGCGTTATGGCCTTTACAGCTTCTCAAATTTATGAATAACTACAAATTTTTACACGTTTTCATCACAACTTTGATAAAAAAAAACAGAGCTTGTTTCAAGTTCCGTTTTTTTATGAATATGGTGAACTCGCATGTTTTAAAAAACATGATAATTTTGGACCTCGAGGGACGAATTATTTTTCTGGTAACGTCAATTTGATTTCCCATCAACTTCAAAACTTTTGATGCATAATGTGTATTTTTATCGGTGGATTTTAATGAAGCCATTGGATTTGAAAAATATTGCATGATACCCCAGTAGACGATACTCAAAGAAAACGAAGGATAAGTGTTTTATTCGAGTACACATCTGTAAAATCATCAAATTGAGCAGTTGACAACAATCACAAGACTGATCTGAGTGCTCATAAAAATATAACTAAAATTTTTTTCTAATACGACATCATAGATTGAAAAAAAAAATATCTGCACTATGAGGCTCTTGAAGCTAAAGGGGCATAAATTGAAGTTGCCAGATTTGCCGATTTTACCCGTGCTTACCCGGATATTTGACACAGAATTGAGGAAAAGACCGGACCAGTAAAGTTGCCCGGATTTCATTGAAATAAGCCCGGAAATCGCTAAGATTTATTTAAATTATTTGCAAAATGTAACAAAAAAAATCAAATTGTTGATTTTGCGTCCAAAATCGAAATTTTTGAGCGAATTTTATTTGAATACTCTTGGACGGTTTTTTGGAAGCCTAATATACGATATAAAATATGCTGTTTTGATGAGAAACTTCGTGATTTTTGAACAAATTCACCCGAATATTGCCGATTTTTTACAACTGTAAAATCAAATTCCCGGGTTTTGGAGGTTTTTGAATAAAATTACCCGAAAACGTCATTCAAACTTAAAAAAAATGAAAAAAAAGAAATTTCACCAAATTTAGTATTAAATATTGAGAACTGTTTGGCATCATTAACTCAAATTTGATTATTTTTGAACTTATACCTCTTTGGCTCTGAGGACATCGTATCATAATATAAAAAAACAAATACAAAAATTTTCGTAAAAATTGCTTGAAGGGTTTTAAATTTATTTCAAATTTGTGTTTACTTTTTATCCAATAAATTACAAACTAAATCCAGCCGTGACTGATGGAGCTTACTGAGCTCCGCAAAAATAATAGAAAAAAAAACGAAATTATTCTAATCCCGTCATCTCTTTTCACAGTATAACTTGTCTGATACATAAATTATTCAAAAAATTAGCGATTTAAATATATTAAAATATAATAAATAATGTAATTGAACAATCTGATCTCGTTTTTCAAACAATTTACAATCTTTTTCAGTGAGAGATAGTTTGCTACTTGTCGAATTCACCGGTTGAGTCATTTAAATTCAAATTAAACTAAAAACCGCGATAGCCAATAGCCGCAAATCAATTCACTTTGACTCCTTCTTATGCACTCTTGTACATTTTAACACAATCTCAGTATGCATTTTATAAATAACTAGCTGACCCGGTAAACTTCGTTTTGTATTTAAATAAATCGTATTAAAATTGTTCGATTTCTGTTCAACTTTAAATTGATTTTGTATGGGAGCCCCCCTTCCATAAAAAGTGAGATTCTTGAAACTATTATTCAAACCATCTCTGACCCGATGAACCCTCGGATACCAAATTTCACTTCATTCCGACCAACGTGATGGTGTTACAAAGAAAACGCCTCCATTTTTGTATATAAGACCCTGTTGTGGTATGCTTTGATTCAGTATATAAGAATTTGATATTTTTTTTCAAAATGTGTATTTCTTTCACTCTGTTGTCAATATTATTTTATTTCATTTTAATTAAGTATATTTCATCTATCCTAAACAATTGTATCGAACGTTTTGAATCAGAAATTTATCGTTCCGAATCAACTTTTTTATCGAACCTGTGCTGAAAGCTGCCCAAAGATATAGAAATAGGGACAATTTCCGAAAACAGTTAGAATTCGACCAATGAAAATAACTTTGCAATGAAATTTAAAACAAAATTGAGTTTGCCGCAGCCCGTGGCGTAGAGGATAGCCTTCAAGTCTTCTAAGCCAGTGGGTATGAGATCGAATCTCGGTCACTGCATACATAGTACACTTCCTGTAGGTTGGTGGTTTTAGCATTTGTAACATGCTAGCCATAATCATATACTCGAAAAATGTACGCTTAGAGTTAAGAAAAAAAGGGATCTCTTCGAGGAAACATCGTGATTCATTCAGATCCTGTATGTGTTTGAGTTCGATTTTAATTTAAACCTTTGATAAAAAGCTAAATTTGCTTTTTATTTCTTTTATCAGAAAATTTTAGTTTAAAACTACATTTGCCAACACTGCCACTCAATTGCCAATACCAATCACCTTCACCCTTAAACGACAAGGATTTTTCCGAGAAAAATCTCGAAGCTTAGGGAAAAGACTTCGAAAGATGGCAAAATCCACCTTCATTGTTTCGTACGCCGTTCCTTATGCCGGCTTTGAAAATTGTTGCAAACGTTGAAACAAACTTGCTGCTTCCATTGACTTGAGATTTTGCTCGGTGCACAAAGCTTGAAGACTTCCAATCGAACCACTCCAAAAATGTGTACACGTTCAACTCATCCGCCTAGGGACAACTTGCTTCGATGTTACCCTTAAGCCAAGATCTATGGTAATGGAAGGTTTGAATTTGAGGAAATGTTACTCTTAGTTTCCAATAATTATTCTACATGTCATGGCAGAAGAAATTTCTTGTAAATTTCTGGCTAAGAGAAGTCTTGAACTCAAGTGTCTCTTACTGATTGTGAAAAAACAACGTTTAATTTTTGGAAAATAATACTTCCCCTTTGCGAGAAATTGATCCAATATAGAAATTAAATCATTATTGGCTATCGGAAGATGTTTCGTTTCTAAAATAATAAACTCCTAACATGGCCCAATCAATTAAAACTATTCGATAAAATCGTTTTCCATAACTGGTGTCCGTATGGAATTTGTCCATGCTAAACAGAGGCAAAACCCAGGAAAAACGATGTTTTCTGATAGCAAAAACCAGCTATTGCTATGGATTTGAACACCTTTTGGGAAATTTTGTGCATCAGGTGATTTTATTGACACGCTTACACAAACATCCATACAAGGCCTCTAGGAAAGGGAAACATGAATGGGATGATTCATATCTTGCCAAAGTTGAACTGGAGCCAAATTTTCCTCCCTCCGGGTGGCCAAAGCTAGTTTGGTTGGCGAATAGGTGATGAGGAATTTTTATTATGGATGTGCAAAATAGGAGCTCAAATTTCTCACTTTGTTTTTCCGTCGTGTCGTCGTCGGCATTGAATGGATTTGGAAAGCCTGAATTGAGGCTATTTGCCTCTACCTCACTTGTTTTTGTTTTTGAATCACACTTTTCAACGGAACTCTCGCACACTCTATTCACAAGTTTCGGACATTTTTATCCGTTTGTTTGCATTTCGGTAGCGCTTTGCTTCAATCAAATGAAAACCATTCTCAAACCATTTTGAAACAAAATAAAAAAATGGTAAAATACAAGTTTGAGTTCAATACATTTGAAGTAATTTTTTAAAACGCGTTGAACAAATTATTGATCAATTTTATCCTATCTCGTATCGTGCCTGCCCTATGTCAGTTTTTATGAAATGATCGCTTTATTTGTGAGCTTAATAGAGATTAAAAGCTCAGTTGACTTCCAAGTACTCGAATTGAATTGTATTTCACAACATTGAGTGCTCGTGTGTGGGTGTATTTGCCCTCATGTATGTGTGTATGTCCTAAAGAGAATTTGCAGTTTGAAAGCTGCTTATATCCGGAAAGACGAGTGACAAATTGGACACATTTTCGATGATATGCAAATTGCACGTGGTGATAGTGAATGTCTCCATGCCTCGAAAGTCTAGGCTTAGCGATATCTGGCCACAAAACATAGATTGGTGGAGAAATTTGGTTGCGCTTCAGGCATTTTTTGCTTTTTATCTTTGATCGAAGAATTGTTTGTCGCTCAAAGTTGGAACTTACTTACTTACTCCGGTGCATAGGGCCGTGGTAAAAGACCTCCAGTGTTGACAATCCGGAACCAGCGTCTTCACTTGGTCCCAGTCAAGATTCTCGTCGACAGTTAGTATTTCGGCGACTAGGCTTCGCCGTCATGATTTTCTGAATCTGCCCCCTCATCGATATCCTTCTGGATTTCATTGAAGCGACTCTCTACAAATCTCGTTCTCATCTCTTCGCTGCGTGTGCGCAATCCATCTCCATTTACGTTCCAGAATCTCGATTTCTAGCGCCCTTTGATGACACCGGCGATAGTTTCTCTGCAACCCCTCGTCGTGTGGTACATACCAGTCAAGAGAAACGAAGAATAAGAATATGACTTTGCAGAGAGGCGCTTGACTAGGCGTCGAAGAAGAGCAGGCCCAGAAGCTCGTGGCGGTGTAGTCTTGCCGCCCAAATCCGTACAGTTGACGATAACCTTGGCTGGCAGCAAGTGAAGACGCTGGCTCCGGATCGCCAGCAGTGGAGATCTTTCATCTCAGCCCTATGCGTCGGTCAATCGGCGCCGGACCCTTTGGTAGGTAGGTAATTGTTCAAGTTTTTCTTCGAAAACTTAAAATACACGAATTAAAGTCTGTATCAGAATTAATTCTTCAAATTCATCCAAAAAAGTGGTTTTCGCGATGCGCTTGGAAGGAGTGTCTCTATCACGGACATCTCTTTGGTTGAACATAGCAGGGCGTGCCCAAGAAAGACATTCTTGTAACAGTTGAACAAAGTTATGTTAGTGAAGGTGCAGGATGGGAAAATCTAGTTCGACCATCAGTGGCAAGCCGTGTTCCAGAAAGATGGCCAGCAAACAGGGTTCCAGCAAAGCGGCAGACAGAAAGCCGGTTTCTAGCCATTCGATGTCCAGTCAGTCGATGAAATCGATGGCATCCCGCAAGCTGTTCGAGAGGGAGCTTTTCGGGGATACCGACGACATGGACATAGAAGACAGCCTTGGTTACGACAACCAGCAGAAGAGAGTCCTGGAATTCATTGATTGTTCCAGTATTATTCGTAGCGTTGTGATCAGGTCCACACATGATCGTCCCGATCGGAATCCAGCTTGTTGCCGTCGGAGTGTAGCGTCGATTTACTCCTGGATATTGTTCAGGATCACTTTGAAGAGTACTAGGGTCAGGTCCCTTTTTTCAGGACCTTTACGAGGATACCCTGCATTCAGTTGGCCGGTAATGTTGCAGAATCCCAGATGTCAACGAAAAGACGGTGTATCATTTGTGCTGACAAGGCAGAATCGGTTTTCAGCATTTCACCAGGGATGCTCGATCCCAGGTGCTTTGTTGGATTTCATGCCTTTGATGCATGCATGGTGGTCGAGCAGAATCCCTGACATCCAAAACACTTCTTCGAACTCATTCGCACATTTCTCCCAAACATACATCGTGTTGATGAAATATGATGATTTAAAATGTGAGTTGTGCAATTTTGATTGAAGATGTTACTGGTTTGGCAGCGAAAACTTTTGTGGACGCATGAACGAGGTCACTTGTTGCAATGTACGGGAACGAGATCGGGCTATTGTTGATGTTGTACCAGCTAGCCGTTCGGTAGTAGAATCAAAACAGCAGAGCGAATGGATGCTTTATTGGCGGTGATGTTACAGGTATTCCTGGGATTGGAGTAAGCAATATTGGGAAACTTTGATCCACGGATGATACAGGTAGGTAGCGAAAATACGGACTTATGGCGATTGGTTAAGCAGCGACTAATAGTGGATGGCAGGTGGTGGGTAGGTGGGTCATGGCGAAGCGGAAGAGCTTATATGGCGGGCAGTAGGCGCTCGCACTCGGTCTCAAGCTGTGTAGAATAATATTTATTCCGTACCTTTTAGTGCTGGTTGATGGTTTATACTATGTTGTGCAGGTGCGTTAGCGGTAGCTTGGTCGCTGGTAGCTATTCCGGCAGAAACGGTGCGGAATTTGCAGATGAAATCTATATTTTTTTCGAAGCAGTTCAAAACACGTAAACATAACAAACAACAGAGTGTGGTCGCCACTGACCGATCCCTTTCTGGCGTACGACTTAAGCGCCACTCCGTTAGGATATCGTACGCCACGGTTTAATATGCTCGGTGAGACTTCGCCGAGGGCGAGTCCATAAATTATCCTTAAAAGTGATTAAGAATCGGTTCAGATAGGGCAAATAGCTAACCCAAAATGCGACGAAATTTACACATTTTACCAACATTTCAATCAACCAACATAAAATGTCAGAACAGCTCAGTTATAGTTCGCCCGTAACTGGCGATCTCATCACTGAGCTGAAGACCTCCCGAATCCCAATTACAACCAACAATTTAGGTGCTTGTGAAACCCTCTTGGTCCTTCCCCGGACTACCCCAGTGTGGTTAAAATCCTCAATAAACAATTTAAGAAGCTCAGGGGTCAATTACAGTTTAACAATTTTATTCTTAACGTTAAATTTTTGATAATGGCATTTTCAAACGTATGCTACATTTCTTGCTTCCACTTGCGTGCAGTCATTTAAATGCCTGAACTTGTACCCCATTCGTGCGTGCCTTTTATGCGACAAGCTTATAGCAACATAGCTTGTCACGCCCGGGCTTTTATGTTTCTACAGTAGGGCTTTCCTTAATAGTTGTCCGGAAAACTTGGCCTCACCACTGGAATTTCATAAAATGCTTTTCAGCTCGCTGGCAATCGGCTAACGGATTCGGTTTACTGAAAATTCCGTTGGGGCATCATCTAGGCATGATCATCTGTCGCTGTATAAAGCTTTTCAACTGGAATGGACTCACCCGATCCTCCGCTCCTGTTATTCGCTGTTGCCGAAGAGACTGCTGGCGGGCGCTTGGCGACTCCTGATATGGATGAGTCACGCGCTCTCGGATGCTGGATGTCGTTTTGGGGGTCCGTCGAAGGTGTTGGGTGTTGATTGGCGATAATCACTGATGTACCTACGCTGTGTCACATTACTCTGACCTTGAATGGCTGATGGGTGGTTTCAGTGCTGGCTGCGAAGAATGGATGACCCGCTTGGTCACGTGGAGCTCCCGTCACTCCCCGAAATTGTTTCATAACGGAACGTTTTGCTTCCGACGGCTCGAAATGTCGGGTGTTCTCGAGTGTGGCGGGAACACGAAGCAGCGGAGTGCTTCGTGGTCCAGGATTGGTTCAGCTGAGAAAGATATGTGCCTTCATTTGACACAAAGTACATTACAGCACGCACGAATATCATAGGTACGCACAAATACCTTGCTGTTTTAGACTGTAATGCTTTTTAACTTATTACCACGCACGCACTTTTTGATTTACCGATGCAGACTAAAATCAGAAAATTATTTATTAATTTAATGAAAACCCTGAACGCACTTTGCATACATAAAATTAGACCCAATCAATCACGGCCCACACGCACATCCACTGCTGATAACGCTCAAGAAACGTTTGATCGCCTCCTTGTGCTCTCAGTGCAGAGAAAGCGACCTTGCTACGAACGCCCTTGGCGGAAGTTCATAATTCCCGAGAGTTCAAAAAAAATTATCTCAGGAGATCAGAATCTCGACAAATGCATAAGAATCGCAGTAGCTAATTGATTCTAGCTGAAACCATTCAGCTCCTCGCGGGAGAATGTATGAACGTCTCCTCTAGCGTGTCGAACTGCATTACTCAAACCGTCGATCGCGCGAATCGATATTATGTTCGAGATCGATCGAGTGACATACAAATTGGGTCTACTCAAAGGTGGAGACTAAATATCGAATTTTCGAATATGAGGACTGCTACAAGAGTTGCCAGCCGTGAAGTGAGAATCGAACTCACATCACAATTTATATCGTCTTGCCAATCTGACATCTTAACCAGTGTACTACTTGAGCTTTATGCAGATGAGGAATATTTGTCTAAGGCTTTCGGCTACCGATCAATCACTAAAAACCTTTGGCCTCCTTTCAAGATAGTTATTTGTCTTGTGAAGGAAACGGGAAAGGGAACGCGTGTGAAGGAAACAGGAAACCCATTGAATGAGAACTGTGTTTTGCTTACTGCCTGCCTTACATACACACGCACAACTGCTAAAGCCAGGCAGCTTGGCCGGTGGATTGAATCAAGGGTATTTATTTCCATCCTTCTTCATCTTGTGAAGCGAAAGGGGAAAACGTATTTATTTTGTTTCTTTCAGTCATACGCAATGTGGTTTCGCAGGGAAGTTAATGCCGGCGGACGCTAATCGAATCTTAAGCGGTAGCGTTATTTTTTTTGCAAGTGATGCTATGGCTGAATTTTGGGTGTATAAGCAAACATGGACGACTATTCGGAAGCCTCAAGCCAATCGTCGGAGTGGAACTGTCGACCGAAAACTGCATGGTAAGATTTTGAAAACGATTAAGTGGAATTCCAATATGTTGGACCGTGATTTGGCCAGAAAATTCGGTGCTGCCCATGGTAAGGTGAAGAGAGTTCGATTTCAGGAATGAATCAAGTCGTATCGAACAAGCAAACAGCCAAAATTCAACCATAAAACAGAATAGTGTGGCCAAAATCAGTGCTCGGAAGCTATACGACTTAGTGCTGACCAAGAACGTCGGGTGTCTTCTGATGGCAATGTAACCTATGTCAAGGCTGACTTCTGGCAAATCCCAGGTCAAAAATTTTACTTGGCAATGGCTCAGGGGGATGCTCAAGCCAAATTAAAATTAGTTTTTGCCGACTAAATTGCACGAAATTAAGCACGGCATTTGCAATTGGGACAAAAAACGAAAATTTTCGTAACAAATAAGACAATGACGTCGGAACTATACCAAAAAGAGTGTCTCCAGAAACGATCCATTCGCTCCTACGACCATCCCGTAATGTTTTGGCCAGATTTGGCAAGCTGTCATTACAGCAAAGTCGTTCAAGAATGGTATGCAGGGACAGGGGTCCAGTTTGTTCCGAAAAATCTTAACCCACCCAATTACCCTCAGATCCACCCTATTGAGAAATGCTGGGTCAAGAATTCCTTCGAATTCATGACGAATAAATTTATCCGTATTTTTCTTAAAAGTATGAAGAAAACGCTACCTTTGCATAAAAAAATCTTGAGTTTTTTAATAATAAAATGAAATACAAGCAATTGTTTTTGTTCCAATTTTATCTGATGCAAGCTATAATGCTAAAGAAAAAACACGTGTTTTAACAGTGATAAGTACGATTTTGCTTTTGAATAAATCATTTAAAAGGTTAAAAAATATTTAAAAAAAATATTCAAAATATAGACCCCCCGATGAATTATTTCAAATTTGAGCTTAAATGAATGAGGAATGTCCCAGTTTTCGAATGGTGTAAAATTTATCGATGCTAATTTTTGAAAATTAAAGTTTTGTCACAGAGACACCGTGGTAATAATAATTAAAAAAAACCTTGACGAATTGTGGAAAAACTTTTTTTTCGTGGAGAAAAAACCTTTCAAAAAGGCAATAGTATCATAAAGCATTGCATACCAGCCCTCTTTGCTGCACAGCATCAAAACCATTCGGCCCGGAGGAAAGTAAACCATCGATTACGACAGCTACAAGCCAAAAATGTAAACACGATTTTAAAAATAGTATACGGCTCATACATACTCGGCAATTCGTTGTAGTATCGCTCGTCGACTGCTGCAGCTGATGTACAGCTCTACACCCAAAAATACTCGAAACAGGAAGCGCCAAACATTACACCAGCGGCTAAGGAACGAAAACGAATTACGAGCGCCAGACACACGAAAAGCGAATATAAGATTGAAATCGTGATTTCCCATATCAGCTCCGAAGCATCAACGTGTAGGAAAATTGTACACGTGTAAGTACACATGGAATTTCGGTTGTTTTTTTCTTCTGCCTCTTCGCTGGCGCCCATTTCTTCCTCCTGATCCCCTCCCCTGTTGAAGTTGCCGGCTAGCCGGGAAATCGTTTGCAAAATACTATAGGACTATTGGAGTGTACATGTTTTTTTTGGCGGTGGATATACAATTTTTTGTTCAGATTCCTCCTCGTAGAGGCACAAAAAAAAAATCCGCCAAATTTATCCATCTGGTTTTGGCGGCAGTGGTTTAGAGAGAGAGAGTTTGCCTTCGCTTGTGCAAATGTATGCATTTCGTTTGTTGTATGCAAAACAGAATGGCGGCCCAGCTAGCGCGGATCATTCGACGACGAAAGGCAAACGGCAAACGAATTTCGCCAAACAATATCGGCTTTGTACCTTCGGAATGTTTGACTGGGAATGTTCGACAATACAACAAAGCATGGATTTCACATGGGAAGGATTTTTTTCCAGCCCCATGTTTTCTAAATTCAACATCATCGGTTAAAGTCGGAATTTGAAATTGGTGTTACCGGAAATGGAAACCTGGTATAGGTGAACATGCTAGAAAATGTGTAGCATACATTTTAAGTTATTCATGAAATTGAATCCAAGTTGTGTTGAATTTTCGCTGATGATCAACGATGAATTCAAAAGGATTGTATACATTGTTCCAAGGATACCAATATCTGGGGCTTCATATTTACAACACTTTTGAACTTAAATGGCTTCTAAAACATAACAGATAATCATAACGCTTGAACATCAAAAGTTTTAAGGTTGATGGGACGCTTATTTGACGTTGTCAGAAAAATTATTAAATTTACCATTTATTTTTAAATTTACAATAACATGCGATGTTCACCCTACTAAGAAAAACGGTAAGTTGCAACAAATTTTGTTTTGATGAAACATCGGATTTATGGAACCAGCGTGAAACTTGTTATTTTTCATGGGTAACATGTTAGGTTTTATGGTTAACCAGACTGCATAGTTTGATGGAACTACAGCTTATCGTTTTTCCACTCGTATGAACTTTCGGAAAACTATAAATATTTTGTTGTTTTTACTAACTTCCAACAAATTTTATCCAAAGTCAATTATTGGGGCAGAATGCCCACAAGACCACGTATTTTAGGCTCAAATTTTGATTGCTTTTTTGGGTTCCAAATTATCGGATATCGATTAAGAAACGCGTGTTCACTGTTTGACGTAAACTTTATTATTACTCTCTGTCTATGTACAACTATTGGTTATTTATACTGTTTGGTGTGTATGGGTGTGTAAGAGAGATCGAATTTGTCGTATATGCTATTGTACATGCAGGCGGTTGAATGTTAATGCTATTGTTGTTCGCTATTGTCTGCCGTGGCTGTCAACTGTCGTCTGCTGTTATTGTTGTTGGTAGCCGACTATTGTCTGTCGTCGGTATTGGGCTGCTACCTGCTTTTGCGTGACGCTGATTGGCTGGCGCAAGCGTCGTGCGTTCTGGATGTCGAATGTTCTCGATGAGTGGAATGTTCTGGATATGTCTGTTCAATCAACTCTAGTCGAAACGGGTCGAAACAAGTAGAAATGGATTGACAGTTGATCACCTGTCTCTTTCCAATTGACTTCGACCGATTTCTACCAAGTCGAAACTAATCCTGCTGCCGAGCTGGATTGGTTTCGACTAGTTTCAACTCGCTCCATTGAACAACGACCCGACTTGTTTCGACCAAAACATTGGCTCGTTGAACATCTATCAGTTGACAGAAACCAGTTGAAACCGATTTTTACTAGCGATTGAACGAAGCTGATGATTCGATGCGATGAAGCAAGAAGGTATCGGCGGTAAAGTACGCTACAGTGCTCCTCCCTTAATGGTTCCAAAATTTGGATGGTATTTTGACCTGGCATCCTGAACGGGTTCGAACTGCAGGGGTGCTGTCATCGGTGACGTCCAAAGGCTGGATTGAGTTGGTTGAAGTAGTTGGCTCGTCAGGTATGATGAATGCGGCTTTCAGTCGATCAATTGAAATCGGTGGACGCTTGCCGTTGATGTCGATGATGAACACCTTTTTCTTCCGGCAAAGTACTCGGTATAGGCCATCAAAAGGTTGACTCAGTGGAGGCTTAATGGCACGAAGACGTTGCTACAGGTTTGCAGATCATTCTGGATGAAGGTGACATTCTTGGCGTGATTGGTCGTGGGCGTTGGTCGTAGCTTATTCATGGCTTTTTTCAGGTCGGCCACGTATTCCGATAACGGTTGTTTCGATTGGTTGGCAAACGCATTGAAGTGCCATAGGTAAGATCAGCGGTTGTCGTTTGAAAGTCTTCCTTGAGGGCGCTTCTCATTCCGAGGAGCACGAGTGATAGCGACTCACTTAGCGTTTTGGTGGCACATAATCGTTGCTTTCAGTTGGCGATGAGTCCTCACGATTTGTTCATTTGCCTGGGGATGGTATGGCGTTGTGCGAAGATGCGTTATTCCAAGTAATGTGTTCAGCTCACGGAAGAGCTCCGACTCAAATTGACGACCAAGATCAGTCGTCACCAGTGATGGTAAATTTCGCCCGTCACGCTTGACCCAACTAGTTTTGTTTCATCAAACGACTGGCACTGTTCTCAATTGACGGAGCCTCACTACTCGCATGACGGATAAAGCACGACAACAATCAACATTTCTCCATCATCGACTGGAAAAGCTCCTACACATGGTTAAAATTTCTCCTGAGAGTGACTGGCAAATCTCTTCACACTTCGATCGGCTGCTGACGGCAGGTACAACTAATTGAACGACTTGCTGGCAGATATCAACAATAGCAATAAAAAACTGAAAGCGAGCTTGGTGGCAGGAGCAACAATAATAATAAATGCTTTTCTTGTTCGTCTTCGGTCGTCTTCGGCTTGCTGGCAGGAGCAACAATAATAATAAATCCGTTTCTTTTTCGTCATCGGTATTTAACAATAATACTTAAAATAATGTTTTCTATACATTGAAACAAACTTTTTGGAAAATTTTAAAGAATTTAAAATAACCGGAAAGAAGTTATGATTAAAATTTAATGTTTTTAAAACATCTTTTTACATATCACGTTACCTTCCAAAAGATAAACTGGTATTTGAAAATCTAAACAATCCTGGCAAAGCTTCATAAAAAGGTATTATATTCATTTGACAAAGACAGCAAAAAGATTAGATCACCGATTTAAACGTTAGATTTTTTATTTAGTCTCTGGTGCAATGCTGAGAGGAAAATTATCATCAATCTTCAAAATTGAGATTATCACAATCTCGATAGTTCCTTTAAATTATGATTCGCAAATTTTCACTACTGAAAATCATAATTTCTAACCTTATGAGTTCACTTTTATGAATAAATTTCTTTCGAAATCTTTTCTGGTTTTTTGCTCGGTCTAGATTTTTTCCGGAATTTAAAATATGGTCGCAGAATGAATATACCAGATATTTTGTAACAAACTATACGTTTCTCATTGTTATCATTTTTTTTTAAAAGAATAACTAGAATAAATTTAACATGATTGATTAAAAAAACTAATAAGCTACGATAATAAAAAAATATTCGAGAGTGTTTCGAGATATAGCTAAGGAATCAAGTATGCCCAGGGATCAAGTATCTTCATTCTCCCCTACATATAAGATAATTTTGCTATTATATATTCCAAGCTTAAGGCTTGTTGAATGGTTTTCAATTTTTACATTCAACAATTTTTTTTTCTAATGGTTATTCTATGTTTTATCGAAATTTTCAAAATTTTACTTGAACAAAACAGATAACGATTGCAATGCAACTGTAGCTAGTCAGGGCATTGGAACATTTTGCAATCAACGACCAGACTTTTCAATTCTAGCCACAGTGTTTTGAAATTTTCAGGTGCTATGAATATGTTTTTCTTCGAAAATATATAACAATAAATGAAAAAAGTCATCACATGGTAACGTTTATGGTACCACAAATATTAGGAATAATTTAGACTTGCAATGCAATTACTGTTTACATCAGCTCATGTTAAGACTCAAGGTAAAAAATTTATCAACATTGGTGAGAATTCTTTCGAATAATTTGTACATATGTTTAATAAATATTATAATTGAAGGTTTCCAGTAAATGGTAAAGAGTAATGACCATGTGTAATTATGGCTTATGGAAAAAAAATTAATTTCGCAAAATGTCGGAATGTTTTGAAAATTTAAAAAGAATTTAAATCAAGGATCAATCTTGGTTTTTTTCATAAACTTTACAAATACCAGAAAAGTTAAAATGTTTTCCATCGAATTGAAAGTAAGTTTTTGTTTTCTAAATAAGTCATTAGCTTCCAATATTCTATTTAAATGAATTTATTTAACATTTTCAATTACCATATCACAAAGGTGATAAATAAAATCTGACAAAAGATTTCAACATGTTCTTTCGAACTCAATTTTTTTAACATATTTTCACCAAAATTGCAATTTATTATTCCAATCTTTGTTTTGCTTCAGGAGTATGTTGATATATCGCCGAATGCAAAAAAAAAAACAAATAGGGCTGATTGCTTTATTTTGAACCCTTAAAGCGGTACAGTAGTTTCCAATTTTGTGCTTACTGTTTCTGTTTCGGTACTGGACTGGAATAAAAAGTTAGATTTTTCGAAAAAAAAAATCAGAAAATTTAAAGTAAACATTTTTATGAAAAAGTATATCAGCTTTTTAACGATTGAAAAAACAATAAAATTTCTTAAATGAATATATTGAAATTTCTACTTCCATTCAATACTGTCTGCAGCTCAATAGTTAGAACTTTTGTAATGCTAGTTTATTAGTATAATCCTTCAGTTTTGTTAAAACAACAATAGGTTAATGACTTAAGATTTAAGCCAGATCAACACCCTACCATAAAAACTTGATACCTATTAATCTCTATCGTAATTGAAATTTTCAATATTTAAGATATTTCCTTGCATAAGATACCTAATCCGGGGTAATATTGATCACTTTTTTCAATATTTTTCGATTATTTTTTCTGTTAAGGGAAATGTGACATGTTTTATATTTTTAAAACCAGTACTGGACTCCTATGAACGTAAAACATGGTTGCAGAAATTTATTGGACCTCTTTAAATTTGATTTAAAAATCGTTTTCGTCGCTGTTCAGAATTTGATGCTTTGGGGTGACATTGATCAGTCTTTATTCTGACGGTTTTAACGCGTTTTCTTGATCATAAAGGATACAAAACACCTTCATAATATTTAACAATGCTAATCTATCAATGTAACCCTGATTTTTAACGTTTTATTTCAAAAATAGTTATTATCGAAAAAAGAACTTATATGCTGCCTACATTTAGGGGCAAAATAATTATAATTGCAAAATAGTTAGAGCTTCAAAATACAAATGAAATTTTACCTTCACACATTCCCCTAGGCCCTCCCACTATTTCCATTTTCATTTTTTTCTTCAAAGTTAACGATCAGATAGGGTTCCTATCCACTTTTCCAATACGGGCTTGCTCTTGGAAAATGTCCTTATTTTTTAAATTTCAAAAATATTGCGTTTGAATGCGATTGCTTGACTAGGTTATTATTTTAGCTTCAAATGACTGGGGAATGAATGACTGGCAAACGAAGTGACTGGTCGTTAAGGAACAGTCAATTGAGTTTGACGGACCAAGAGGCTTCACAGTCACAGCTTCACGCCTCATGACGATGATTTTTGCCAAGCCTGGTCGTCACTTTGACTGGTGCTCGAGCGACGGTGAGGTCAGTCATTTTTGGGATTGGTATGACTTCCGGCCATCGAGTGAATTTGTCTATCATCGTGAGGCAATAGGCATTTCCTTCCGAAGGAGGCAGAGGTTCGATGAGGTCCATATGAATGTGTGCAAAATGATCCGATGGGGTTTGAATTTGCACAACTGGCGTTTTGTTGTACCGATGTACCTTAGATTTTTGGCAGTGCAGGCAATGTGTGACAAAAATCTTGTCTCGACGAATCGATGGCCAAAAATATCGATCACTGATAAGTCGTGTCGTTGATCGTATGCCTGGATGCGAATTACTATGAAGCTTCCTGATGATGGCTTGCCAAGATTCTTTCGGAACAAACGGTCTGATGGCTTCGGTGGAGATATCACAGTAGATCGGTGTGGAGGATAAAGGTGACTTGAGCTTCTTCAGTAGTAAGCTAGTATTTACTGGAGGGGATCGCAAATACTGCTGTAGCTCGGGATCGGTTTCCTGCTGGGTGGCCATTCGCTCGAAGTCTATTGTTTCGCTAGTGGTCGAGATGGTTTCAATTCGGCTGAGCATATCGGCAACCTTGTTCGACTTGCCGGGAACGTGCCGAATATCCGTTGTATACTCGCTGATGAAACCTAGATGATGAGTTTGGGTTGGCGTCGCTTTTTCGGGGCGCTGCTGAAAGGCGTGAGTGAGTGGCTTATGGTCAGTGTCAGTGTCAGTCAGTATGGCTGGCATCTTTTTTCGGTAATTTGGTGAAGAACAGCGCCTAATTTCGCTTGGGCCGATGGGTGAGCGAGTTGAGTAACATTAGCTAAAGCTGGTTTACACTGTTGGAAAGCTGCAAGGGAGATCTCGTTCCATTGCAAAGGTGTTTGATCGTTTCGGATGTTACCGGTAATCATTTGCTGGAGCAACTGTTGCTGGGCGGCAGCGCCGGGTAGGAAACGACGATAGAAATTTATTGTTGCTAAAAATCGCTTCATCTGCCGGGAAGTCGTAAATTGAGGAAAATTCAGCACAGCGTCGACCTTACTCGGGTTTGGTTTGATGCCCTCGGGAGTGATGAGATGACCCAGGAATTTCACCTCAGATTTCCCGATTTGACATTAACTGGCGTTGATGATCAGGTTGTTTTCCCTCATGATCTAGAATACTTGACGCAGATGCTGTTTATGCTCTTCGATGCTGGCGGAGGCAATGCATAAGTCGTCGACGACCGAGAAAACATATTCCAGGTGGCCCAGAATCTGATGCCTCTGGAGACTCGAGAACTCATATAGCAAATGGAAAATTATTTGGCATGGGAGGGCATTTGGATACGAGAAATGGTTATATGGTTATTTGAGCATGGGAGTGTATTTGAATGCATGTTTCTATGATTATTTGAGACCTGAAACTTGAGTGGGAGGAAGGTGAATATTTCGGTTACTAATCGAGAAAATGGAACCAAATTTTCATGGAAGCATGTTTGTATACAGAAAATGTATCTTTGGTGGTTTAAGACGTCTTACTTCTTTCATAAGAGAAATATAAAGTGGAGCGAGGGTCACCCATTTTTCTAATAACATCAGATCTTATCAAGAATTGAACCATTCAAGGCATGGGATCGTATTTGTTTAGATACAAGTCATATTTCTTCTGTTGGTTTTAGACCCTTTACAATTTTTAAACTAATAGAATAATTAATCGGCAAAAAAAGACCAAAAGTGGCAAGGAAGGGTAAATTAAGCCAAATGTGTCCCGTGACGTTATAAAAAACTATCATGATAGTTTGAGACTCTCTCTACACTGGAAAGAGACATAAGGGATTCCATGTATTTAAAAAAGATTTATGTAATTCATAAACTTATAAACCAAAAAAAAATCAGAGTCAAATAATGGATTAAAAAATAATGATGAGAAAACAATTTTTATTAAGTTTAAAAACAAAATTGCAGTTGGAGGAATATCTAAATGAATTAGGAAATAAATTTAAAACGTTAAGCAGTTAAATAAGGGTCCGTGCAAAAATTACGTAAAGCAATTTTCGATATTTTTAGAAACCAACTTATCACTACTTCACACATTCTTTTCAGATGTTCTATCCAAAATCCAAAAAGCATAACAAGTATTTTATCCCAGGCTGCCACGAGATGTCGCTTCAGGACCTCCACACCTTCACGTTTCTTAGAGCAGACTTTGGCCTCCAACATACTCGAAACAGTGGAGTCCATAGGGATAAGGTATGGCGAACTCGCCGGCCACTTGGAGCTCGAAATGAACCCAGAAAAGTGTTGCTCAATCCAAAGTTGGGTTTTCTTCGCTTTGTGAGCCGGTTCCGAGTCCTGTTGGAAAACCCAATTCCTGGAACCAAAATGTCAACGTGCCCACGGTTCGACAACATTCTGTAGAACTAGTTCCCGATATGTATTTTGGTTGATCTTCACTCTTTCAAAGTCCTGCCATCACGGGTGATTCCGGCCAAAACCATCACCGATGATGGTGCTCGTCAGCAAGTCGGCATGGCTTCGTGATCTGTCAAACTCTGTCGTTCTGCTTATTCACGAACTGCTTTACGGTGAAGAGTTTCTCGATATTTTTCAATCTTCCTTCCACGGCTCTCTTCAGCAGCGCCTTCGCTCTTTTTACCCGTTCTCGTTTCTGCTTCATCGTAAGTTCCTGAACCTTTTGGATCTTGTAGGGCTTGGTCTGAAGTTTATCTTTCAGGGTCCGACAGAGACTTCGATCCGATATGTTGAGATCGCCAATTCAGTGGACGAGGTACGACGAGTACGACGAGGATTTATCTTAAGGCGCTTCTTGACGATCTTCGCCATGGCAGGTGTCACCACAGTAAGTCGGCATCCCCCACCATACCGTTTTTTGACACTTCCGGTCTCCAGGTATCTTTAAACTGTACGGTATACAAAACTTCTGCACACACTTATAACGGACAGCTCACGAACTACGTCCTTCTGCCGTTTGCTAGCTAGGAACAAGGCAACCACAGCGCTATATTTCTGTTCGAGATCCATTTTTCGGATAAAACCTGACTACAAAAGTAACACCTACATCCAATGATAGCTAAGACCTAATGTAAACAAAGCGACGAGGGGTTGTTCAATACTGTTTCGTGTGCAACGAAATAATTACTGTTGAAGTAATGTAGCAGTTCAATTGCCGGACCCTGTTATGTTCGATTTTTTAAAATATGTAAATTAACAAACCGCACTTTGTCCAGCTCTTTTAAAACAACTTGTCATGAAAAAATTTAGTGCAATATATTAACACCTTGCGGACCAACAACCTTACTTAACTGAAATATTTTAAATTTAATAATGGAAGACTATTCTACAAAATTGAACACATCATCTTCGGAAACTCAGAAAAAATAAATTTGTAAAATTTGATCCGGAGATTTTGAAAATATAGAATGCCGAGTTCTGGTGTTTTTTGGCTCAGGTTTTTTCGCGGTCCTTAATATGTTCAGGGCCTGAGCTTCAACTGTGTTTGTTAAAAAATTTCATTACTAGTTGCTTTATAAGAGAGCTAGAAAAGGTGGTCAAAAATTAGTCCGTTTCCCTACTTATCTCAAATTGGATTTAAACATGATCAATCTACCTCGCTCCCAACTGAATTTGACCATTAGCTTACCAGAAGGTCTCATACCAAATTTCAACAAGATATGACCATGTGGAGGGGTTGCTATAGCCTCAAACGTGAATGGGATTTTGAGGTACTATTGTGCTAAAAAGGAATTAAAAATGCTGGTTTTTAATTAATAATTTTTATATTTACTTGCCGATTGCTTTTTATAAATATAAATGTTGTGATGGCGTGAGATAAATTTTTTTATTTGATTATGTTTTTTTAAAGGAACCAGAATCGTAACGTAACGTTAATCATTTCTCCCTCAGGAGCGTTACATGGTACTGATTAATTGATATGATGCAACAAACGATTATTGATAATTTTCGAAGATATAAATGTTTTTCTTAGTCATGTTAAAGTTGAACTACGGTGAAATCCGTTTGCACTTGCCCCGGTGTACCTTGATAGAATATACTTTTTTACATGATCTCATCAAATTTGGAGACGGAGACATGAAATATGACTAAGTTACAGTTATTTTTAATTCCCCTTTCTACTGAACAGCTGTATCCCTGCAGTGAGTTGATAAAAGCGCAAACTGATCGAGCATTGCGACCGTCATAACAACCATTATAATTATTGGTGGCCAGAGTGTCAGAGTGTTAACTTCATCGTCAAAAACTTATTTAAAAAAAATAATCTCGCAAACGAGTTAAGTTCCTCTGGAATGACAACCCAAACAGAACAAACAAATCTTCAAAACTCACTTCGCAATCACACTACTACGCAAATCAACTTTCCGGCATTAAAATAACAATGCAAATGAAAACTTTTCCACTTGCGATATAATGAAGTTTCGCTGCTATTCTCATTCCCCGTCAGCCACCAGGCTGTTAAATGGAAAACATGAATTTTGCAACCCGTGCTTGGGCAGCCCAAGTAGATTGGGAATGATAGAGAGAAGTAAAAAATCGCACCTTGCCTAATGTATCAACATTGCTGTTTGTTGGCAGAAAAAAAAGTTCCGGCTTCGAAGTGTCTTTTCGACACAGTTTTTCGGACAAAAACAAACGGCGGCGACTAAACTAGAATGGAAGGCAAAACTTTACCCAAACACTCCCGGGATGATGAATTTGTTTCAGGATAACACCTTTGGCGCTGCCGTTTCGAGGGGGCAGGTCTTTACTTGCTCTTCAGGCTCAGGGTGTGAGAATCCTGGTCCTGCCTTTTTCGGTGAACTAATATTTCATTTTTGAATTAGAATTTCAAATGTTCAGTCCGTTTTGTATTTGCGAAGAGGAAACTTTAAAATGTTTCAGGCAGAGATCGGAATGGACGATTATGTTTTGGCTAGCATACTTATACTTGTTAACTCTGAAAAAGTTCAAAATAAAGCAAATAGGTCCATAGGCTGAATAGCAGAGAAATTGTTTTCCATGTTTGCAATAATAAGTCGTTCGGGCGAGACCCATCGTCGGTTAACAATTCAAATAACGAAAAAATAGGAAAAACCAAAAGTTTCAAATGTTGTCGAAAACCAATTTTCTGCGAATAAATTATTAAGCAATCATATGTCAAACTGAAAGGGTAACAATAAATAAGAATGGAAAAACTCACTAAAACCTTCAAAAACAATCAAGTAAAAGATTCTTCCAATGTCAATTAATTCTGGAAGGCAACTCAAGGTTTAAAAAAGCAATAACTTCTGTAGAGAGAATAAGTCATACGAAACCAATTAACGATACTTTTAACACGCATCAGTGACTTCTTCTTGATTCAGTGGAAATGGAATTCAAACTCAAACTAAAAATAATCATTATGGTCACATCATGAAGTGCAAGGTTTTTTTTTCTTCAGGTTTTCTCTCAATGTCCGGAAGCAATCAGTTCAATGTTCAAGGATGGGAGGAGGAATCGCGTTATTCTGGAACTCGGTTCGTTTTCGGTTGATTGAGGAAGCGGAAAAGTTTTGCAAAAGTCTTACATAGGAAATCATTATGGAAATCAAACAGAAATAGAGAATGCTGCACTGATATCGACGAGCAGAGAACAGCTTTAAAGGGATTTTTTGCTGGTTTGTCATTAATTTTAATAATCTCTATGTTACATAAACGAGAATGTTTGCTTATTTCACTTTGCTTGAAAAATCAGTGGAAAAAGCATAAGTAAGTTGAATTGAACAATATTTAGTGAATATATACTGAGATGGTTTATAATCTAAAACGATTTTATATGACTTAAAAGAACGTTCAAGAATTCAGCGTCAAATGTTTGTTTTTTGTTACGAAGATTGGGTTTTCCTTCCGAAAAGACAATGCCGATAAGTAGTACTTTTCGACACAGTTTTGAAAACAGCATCGAAATGTGCTTCTTTTCTGCTTCTGTTTTGATTTGGAAGGAAAAAAAGACTACAATCTGTTTCTTCAGGTTGGGAAAATTGATTCCGAAAGGTATTTTGCGGCATTGGAAAAAAAAAATTGTGTATGCAACTCGTTGCAAATCTCGATTTTTTCAGCAGTCTACGTAAGTAATTATCTGTAATTTACGACGTGAGCTGAAAAATCCACTATTTGCAACTCGTCGCATAAATAACTTTTTCGACTCTAAAACTTTATTGAAATTTTTTTTTTACTTTTCTTTCCTTGTAAAAGTTCATTCAATGACCTACATGATTTGTCCACACGTAATTATATATTTAAATGTGCTTCTTGAGGTTCTTTAATGAATTTTCAAGGAAATATTTATTCTTTGCATAAAATTGTGTATGCAACACGTTTGAAAGCTCGATTTTCCAGCACTCAGTGTAGTAATCCAACTCGGCAAGCTTCGTTGGATAAATTTACGAATCGTGCTGAAAAGAATAACTTTTTGCTACTTGTTGCATAAAAAAAATTCAAACTTCTTCGGTTTAACATTGAAATAATCTCAATCATATTCCCAATATATTGAAGAACTGAGATGTTTGAAAAAATAAGAATACTCCATGGAAATGAAAATCAATTCATAAAGATTAGTAACAGTGAAGTGAAATTTAAATTAGATGTCTTTTAAAGTAAGATTTTTTTTCTATCGAAAAATTCAGGATAGCGATTTTGTTCCTCATGATGACCTAACCAGCACAGTAATATGTCACTGTCAAAGTTTCTTTCAGCTCATTTCAATTATCGAGTCAAATAGTACTTCTGGCCATCTGATCCATAAAACTTCATCCAAATGTACAACATTGTTCCGAAGACCGATTCACAAAATGCAATAATTCGAGATTATGAAATTACACGTCTCAAAATTTAAGTTTCTAGAAACCGGATATGACAAATTCCACGCACTTGCGTCCTGAGAGTCGAGATTTTCAAATAATTCTACCGAAAATTTTTTGTGTTTCTTGAAGATTCAACGCGTTGGAAAATGTTTAGTTTTCACATTAAATGATCCATATACCTTTTGTTTTATTGTTTTAAAAACCATCTGACATAGTTGTTTTAATGATAAGCTAAATTTAAGGTTACATAAATATATTACACGAGCGATGATATTTCTAATTATTATTTTTTAATTCGTCACTTAAATAAGATTCAATCCGTCGTTTAAAGGCTGTTGTACATTCATTGAAGTCAGAAATAAAGTGTTAAAAAAAAGTAAAGCTCTTTTAAATAAATACTACACATTTTCGTCAAATAAACTTCAAATTCACCTCCAGAACGTGAAATTTATCAAATTCAATTTTTTTCAACGCAGTGATTCACAAAAAAATCTCCAAAACAAGTACATCAGAATATTTTGACCCGGGGGAGTTGCTATAGGGGTGCTGGTACATGTTTTTTTGCGTCGTCGTCACATCACGGAAAATGTACATTGTGGTAGATTAAGGCTGGAATAAAGAAAATGGTAAAGAATAAAAACAAATAAATGATTACCTTGTTCCGAACGTTTCGAAAAAACCAATTCATAATCCTGAATCAGATTTTCTGTTTCGATTGTTGTTTGTTTTGATTCTTGGGTAGCGAGATGGGTCATTCTAGTATGCGAATCGAATTTCGAAAACTGGTCTATGGAATGACTGAAGTAAATTGCATTGTTATTTTAGCTGTAATTGTCTGTAGTAGTGCACTCCGCTACGAATTAATTAATTATTGCACAAATACTCTGACGACAAGAGCTTTTGAAAAAAAAATGAAAAAAGTTCGAGTCAGTCTATCAATCAGTCTTGGAAACAGTACACGCGTTTTGGTTTGGAACGAATTTAATTAGGATAAAAAAAAAATTGCTACGACACATTTGTTGAGTGTTTTTTTTTCTAAACTTACCATTTGAAAACCCGCCAAACTTTGTGATCATCAAGATCTGGCAACAGCTTTTCAAAAAAGATCAGTTTTTTTTATATCGGTTCAACCGTTCATGACATAAACCTGTGCAAAGTATAGTCATCACGACACGCTTTTCCAAAAATCAGTACTCAATACGTCTCGATTTGGAGTGAGTTTTTTTAACATTTTTTTCTAAATTCTTCGAAATTTACGCTTCAACTCCTTCTTTACCAAAAAAATAAAGCTTAGTTAATTTATATACATAATGTTTTAATTCGAAACTCCAACATCGATTTGCAAAAATCTCGTCAAATAGAATAACGATCCCTTCAATTCCAACTAGATTTTTGTTATTTAGTTTTGTTTACATTTTGACAGTTCTCTCCGGTGTCTTTGAAGATATCTGGTGGCTCAGCCGAAAATCATAAATTTGATTAAAAATGGGCGTTAAAACATTACACACGCTTTAAGTCATCTGTGTTAACGTTTCGAAATACATGCGTTTTATGTGCAATTTTCTCGCTTCAAGAAGTGTTAATAAAACCTGATTTTAAAAGTACATCACACGATAAATTACACTAAAAAGGTTTTTAAAGCTTTCCTGTGACTTTATACAGCTAAACCATTTATTAATTTTTCAGCAAGTTTCCTTTTTTAAATGCTGTTGCTGCACAATAAAAGCGTGACGTGACGACGGAACGAAAACCTGTGTCAAAAAAATCCTGTGTCGCCACCTCACGCTTTCAATTAGTTGTTCAATAACTTTTACATTTTTTTAAATTAAAATAGAGCGAGACAAGTTTTTTACAAAGATTTTTTACTCTAAATCTCTAGAATATTGTTTTTGGTAAAATGTAAGGGAAACGAGAAACTGGGCTTCTAGAATATTTATATGGAAAAGTCATTTTTTCACCAGTCGTCTTGTCATGGTTATTTTTCTTGAATAACTTCGGAACCGAAAGTAAAATAGAGACAAAAATTAGCATGTTGGATAGGAAATTTAATAATCTTCACAAGTAGGTAAAGTTTGTACGATTTTTTTGGTTGAAAAAAAAAATGACAATTTATGAAAATAAAAACCTTTCAAAAAGTCGTATTTTCAAGCTGGGATGTGGCATATGTGATTTTTGACAACATTGTGTCGCCTCTAAAAGTACTTGGTATCTATTTTTCCAAGTTGAGAACTAACTCATTTTCGGACATTTACGATGTGACTGAAAAAAAATTGAGCACAGTTTCCTTAAAAATCCATCGTTTTCAAAAACAACAAAATCGTTGTTTTTAATAAAAAAAAATACTTTGCGTAAGTGCTTAATATGTATGAAAACATTGTCAAAAATTTTTATAAATTTCATATCAAGCGTTAAAATGAGGCGGCAACTACCGGTAAGGATTATCAGGGAAGTCAAAGCACAAATGATTCATCTTAGATTATCAATAAGCGAACAACTAACTGAAGATCGCTGAAAAATCTCTGTATTTTCATGAAAAACATTTTGACTTTCTGTTATTTTACTTGAGGAAAATTAATAAACGATAACAATCTTATAATGACTTTCCAATACAAAAAAAGAAATCAAAAGACATTGTGTACATAAAATATCAGAATTTAGAAAAATATACAAAAATCTAAAAATCTATAACATCTGTGATTAATTTCAAAATCATATGTTCTGTGACACACATGCTGAGGGGAAATTTGTTCAAAATCCTGGTAAGTTATAGATTTTTCTGTGATATCGGCAACACTTTGGAAACAATGGCTAGTGGTGTGGCCTAGCTAACAGTCAATAAATCTTAACCCCTTAATAACTTAACAACAAATTTATGCTTTGTCAGAATTCAGAACTCGTTAGCTGTAAATGATCAATCGGTTAAAAAAAGGTTTTTCAATATGCTGGTTTCTTCAACTATATTTGGTAATTGAAATTTAGTTCTTTTCTGTTTGCTTTAAAATCTGTACATAGAAATTATTTGTGGATTTTTTGAAAGATTCAACATGTTTTTTGTATTCACATTTTTCATAAGAAACTTAAGCATCTGTTATTAATCTTCGCGTTTATCATTAGTCAGGTTTAAGGCAATGTCTGATTATGATTTGACATTCGCTGTGTTTTGCGATTTGAAGACATAATAATTTTTGTTAAGGAGACAGTCTTCTGCAGCCATATTGTGTTATTTCCTTTAAAAACTATTATCATTTAATATTTTTGGCTATTGAATTCTTTTTTGAAAGTTTTTTTGTATTTGCTTCACCTCTATCTGTTGATGTTCATACTGAAAACTATTTATCACGAATGCACACTTATCTTAGTTTTTTTTTTAATTCAACTTAAAAATATGATCTTTTAACGTACGAAACTGCAATAATCTCTAATACACTATATCGCTGACCAAGATTCAATCTCAAGACAGTTGGCATAGAAAACAAAAATGTTACCCACTAAGCTGAGGCTTGCTAGCTCAAAACAAGCCTCAGATTTGTTCGAACTAACAATAACAAAAACAATCACAATGAAAAACGATAGTTTCGATTGCAGTTTGGAAATAATTTTTCAGTATGTTCCGACAAAAATCGGTATTCAGTATATACCGACTCTTGGTCGAAGATTTCCTCAAAGGTTATTTGATATAAAATTATAACTTTATAAAATTTAATAGAGGGAGATTTTTTTTATTATCTGACGGGTTTGGGCCAGGGGTTTTCAGATCTTCCCAAAAATTGAAAATTTGATCTATTTTTACGAATTTAAAACACATGTATTGTTCGGATTTCTGACATTTTTATTTTTTAAGTTAGATTCCTACATATGTGAGTGCAGTTGTTCGACTATTGTTAGTTTTCGATGCAAAAAAGAGGTTATTCTAATTATTTCTTATTATTTCTTTCATAAATCTTAAAGGAGTTGTTGACCTATTTACTTTAATATTTCCAGATGAAAGTTGCATTATAAACTTGGCTATAAAATGGTATTTTTTGCAAAATATACGGTGATAAACAATAAAAAACAAACAACAAATTTTCATGTTAATGGTCATTAGACTGCCTCAAATTTGTATGGGAAATTTAAAACCTGTGAAATGTCATACGCTGCAGGCTAAAATTGATCCTGGGCCTAGTACAAGATCTCATGCCAAATTTGGGCCAGATCGGACCACGGGAAGGGGTCGCTCAACGAGCCTGAAGTTTGTATGGAATTTTGAGACATTTTGTTCGAGAGGAACATGAAAAACCAGTTTTTCGTCAATAACTTTTGTCTCCTTCGACCGATTTCTTTCAAAAACGGGTTTTCTTGAAGCCTAAATTATGACAAATATTTCATTAGAAGGTTTTATTTCAATTAAAGTTAAGATAAAAAAGTTATTAAGCTTCAAAAATTGGCTAACTTTTTTAAGGGTGATATTCATCACTGTTTTAATGAGGCGACTAAATGTCCGACCACTCAATGTGAAATACATGCCGTTTCGTCAAATAATGACCGATTTTACCCATCATTGTTGCGCTTGATTGCAATTTTTGATGTTTTTCTAATATTTGAGTTTGGATGATATTCACTTGATAGTTCGGAAAGAAGTAAGGGCGGAAAAATGCTTGACAATTTAAAAGAAAAATTGCATAACCACAGGGGCTTAGGAACATGACTGGACGATTTGTGATGCCAATAAAACGATTCACCCTCATTCTCTATCAAAAGAAAGCTACAGTAATATAATAAAAACGTGAGAAAAATGTAAAAGGCCCCTTTTCGAAAAATTATCATTTTATTAGCATCATAAAGCGTTGGTCCATGTGTTTTTCGATCTAAAAAAAATTGTTGGCGGTTAAGTCGCCCAAAGGTGAAAATATGTACAATAGACTGCCCCAGATTTGTATTCAAAACCTGTGAAATGTTATGCGCTGCAGGCTAAAATTGATTCAAGTCCTAGTACAAGATCTCATGCCAAATTTGGGCCAGATCGGATCACGAGAAGGGGTTGCTCAACGAGCTTGAAGTTTGTGTGGGATTTCGAGACATTTTGCTCGGAAGAAACAGGAAAAACCTGTTTTTCATCAGTAACTTTGGTTCTCGTTGGCCGATTTCTTTTAAAACGGTTTTTCTTAAAGGATGGTATTCATCACTGTCAATGAGTCGGGGCGGTCGAACATATTGACGCCTCATTAACAGTAATGAATACCACCGTAAAAAAGTTAGCCCATTTTTGAAGCCTAATAGCTTTTTTTTATTTTAACTCTTATCGAAATGCAGTCTTCGGATGAAATATTTATCATAGTTAAGGCTTTATCATAGTTAAGGCTTAGAAAAATTGTTTTGAAAGAAATCAGCAGACGGGAACCAAAGATATTGATGAAAAACTGTTTTTTTTATTGGCATCACAAATATTCCAGTCATGTTCCTAAGCCCCTGTGGTTATGCATTTTTTTTTTAAATTGTCAAGCATTTTTCCGCTCTTACTTCTTTCCGAATTATCAAGTGAATATCATCCAAACTCAAATATTAGAAAAATATCAAAAATTGCAATCGAGCGCAACAATAATAGTTAAAATCGGTCATTATTTGACGAAACGCCATGTATTTTACATTGAGTGTTATGGTCGGACATTTAGTCGCCTCATTAAAACAGTGATGAATATCACCCTTAAAAAAGTTAGCCAATTTTTGAAGCCTAATAACTTTTTTATCTTAACTTTAATTGAAATAAAACCTTCTAATGAAATATTTGTCATAATTTAGACTTCAAGAAGACCCGTTTTTGAAAGAAATCGGCCGAAAGAGACAAAAGTTATTGACGAAAAACTGGTTTTTCATGTCCCTCTCGAACAAAATGTCTCAAAATCCCATACAAACTTCAGGCTCGTTGAGCGACCACTTCCCGTGGTCCGATCTGGCTCAAATTTGGCATGAGATCTTGTACTAGGCCCAGGATCAATTTTAGCCTGCAGCGTATAACTTTTTCAAAAGTCGGGTCATTTGGGGCAGTCTAATGGTCATCCTTGATATATATTTTTATTTGGTAAGCTCACAAAATTTGCCTTTTGATGTGCAGTGATTTCGGTTGAAACATAATATGTTGTGTAGTTTGGAAATATGGTTTTATTTTATTTACAAAAAAATATCCGTATTCAAAAATGTAAGAAATTTGAAGAATACAAGTCGTTATAATGAATAAAATTTTAAATTTTGGGGAAGATCTGAAGACCCTCGGCGCAAATTGTAAAATAATAAAAAAAAAATCCCGATGTGTTGAAAATTTGAAAGTTTTTAACGTTATTCAATTCTTCTTTGATGTATGTATGTATCCATCATGGGTGTACGGATACACCGCAGTTTTGCCAACGTATGCGCTAAATTGCATTATTTAGACCATTGGTTTTCAAAGTGGTCCCTTGGAGGCGTTGAGAGCTTCTAGGGGGGCGGTGAGCGCAACTATGAAGTTTGGGGGCGTTGAAAGGGCTCAAGGGGGTGGTGGGTTCGTTTTCAGATTCACTTTTTCTTGAATTACAAAACAACATAAAATTTAACTGACAATGAGTACGACTAACGCCCAACAATGAAACGACATTGAAGAAGTCTCAAAACCAAACCAAGCTCTGAATACCAGGTTAATTACAAAAATATCGAAATTAGTTGACAGAGTTATGTGATTTTGCCTCTCCAGGTCTCAACACAGACACATTTTTTTAAATGTGAGATATTATATACGATTTGAATATTGATCTGGTTTTGTAAATTATTTTTGGTTAAACTCAAAAGCATAAATTTTGGATGGCAATGCTTGGAAGTTATGATTTGTTGATTCTAATTTAATTGATTAAATAATGAAATTTTTGCAATTTTTCATAACTAATGTTATTCGATTTTTACGCAACTTTGGATTGCGTGGACTTCGCTGATTGGAGTATGTAGGAGGCCGAAGCCTGCTTCAAGAAACATGAAGGTGCTGAAGCGACATCTCGGAGGTAAAATACCACAAGAACACCTGCGGGCCTCATACGATGCGTTCCTCGACCGTCTGCGACGAGTGGTTAAGCTCAAGGACGAACAAGTCGAACTTTACCAGTTTATTTTGAAAAAGTTATTTGTTTTCAAGAGAAATTGAATGAATTTGAAATAAAAAGTTATTGTTTTGATCAATTTATATGTTTGTTTCAATGTAGCACTTCAATCGCCGGACCCTGTAAAATGCTTTTAACTTGATAAGTGTGCAAAAGATTACGAAATATTTCTGAAAATAACTTTTACAGCTTCTTGTCTTCATCTATTTTTTTATGGTTTTATAATGTCGATTTTAATTTGGTGTTATGTGAATTTGGTTGTAAAAACTGTTTAACAACTAATGTGTAAAGGTAGTAAAATTTATTCTTATTTTTGTGTAGCTTTTTAATATATGTGAATATCATAAAATATTCCAATACTTAGATTGTTAACCTGATGAATAACCGTTATTCTTTTTTCTTTCTTTTTTTTTCAGGTAAGTTCGGCTCAGACTGTCTTGGAATGGATTTGTTTTTGAATAACACACCTCAGATAGCTCCTGCAGGGTAGGTTAACAGTTCCCAATTATTCTTCAACGCTATGCGTGTTTATTTGTCTTTTATCGATTGAAAAATCCAATAGCCACCCACACCATGGATGCCATAAACTTTTTCAACTTCATCGTTTGCGCCTTCTAATTAGAAATGGGCCGACTCGCGGAACCAATCGAACAGATCGAATATCAATGGATTGAATTCGTTGTGAAAGGGCTTCCTACCTCCCTTTCATGTAACAGATTGAAGGGAAGTGAAAAAGTAAAAACTATTGACTGGGAAAAAATAGGAAAATTGATGCAATTTGCTCCGCCAGCTGGTAGGCTCGTAGTCAGTTTCCTCCATCGACCGGTGGCAATTATTTCCAACTAGCTGATCCCGTACGAACTTCGTTTCGCTTTAAATCATTGGTACGTCAAAATGAGTTTAGAAATTGAATTCGAAACATTCTTTCGACAATTTTGGGGAAAAAATTCAACAGTGTTTAAAGTCGCTACTATTACTATTACTTGAAATTCAAATTAAACGGTTGATTGGCTTTTTATTAAAATTTATGTGAGAGTGTTTTCTTCTCGATCGGTTGCAAAATCTAGACATTATGACAGAAACATGTACTATTTGTTTATGTGCACGACTCTTTTGCTGGAGCTTCACACTTAAATTGGTATCAATTAACTGCCTCCAACAAAATTATTCACAAAACACTTAACTTTCAATGAAACCCACTTTTTTGTCCCATGGCCCGAAATTCGATAATTGAAACCACTTTTATGTTCCTCAAAACTCCCTTTTGCCGTTTTTTCTTTTCAAATTATATGTAAAATAACGTCAGGAACTTGAAAACAGTGAACAGTGAATACAGACGCCCTTTTCGCCGACCCTTGATACGGAACATGCTACCTGGAATCAATTTTTCATAGTTTATAACCCTCATCTGAACATTTTCATCTCAATCCGATGCATGATCACGACAATATCACGAAAACAGTGAGCAGCTAACATGGACGGTGTTTTTTTGACCACGATTCAAAACTTGACATCTGAAATCAATTATCTTTTCTGTTAACCTCACATGTGTCAATCTTCATTACAATTCTATGCTCAATCAAGAGAATATCGTAAAATCAGTGAACAGATAATAACCCCATTTGCCGACCCTGAGTCAAGATTTGAAACCTGAAAGCAAAAGAGCGTCCCTCAAAACTCCCATGCGGAAATTTTCATCTCAATCCAATGTAGAATAACGTAAAAATCGCAAAAACATTAAAGTTGGGTATGCACGACTCCTTCAGCCAACTTCTGATCCGCAATTCGAAACTTGAAATCGATTGCTCGTCCCTCAAATCACTCATGTGCTAATTTTCATCACAATACGATCTATAATAACGCCAATATCGCAAAAACATTAATCAGTGGATATGGACGACCCCTTTTGCCGACCCCTAACCCTAAATTTGATAACTGTAATCGATTGCTCGTCTCTCAAAACACTCATGTGCAAATTTGCATCACAATCCGATGTCTAATAACGCCAATATCGCAAAAACATTAATCAGTGGATATGGACGACCCCTTTTGCCGACCCCTTACCCTAAATTTGATAACTGTAATCGATTGCTCGTCTTTCAAAACACTCATGTGCAAATTTTCATCACAATACGATCTATAATAACGCCAATATCGCAAAAACATTAATCAGTGGATATGGACGACCCCTTTTGCCGACCCCTAACCCTAAATTTGATAACTGTAATCGATTGCTCGTCTCTCAAAACACTCATGTGCAAATTTGCATCACAATCCGATGTCTAATAACGCCAATATCGCAAAAACATTAATCAGTGGATATGGACGACCCCTTTTGCCGACCCCTTACCCTAAATTTGATAACTGTAACCGATTGCACGTCTCTCAAAACACTCATGTGCAAATTTTCATCACAATCCTATGTAAAATAAAGCCAATATCGCAAAAACATTAATCAGTGGATATGGACGACCCCTTTTGCCGACCCCTAACCCTAAATTTGATAACTGTAATCGATTGCTCGTCTTTCAAAACACTCATGTGCAAATTTTCATCACAATACGATCTATAATAACGCCAATATCGCAAAAACATTAATCAGTGGATATGGACGACCCCTTTGGCCGACCCCTGACCCTAAACTTGATAACTGTAATCGATTGCTCGTCTCTCAAAACACTCATGTGCAAATTTTCATTACAATCCGATGGAAAATAACGTCAATAACGTGAAAACAATATTTGTCTTGTATGGACGACCCCCTTCAGAAGGGGTCGTCCAAAAATCTAAAAACATTTTTCATCATTCCTGGTCCTAATGAGCATCCATGCCAAATTTCAGATCTCTAGCTCTTAAGACGGCTGAGTCTATAGAGGACAAACAAACAAACAAACAAACAAACAAACATACAGATAATTGCTTTTTATATATATAGATTACAGGAGATTAAAATTATATGCTTCCATTGTTGGATGAGGGAAACTTGTTCAGCTGTGCAGCTTTACTGCCTTTTGAATCCTTTCGTATTCCAATTCCAATTTTTTCGCTTTGGTTCATTGTTTTGATCATTCTTTGATGGACTTTACATCGTTCAATATAGGGGTTTGAATTTTCAAAATAACAACTCTGAATTATAAAATTAATATTGATTCTAACTGCTTGCTATTTAGTTTGAAGAAACTTCATAAAATCTATCATTTTACAGTAACATATATGAATAAAGTATCCAAAAGGCTACATTTTTCCAGCCTATGTGAACGTTCATTAGAATCAGAATGTCGTATGTAAATGACTTCAATTCTGATTCAATAATGGCCCTTTCGAAACAGAAAACCACAAACGGGGGTGGTACACATACATTACTCAAATCTACACCTACACACATCCATCTCAGCCACAATAAATAAACATGCACCGTTTTTCCGATTATTTAGAATAATTCCGCTGCACGAAGCAAGCCATACATTTGGAATTCCATTTTGAAACGAAAACTGCACATTGATTTATGTTGATTCGATTTAGCACGCTCGGAATAATCATCGATCGGCTCGGCAGTGGTTCTTCATAAAACCAAATCGGGGTATAGACTATTTTGCTAATTTATCTTTTTGATGCAGCGATTTGTCAAGGGAATTATCTAATTTGGCAACAATTAGGGGAAAATATCAGAAACGTGTTGCCCAATAAGTGAATATATTAGTTGTAACAATCAAAATTCCTAAATTTTTGTAGATAACATACATGTGTAATATATTTAGGTAAAAAAAAGTTTTTTCTGGCGCTAAGAGTTTTATAACATTGGTAAACTTTAAGATACTAATCTTAAGAACATCTTATTAATTAAAATCAGCTCAAGCTTTTCAGAACTAAGGATGAAACGTTTTAGTAGTAAAATCTCATTTATACACATGTATAAATATTTATGCGAGTTAAAATGCATACATCATAGTTCATTTTCTGTGAGGTTTATCAGAAATCAAATTTGTTTTTAAAGTCTGCTTCATTTAATATTGGAACACAAACAATTGCGTGTAGTTCAGTCATTTATTAACGAATTCATAATTTGTTTTTCATACAAATGTAGCATTTTCTTAACTCTTTCATAAAAAAAAATTTAAAAAAATATTCATTGCTGTTTCGAAGAAATTCTCGTACTTTTCCCGTAATACGGCACATTAGGCGGCGCACACCCTTTTCGTCCACCGTTTTGGCGATTTGATTCCATCAGTTCTTCATTTGAGTCATGTTCCTAACAAGTTTTCCCTTTGCCTTAAGCCTCCGCTTCGTGATTGCCCAGTATTTCTCTATCGGCCGGAACTGGGGGCAGTTTGGGGGGTTGAGGTCCTTCGGTATTACGCTGACCCCGTTCGTTGCGTACCATTCCATAACCGTTTTGCTGTAATGGCAGCTTGCGAGGTCCGGCCAAAACATTACTGGACGGTCGTGGGCACGAATAAACGGCAGAATCCGTTTCTGTAGGCACTCTTTTTTGTAGACTTCTGATGTCATTGTCTTGTCAGTGAGAAAGACTTTGGTTTTCTGTCCACAACTGCATATCCCCTGCCAAATCATGTACTTGCGGGCGAATTTATCCGCAAACACGAACTTAAATTTTGCAGGTACATCCCCCCGAGCCGTCGCCAAATAAAATTTTTGACCTGGGATTTGCCCAAAGACCGCCTTCACGTAGGTCTCATCGTCCATCAGAATACATCCGTCGAACTTGGTCAGCACTTGGTCGTACAGCTTTCGAGCACGGATTCTGGCCACATTGTTCTGCTTCAGCGTCCGATTTGGCTGTTTGCTGGCTCGGAATGACCTTAATCCTTCCCGGAGACGAATTCGTCGCACCGTACTGTGAGCGGCCTGGAACTTATTGGCCAAATCGCGATCTGAAAGATTGGGATTCCTCTTGACGGCCTTGATGACTTTCCCACGCAGTTTCCGGTCGACAGTTCCACTCCGACGCTTCGAATGCGGCTTCCGAGCCGTCGTCAATGTTTCCTTGTACTGCTTGATAACACGCCATACGGTATTTCTGGGCATTTTAAGCTGTTTAGCTAGCTTCGATGCCGACAACAATGGATTTTCAAGAAAACTGTGCACAATTTGATCTCTCCGTTCGGCTTCCATGGCGGTTGTTTACAAAATGCTATCGTTTGGTGTTATGACATAAATACATGGTGAAAGGTAATGAATTTCCCGACACGTGGGTGAAAAAAGTTTCAAAATCCGTCCACTAGGAGCGCCACAATGAGCAAAAGAATTTGTTCCAATATTAAATGAAGCAGACTTTACATAGATACTAATTTTCAAGTAATTAAACCAAAATTTAATCTCGATAATATTGCGTTTTGAGTTGTGATCTTGCTATTAGAAGGTTCAAATTACAACACGTTATAAAATCGCAAAATTTTGCTAAGGAAATGATGGAGCAATATAATAGTGTGTGGTTCAAAGCTATTTTTTCATTTTTTTTTTTCAATATTCGATAAACAAAAATGTATACAAAATCTGTTATTGCTTTTCGCGAACGTTTGGTGTTGTTTATTTTCTCACACTCCTGAACTGAGACTGCGGAGATTTATGGTGAAGAAAGCAATAAAAATATGTTCTTATCAGTTTAAATTTCCAGCAGCTGGTTTTTGAAATCATCCGAAACATGTTAGACGACATTTTTATAAGTTTTAAGATCATTAAGATTCTTCTTGATACATTTCGTTTCAAGGCGTTTCTAGATTGTGCATATGCAAGTTTTAAAGATTTATGTTAAAAAAAAACAGAGCTCTCAGAACAGCTATCGAATATGAAATAGTCATTTTAATTCCAATATCAAGATAATTTTTTCGTTTTCAGTCTTTTTATATAGCAGGAAGATTATTTTTTATGACAATTTGAGCGTTTCGATCTATATTAGATATTCATTTATGTCTGTAAAACTTATTGTGTGTAAACTGAATATAAACAATTCTTATCCTTATATCATCAACAACAAGATTTTCTGAACAATTAACTGATAATAAAGAATAGCCAAATAAAAACCACGTAACATGCAAAAAATATTAAAAAAGACATCGGAAACATCTATGAAACTTTATTTTTTTAAATACAATAACAACAACAAAAAGAGAAAAAAAAAACATAAAAAAGCTAACACAGAAACACAAATCTTACAAAACCCATTAAACAATAGTACACACTCGTTGAATCAGATCCAAGTTATACCAAACTTTTGAAAGTGGTGACTGTGGAAAATTGAGACAGTGAAAATTAAATCCGGAAAATAGGAAACAATACGAATTTAAACAAAGTAAGTCAGATATCAAAACATAACAGTAGAATCGAAAACTAATCCCAAAAAATATTGCAACTATTCATTGCAATATTTCCAGGGCGAATGGTAACTTTGTTTGGTCAGCCAACTAAAAAAACGAAACATTTTAAGTTAAAATCAGATAAGAAGTGGCAATGCAAATTTAGGAAAATAAAGAGATGAACCAGCTGAAAGCTGAAATTCTCTATAATAAAGACATTAAAAAAAATTTAGGAAAATAGTTTTCATAAAATGGAAAGACTTTACATTTTTGAACAAATAAAAGTCACTTTTTCTCATATACTTCCAAACAAACATAGCATTTTTTGCCCCTACCCATACAAAATCACAGAGCCTCCAAAATTTATAGTTGTTTCTGGGGTCAAAATGAGCTTTTTACAAATTGGTTCTTTTTTTCCAATTGTAACAAGTCGAGAGTCCAATTTTTCGAAATTTTTCCATTCAAAGAATTTTGTATGAGTAAAATAGATTTTTTTCAACTAATTTCAATAAAATCATTTTTCACCATTTCATAAAGATATACGCACAAAATGTATTCAGTTGATTAATACACATTATAGTCAAGTTCAGAAGATACCAATTATTTCAATTTCATATTGAAATATTGCAAGACTCATTTAAAAAAATTACAAAAGCTGACTTTACCGACATTTTGAAAAGAAAAACACTCCATATTTCTATATGTTATCACTTATTGATAATAAGTGGATATAAAAGGAACCGGTGATTAAGTCTTGTCAACAACTCCATATTTCTATTTCTGAAGCATTCACAAACCTCATAACATTAAAAATACCTCATAAAAATGTTCAGACAAATAGATCACGCTTGAAATTCGAGCATGGATATTTAACATAGTTCTTAAGACGAAACATTTGAAAAAGGATCAATTGGACAGAGCTATCAAGTAGGAATGACTTCCTCATGGGGGGTGACTTAGACTTGACACATTTTTTCTTAAAAAAAATATACCCCTAAGTGCAAAATTTAATTCGTTAAAATTTGAAATCTAAAGTATTTTAAGTGAACAAATAGTTATCAAAATATAAGCAAAAGAAATCGGGACATCAAAACGCGCCTCTTTTTCTACTTTTCAGTTTTGTTTTTCACAAAAACCGATTTTTTCTGCTCTTTCATTCGATAAAAATATATTAAAATTTCAAAAAAGTATCGATTCATTACAACCAACAAATCGCTGTTTTTTGTGATTTAAATTTATTTTAGAGCGCTTCAGTTTCGTGACATCACAACGTGCCATTTTTTTTAGCAGGGTTTTGCAAAGCGTTGTGACGTCACGAGATTTTATGGTCAGCAACATGAAATAAATGAATCCTAAAATTAATACTTAATTTACTTAAAATGCTCAAAAACTCAACAAATAATTTGATTTAATGATAAAATCGACCAATTTATAAACAAAAAAATTAAGGGAATTGAATCTAAATGGTTCATACAAGCAGATAAGGTTTGCAACACTGCGCACATCAATTTTATTCAAAAGTTATTTGTGCGATGATATGATTTAAAAAAATTATAATTCAAAAAAAAACTTGTGCTAGGAAATAATTATTTGTAAAAGCGTTGAAATATGTTTCTGAATCTTTTCAATATTTAATTGCAAAGGAAAGGAAAAATAAATGATAGTTTCATGATTCTGCGATCTATTAACAGTTAGTCAATGGACACTAGAGTGCCTAAATCAGCCGATCTATGAAAAGCTAAAATAGATCCCAGGCCTAGCACAAAGTCCGGTGCTAAATTTAAAAGATCGGACCACGGAAATAGAAGGCACGATGAGCCTGGTATGGAATTATGAGAAATTTTTCTTAAAAAAAAAACATGAACACCCAGTTTTGCACCAATTTCTGATAGGGGTCATCGGGTAATTTGTTTTCATTATAGTCATCCACAAAGCTTTCGTTATAACAAACAATTTATCCCAAGGTTCGATTTTGATAAGAGTTATGGTAAAAAAACATATTGAGTTTCAAAAATAAGCTGCTGATGGGTCAATTACCAAAAATACATGAATGATCGATAATCGACGCTCATATACTTGTTTTGAAGCTTAATAAGGCCGGAACAAATATCAATTTCTTCTTTTGTCACCCCCCCTCCCCCCCCTTCGAAATTTCCAAAAAACTCGATGGGGAGGGGGGAATAAATAAAGTTTCATGAATTTTATGGAAATTGTGAAAACTTTATCAAATATTCGAGAGATTATAAACGGATTGCGGAAGATGGGAGTTTTATCACCTTTTGTATTCTTGGTTTAATTGAATTTTTCGATAATACTTGATTTATACGTTTTGTGCAGTGATATATGTATTATCCAATTTAGATGCATACAATGTTTCGTACAAATTATTCCAATTTATTTGTTTTTCGCATTATTTTTTATTACCCCCCCTCGCCATGTTTCAACTCCAAATGACAAAAGAAGGAATTGGAATTTGTTCCGGCCTAACTGTTTTATGATAACTCTTATCGAAATGCGTTGCTCAGATGAAATATTGTTTTAATTTAAGCTTTAAAACACTGAAATTAAAAGAAAAATCGGTTCATAAGGACAACAAAAAATTAAAAGTTTTTGTTTGTTCATCCCGAACGAATTCCGCTGAATTCTATACAAACTAAAGGTTTGTTGCGCGACCGCTTTTCGTAGTATAATCTATCCCTAATTTTGTATGGAATCTTGTGCTAGTACCTTCATATTTTAATGTTGTTATTCACTTTAAAATCTCTTCGTGGGATTCAATGTGAATACGGGGTTCGATTTGGATTTTCTAGCAACATTCTTTTCGGTGGAAGTTTCAATAAAGGACACTTTTTTAAAATTATTTTATGAGATTTTTTTTCCTCTAAAGTCTTATAAAATTGTACGAAAGAAAATGTTTATCTATAATATTTTCCATGTTAAAAGATTTTTTTAATTTCATTGCATTTATTTCATTGATACTAAGTTACTTTGTTTGAACATAATATTAGCAAGGCTGAAAGTATCTTTAATAAAGACACAAAAAAAAATAATAATAATAGCAAGCAATATAAGCAATATTATTGTAATTTTCTTTTCAAACCTCAGATAAGTACCTGTAAGATTTTTATTCAAATGAGAGATCCAGTTTGATAATTCATAAATTTCTTTTAAAAACTCGATGAGGATTAAATGTTTCTGATTGTTTGTTTATTCTCGAATGAAGTGTTCAACAACTCAATTCCTAATTTCATTAAAAACTTGATAATTGAATTCATTTATTGAAGCGAAATATTATGTTAAACTTGTTTTGAAGAAATACTATAATAGTGTTGAAGTAAGAAGTCGTGGACGTTTCCGAAAAAAAGGAAACTAATTTTCGTGACGTCAAAAAGCATTGAATTCGTCTCAAAAAGATTGAAGAGACCTTCAATTTTACACAATATGTAACATTTAAAGGAATCATGAGCTGGAATACAGTACATTTTTTGTGACGTCTCAACGCTTAAAAAAAGATACCTTTATTACCGATTCTAGAGCGTGAAGTTGCTGTGATCATTTTAATCTAATGTCATGCTTAAAAGATGGCTTTTTCACAATTATTTTGCAATTTTTTTTATATAGCTAGTTTATTGTGAAAGTTATGTTTCAAATAAAGAATCATTTTTTTCAATTTTAATTTTTGGCTTTTTACGGTCTTGGATTTCAATCAAACAACTTTTTATTCAAAATACCCGACGTTTCGACCATTTTTGTGGTCTTTCTCAAAGGAACTGGAAGTTAATTTGCGTATAATTAATTTTGAGCATTGTTAGTGGACTATTCTAAATTGTGTAAACTTACTTATCTGTCTGCTGTTATTGTCAAGAATCATTGTTAAAATCAGTTAATTTCCGTACTAAACTTTTTAAATTTCAACGTTTACATACTTAGTTTCGAAAAAAGATAACTGAAATTCTTTTGATGGAAAATAAAGTTCAAGAAATAAACTTTCAAATGCTGGGCAAATTACTTTTGAATAATGAAAAATTAAAATCGGTTCTTCAGTTGAGGTGCACTTGGAATGGGTCAAGTAAAAGTTATTTTACCAAACAAAATATAGTTGTTAATAATTTATTTCATTGATTTGTTTAAAATTTTTTTATTAAAATGTAGATTTTTCAAATAAATCAAGAAGACAAAAAGCTCTTAAACTAGTTTTTCTTTTCATCGAAAACATCACTGAATTATTGTAGCTGAGTATTTACTGAAAATCATTATTGAGGAACATAAAGAGCTTTTCGAAACTATAAATTTTTTAAAAATCGGTTGAGAAACAAGAGAGATATATTCAATTTAGTCAAAAGTGTCAAACTGACACTCCAGGGACTCTAACGGGTAAAAATTTGGATGAGAGTTAACAAAATTATGAAACGGTTGTAAGTCAATCATCTGTTGAAATAAATAGGAATCGCTTTAACTGATTTTCAATGTGTGTTAAATTGGTGGTATGAAAATACAGTTGGACAAGATTCTTAGATTGGGAGAATTAAATTTTTCCATAAAGATTCATTTGCCAGTAAGCTTTAAGTTGTTCTGAGTTAAAATTTCAAAAAAAAATTATTCATTTCAACAATTTTCAAACTATAAAAAAATACTATTGATTGATTTTTATAGCATAGGATGTTAAACTATAGCCATACAAGTAATAAACAACTTGAAAAACACAAAACTAAAGGGTGATACGGTCAAAATTTGGTCAATATCAACTTGTATTTCTTTCAATTTTGCATTTAAAAAACCTGAACACCCCTCATTTTGAAGGTGTGCGTGTAGAATGTTGCTCCTATTTTGATTTTGGAATTCACTCTTCAGTGTTCAAAATGCCGAAGAAGAGCAGCGTATCAAAATTTTGCTCGCGCATCGCGAAAATCCGAGCTACTCGCACGCAAAGCTGTCAAAAACGCTAAAAGTTGCTAAATCAACCGTTACAAATGTAATAAAAGTGTTTGGGGAACGTTTGTCGACAGCCAGGAAGTCTGGATCGAGGGGAAATCGAAAACCGGAAGCCGCTGAGACGATAAAGAGAGTTGCCGGTAGTTTCAAGCGAAACCCTAACCTCTCTCTCCGAGATGCCGCAAATAAGCTGGGTGTATCGTCTACAATCGTGCATCGAGCCAAAAAACGAGCAGGACTATCGACTTACAAGAAGGTAGTGACTCCAAATCGCGATGATAAACAAAATACGACGGCCAAAGCGCGATCCCGGAGGCTGTACACGACGATGCTGACGAAGTTTGACTGCATGATAATGGACGACGAAACCTACGTCAAAGCCGACTACAAGCAGCTTTCGGAACAAGAGTTTTATACGGCAAAAGGAAGTGGAAAGGTAGCAGATATTTTCAAGCACATCTGGTTTGGCAAGCCATCTGTACCTGTGGCTTGAAAAGCAGCATTTTCATAGCTTCTGGGACTGTCAACCAAGAAATTTACGTGAAAGAGTGTTTGAATAAACGTCTGCTACCTTTCCTGAAGAAACACGGTTGCTCTGTACTGTTTTGGCCGGATTTGGCATCTTGCCATTACGATAAAAAGGCCATGGAGTGGTACGCCGCCAACAACGTGCAGGTGGTTCCCAAAGACAAGAACTCTCCCAACACGCCAGAGCTCCGCCCAATTGAGAAATACTAAGCTATTATCAAGCGGAACCTAAAGAAGACCAAAAAACTGCTAAGGACGAGCAGCAGTTCAAGGCAAACATGATTTCTGCGGCGAAGATGGTGGACAAGGTGGTTGTACAAAATCTGATGACAGGGGTTAAGCGTAAGGTCCGGCTATTCGGATTTGGAAAAGTGGAAGCCTAACTGAATATTTTTCCTGAATTTTATACTAATTAAACTTGAAAAAGAAATTTAATTTGATTTTTTTAAATAAACGATTTCACCGATTAACACGCGTTTTCCCTTGACCAAATTTTGACCGTACCACCCTTTACATTTTAAAACGTTTGGTTCCCTTCTATGTCAGCAAAACCATCATAACAAATTTCAACCCTCGCATGTGTGCACCATTGCATACGTGCACTTGAAGCCTGATGGTATGCAAAACGAACTGAATGACGCATGCATTAATTAAAAGCCAAGCGATTAAATTATTAGGAATTAGATTCAATTTGACAGTGATATTGACAAGGGCACGGGGCAAAATTAAATCTGCGGTTTTGAATAGCTAAACGGCTCAACGATTTCATCCATTGACTGTGTGTCTGCTTCGGAGACCCTCAATGAGCAGCTAGAGTGTTTAGTTTCAAACAACAATAATAGTCACAATTTAGTGCAGGAAGCACTTTTCATTTGGCTAGGAATCAATGTTCAGAGTTTCGATTTTCATTTACATTAAACAGTCTAAGTCAAGGTTTAATCTATGGTTTACCTGAGACTTAATTTATATTAAACTGGTTTTTTTCTGAGTTATTTTTATAGTCCAGCATTAGTTGAACTAAACTTAACAAAAGATAACCCTCCAGTACCCAAGTGCCCCCGCATTTAATTATCATTGAACCGCAACGAATAGTAATATAAAAAAAATCGTATATTATTTAAATGAAACTGTACATAGAATCCGCAATGGTGACAGATTTTTAACGTGGCAAAGAAGTTTAAAAACCAGTTGAAACGCATTTTTCCAAAAATTACCATTTTCGATGTCTCAGAAAACATAGTTTCAAATAGTTTTTCGTCCTTTATCAAAATAATTAATATGTAGCCTTAAATTTTAAAACGTTTCTCGATTGATTTGAAAAAAATGTCCAAATTTTGTTAAAAATAATGAAATAAATTTTGCCTAAAAATAGGTTCTTTGATAAATCGAACATTTTCTATGAAAATGGTTATTCGTAGAACAAAAGTTGTTTGTAATCACAAGAAGAAAACTTCTGTGAATTTCCAGCGAAAAAATTTTGGTTCTAGAGGGTTCATGAAAATGCATTTTACTCATTTTTTGAGCTATCAGACGTTAAAATATATTCATAAAATTTTATGAATATGTTAGCAAACAAAGAACAACAATATTATAAGAAAAAATTGCCTGAAATTCAAACATAACTGTTAAAGTTGAAAAGTCATTGATGTTGTTCGACGCGAGTGATCCCTGCTCCCAAAACGGCGCACTGCCCCCATGCCAATTTATAACCGGGACTTTTCCCAACAGGGACACTACATATAGGAAAGAGCATTCGAAATCCTATTTGTTTACCCACTCACGTACTCGTTAAACATTCGCTGTGATCCATTAGCCATGCACGGCTGCCTCCCGGGTACAATCAATATGAAACCTTTGCTGGAATCCGAACGAATGAACGAAGGCCCCAGCACAAAACGGTTCAACCCAATCTGATCTGATGGAAAGTCAATGTTTTTATGACAACATGTCCATCATTTTCGAATCTCATCTCGTATCTCGTGACTCACACGAGCACTCACGTTGAAATAACAGGAAACGTTGTTGTATCAACCCCAGTTTGTACTGACCTCACTCCACGTGCGGCCATTTTGTTCCCTTTCCTCCATCCACGTGGCAGCTGCACCCATGTGCGCACAATTTAAGTGCTGTTGCTAAAAAGTGCATTGTTCACTCACAGACACCTCCGGATGCCGCATCCTGTTGATGTCGTAATGAAATTCACACGTCCAGATCATCATGTTCATTATAAATTTCTAGTTTTTGTTATAGTCTGGTTCCGGTTCCGGTTTGAATGGGTGTCACCGGTCTGTCCGGAAATACAACCCACGCACGTGTCCCCGTGTCATCGATGCCAGCCAGGAAACGGAACCAGGTTGAGGTGCCAACTGGTGGCTATCGTCGACGCTTCCCTGATCTGAGCCTACACCCACACACACCCACCCTTTGCTTAAATCGAACAGCTAAGCCGATGACATGCACGGCCGAACATCGAGTAGCAGGGCAGCACCGCGCGTGTAATACATTTTTGATGTTGATTCGAATGAAATTGAAATCAACACTCGAATCAACACACTTTGGCACACAATCGGATGTAGACGAGCAACAACGTGGATTCTGGGCTCATTGTAGCCGATATGAACTTTCGATGGGACGACGGTGACACTCGATTGGGACACTTTTTTTCGATTGTTGTCCGTTCAATTCAAAAGAAATTTTAAAAATACTTTCATTTGCAAACACGATTGCAAAACTTTAGATTAGAGATTGTGGTTTCGAACTCATTGTATTTTTTTCTTCTTCTCATTTGCTTATTTATTTTTTTCGCTCCTTATGATTTTCACAAACTGTGATCTGCCAATCTTGTGTCATTTCGTGAAACATTCATACTTCAACATTTGAAGTTAAATTCATTTTTTTCGTTGAGTTACTAAATAAGGCCGGAATGCCCGATTTTACCCAGAATTGTACAAATCTATACGTCCTTAACTTATTTGAGCTCGTGAGTAAATTTTCATGAAAATCGTCGGAAAATTGTTTGAGTTGTGTTCAATTTGCATTTGATTTTAAAGGGTGATACGGTCAAAATTTGGTCAAGGGGAAACGCGTCTAAATCGGTGAAATCGTTTATTTGAAAAATCAAATTAAATTTCTTTTTCAAGTTTAATTAGTATAAAATTCATTAAAAATATTCAGTTAGGCTTCCGCTTTTCCAAATCCGAATTACCGGGCCTTACGCTTAACCCCTGCCATCAGATTTTGTACAGCCACCTTGTACAAATTCTTTGCCGCAGAAAGCCAGTTTGCCTTGAACTGCTGCTCGTCCTTCGCAGTTTTTTTGGTCTTCTTTAGGTTCCGCTTGACAATAGCCCAGTATTTCTCAATTGGGTGGAGCTCTGGGTTGTTGGGAGGGTTCTTGTCCTTGGGAACCACCTGCACGTTGTTGGTGGCGTACCACTCCATGGTCTTTTTACCGTAATGGCAATGGTGTTTCTTCAGGAAAGGCAGCAGACGTTTAACGTAAATTTCTTGGTTGACAGTCCCGGAAGCTATTAAAATGCTGCTTTTCAAGCCACAGGTACAGATGCCTTGCCAAACCAGATATTTCTTCGCGAACTTTGACAGTTTCATGTGCTTGAAAATATCTGCTACCTTTCTCGTTCCTCTTGCCGTATAAAACTCCTGCCCCGGAAGCTGCTTGTATTCGGCTTTGACGTAGGTTTCGTCGTCCATTACCACGCAGTCAAACTTCGTCAGCATCGTCGTGTACGCGCTTTGGCCGTCGTATTTTGTTTATCACCGCGATTCGGAGTCACTACCTTCTTGTAAGTCGATAGTCCGCTCATAAATCTTGAAATTACTATAAAGAAGAATAATTTGAACTGAAATCGATCCTTTACGTTCAGTAAACTTAGAAGCAATTCGCAGCTCTTTAATACCCTGGGTTGAATGCTAAGATAAAAGATTAATAAGACGTTAAAGCTCCGGTGAGTCAATTTCGCCTTCGATGATTTTCGTCATTCCTCAACAAAACACAACCATTGTCAGGCGCGGTCCTATGGGGGGGGTGATCGGGGTGATCACCCCCCCCCCAAGCGGCAAAAAACCGTTATAAAATACCCGCAAAAGTTTGAATTTCTATAAAAAGTTGGAACTTTTCTTAATAGATGTGCTTTTAAATTTTCAAATTTTTCCACTCCGTGGGGGTGTTTAATCAACAAAAAAGTTTATTTATCACTTAAAATGATCAATATTGAAAGTAGTCGGTCCACCAAACTCAAGCAGCTGTAACTTGCGACTCCCTGGACTGAATTATACCAAATAACTTTTGTTGATATGTGACTCAACAAAAGTATTTTGTTGAGTGTTCATTTTGAATTTGCTATTAATGAAATGAATGGACAACTTTTTTTAAATTGTCACTAATTTCCCTCATATGCCTAAATTAACACGAGCCGAACGTAATAAATTTTATATTTGCTTCAAGCTCAGAGCTTCTTAATTCTTGATTTTGTTTTGAATTTTAATTAAAAAACAAATTTGAAAAAGTCATATAGGGGGGTGAGTATAGTTATAACACTGAAATACTTGAAATAAATATTTGTTGTGCTGTCATCATACATTTATTGCCTGCAATATGCAGTATCTTTTTAACTGCTCAGATTTAGAAGGAAACAATAAAAACAATTAATAAACTATAAACGTACGGAATCATGTGATTTTCAATTTTCCTTTTTTTGTAGAATAGACTATCAGATCTTCGTCGTTCTAAGAAGTAAAAAAACCTTTGGCCTTCAAGTGTTAAATTGCCTTTATTGTATGAAATTCAAATTTTAGGCAAATTATTCATCAGAGTGATTAGTTTTCCAGTAGGCGTTTAAGAAACGTATGACTTCAATTGACCGTTTAACTTTCTAATCTTTCTTTTTGTCTTTTAGTCACCAATATTTTACTAAACAATTCCAATCGTTATAAACAACAAGTGTTGATGCCGCATTAAATTCATTTTTGATGAAGTTTTGAGAAGCAAAAAGCTTCCCATAAGGTTTGTTTTTCTGCATTTCAATTTATTTTTTTAAATCGATGGAAAATTATCAATTTAGAACCAGGAAAAATCATTCTAATAAAATTTTACTTTAAGAATAAAAAGCTAATACATACATATCTGAAATTTAAATATAAATTTGAATTACAAATTCTGGCTGGTTCATTAAGAATATGTGAACTTTATAAAGTCATATGAGATGTCTAATGCTGACCTCATTTTAAAATCTAAAGTAGTGCTATTTTCACTTGCGTTTACAACAAAATTCATGACTTATTGTAAAATAAGAATTCAGGTAAAGATTCTCTCTCGCGAGTTTTTTTTTCTTAATTTTCCACCATTCAAATATGAATTATAAACTTAAATTAATAACCTTTATTATGAAATTCAATAACAAAAATGTATATTTCGGGTCTTATTTTATTTAATTTTGTTTGAAATGCATCACATCAAACATTCATATTATGGATAACCATGAAAAAATACAAATACTGCCAAACAGAAATCGAACATGAAATATTCATAGTAAGAATTTAAACTTTAAAAAATCTTGTCAAAAGATTTCAGCTACAATAAATCGAAAAAAGAGATTACTTGTTATGACTTTTGCGTTTCCTATGAGTTTTTAGATCTAAAAAGGGACAAAAAAGTATTTATAAAAGCTGTTTCAATATGAAGGAATTGGTGTTGGCGATAGACATTTGAATTCATCTCCAGAACCCAAAATCTGCATTCAAAACTAAAACACAAGGAAACAAAATTCACATTTTCCTAGGTGCAAGGAACTTGGAAACTGATTTCGACTTATTTGGGAGCACTAAATGCAAAATTGTATTTTTTTTATCAGTTCTTGTTTCCGGTATAAATTTTTTAGGTTTATTGAAAAATTTGTGCACTTTTTAGCAAAAGTGCAAAATATGAATAAGATTAAAAAAAAATGTTTTAGCTCAAAGATCAATTTTCATGAAGACTGTGAGTAATTTAACATAAGAATAAATTAAAAAAGTAAGTATGTTTCCCCATTTTGTAAAAAAAAAGAAGATTATCTAGACGAAATCTGTTTTTTTTACGGGAATTTGTTACTTTTTGGCATTCTTCCTTCTAATCTGTATCGTTGAATGAATAAAGGATAATGAAAACATTTTACATATTTTTTTTTGTTCATCCTAAGTTAGTTACTTCATCAATTATCATTGATCGATTTCACTATAAACTGCTTAGTTTTAAAGTTACTTAATGCCAGAAAATAAGAAGGGAGAGCAAAAATCTGACAAATGAAAATCGAGTTAGGGATCAAAAATTTTCCAAAATCAGTTTGCCTCGGTTTCAATTATTCCCTTGTGAATTAAAATTATCCCCTTATGATTTCACTATTTTTTCGGCAACAAGGCAATCTATCATGCTAAACAGTCAAAAGATCTTTTAGTAATTAACCAACACTCCTGGATTTCAAGATCTACAGCAATTATTTATGTCACCGATACTACTTCAGCTCATCTACACAATAATATTTAAGTTTTAAGTTAAAATTAAGCTTAAGGTTTGATATTCTGAATTCGAAAGCTTAGCTATTTCAATTGGAAATTATTGAGACTCTTCACTAAAGAAAAGAATTACTTCTTCATTCCATTTTCTTATTATTATTTGAAAAAAATTAAGAATCATGTGTAGGTACCTACATGAACAATAAAAAAGACTAATTACTTTTTTTAGAATTTATTTGTTTGATTTGGAAAATGATTTGCTTCATTTGAAAAAAAAAAATACATTTATATCGAGAAATTCTATAAAGAGTACTTAAAGTGACAATTTTAAAATACCATATAAAGCTACAAATAAAAAGAAATATCAACATTTTTCCACAGAGGATACTAAAGATTCGCTGGATTTTTTATAGAAGGATGTGTAAGTTGTGTAGAAGGATATTGAAATGAGTATAAAGAGAAACTTTGAAAAGGTTTCACTATTCATCTCTTGTTTCTGAATACATGTTGTCCAGTGAAATTCATGGGGGAAGGAGGAGCAGGGTGCAGCTTATATTGTAGACTCATTTGCAACTGACAATACCCCCCCCCCCGCAACCCCTCCCCTTCCTTTCGATCACTCAAATTATCGTTTTTCACCAGATATTAACGTTCCTTTATATTGACTGATTTTTGAAAATTGGAAAATCACCCCCCCCAAGAGCCAACTCTAGGACCGCCCCTGACCATTGTGAATACTGAGTTTTCATGGTGTTTAAAAATCACTCTCCAGTTTGACAGTTCCATAGATTTCCGAATAATGTGTAACACAATTTTTAAAAATGTATGAAATAATTTATCAGTGCATAATTCCCTTCAAACTTCTTCTATATCAATCACAAATCCGATTGTTATTTCTCCAAATAATGGTTAAAACTTTGCATTTAATATTATAAAACTGATTGTTTTGTCTGAATTGTATATGGAAACAAGCCTGCATTTTTATGCGGATTAAAGCAATACTTAAAACAATCATTTATTTTGAAATACGTCAAATAAACTAATCTTGCAAAGTCCTTCTAAAGATCTTCTTACAACGGATATCTATTTGAATTGTTTTCAACTGGGATGCTAATTTTTATAAGGTACGAAAACGAGTTAACTTAGAATGCAACAGTCATTAAATATAAAAATGTGAAAACTAAAAAGACTAAGGACCTTGCATTCGCGTAGGATCAGAATCCGGAACCAGAACCAGTAACTAGGATCTGGGAATAGATTTCCTGCTAGGATAAGTGCTAAGGAACAAGAACAAATCCGAAATCAGGATCCGGGATCAGGAACAGAAAGCAGAAATAGACTGGTCCATCAAAAGACAGTTCAAATCAGGAGAAAGCAGTAGACAAGCGGTTGCCTTGTTTAACTCACTGAAAAAACAACAAATATATCTACAAAGATGAATGTTATACCGATGGCTCTTTAGCAAATGGCAAAATAGGCATTGGTGTTTTCCACCCAGGTGGGGAAAACATTTCGAGAAAATTACCAGAAGCCTATTCAATTTTCTCCACAGAGGCAGCAGCAATACTTTCAACAATTAATAACGTCGAAACACCAACGGCTTTCTACACCGGCTCAGCGAGTGTTTTAATGGCACTAGAATCCGAAATTAAACACCCACTGATACAAAAAATTCAGAAGCATGAAAACTTGAAACATGTTGTCTTCATTTTGGTCCCAAGTCATAGCGGCATAGCAGGAAACGAAATAGCGGACCGATTGGCAAATGCAGGAAGAGACGCAGAAATCTTATCAATAGGAATACCAAAAAATGACGCAATGAAGTGGATAAAATTAAAAATTTGGGAAATACATACATCTACATGGAGAAACAACACAACGAACAAGTTAAGAGAAGTAAAAATGGCGACCTGCAAATGGAGAGATACGGAAAACAAGAAAGACCAGCGCATCCTGACAAGGCTGAGAATAGGTCACACGAAGATGACACACGATTATCTTTTGAAGAAAGAAGACCCTCCAGTGTGCAATACTTGTAACGTGATTTTAACAGTGAAACACATTCTACTAGAGTGCATAAAAAACAACACACAAAGAAGTAATTTATTGCAAGGAACAACATTGCAATCAGTGCTACAAAACAAAAAAAGCGATGAAAAGAAAGTGCTAGAGTTCATAAGAAAGTGTGATTTGAGTGATATTTGATGTACAAATGGGAGGGTGAAAACGTATCGTTAATCCCTCGATAAATAAAGCATACAAAAAAAAAAGATAGCAGAATGCTGAATCTATATATATAAAAAGCAATTATCTGTATGTTTGTTTGTTTGTTTGTTTGTTTGTCCTCTATAGACTCAGCCGTCTTAAGAGCTAGAGATCTGAAATTTGGCATGGATGCTCATTAGGACCAGGAATGATGAAAAATGTTTTTAGATTTTTGGACGACCCCTTCTGAAGGGGGTCGTCCATACAAGACAAATATTGTTTTCACGTTATTGACGTTATTTTCCATCGGATTGTAATGAAAATTTGCACATGAGTGTTTTGAGAGACGAGCAATCGATTACAGTTATCAAGTTTAGGGCCAGGGGTCGGCCAAAGGGGTCGTCCATATCCACTGATTAATGTTTTTGCGATATTGGCGTTATTATAGATCGTATTGTGATGAAAATTTGCACATGAGTGTTTTGAAAGACGAGCAATCGATTACAGTTATCAAATTTAGGGTTAGGGGTCGGCAAAAGGGGTCGTCCATATCCACTGATTAATGTTTTTGCGATATTGGCTTTATTTTACATAGGATTGTGATGAAAATTTGCACATGAGTGTTTTGAGAGACGTGCAATCGGTTACAGTTATCAAATTTAGGGTAAGGGGTCGGCAAAAGGGGTCGTCCATATCCACTGATTAATGGTTTTGCGATATTGGCGTTATTATACACCGGATTGTGATGCAAATTTGCACATGAGTGTTTTGAGAGACGAGCAATCGATTACAGTTATCAAATTTAGGGTTAGGGGTCGGCAAAAGGGGTCGTCCATATCCACTGATTAATGTTTTTGCGATATTGGCGTTATTATAGATCGTATTGTGATGAAAATTAGCACATGAGTGATTTGAGGGACGAGCAATCGATTTCAAGTTTCGAATTGCGGATCAGAAGTTGGCTGAAGGAGTCGTGCATACCCAACTTTAATGTTTTTGCGATTTTTACGTTATTCTACATTGGATTGAGATGAAAATTTCCGCATGGGAGTTTTGAGGGACGCTCTTTTGCTTTCAGGTTTCAAATCTTGACTCAGGGTCGGCAAATGGGGTTATTATCTGTTCACTGATTTTACGATATTCTCTTGATTGAGCATAGAATTGTAATGAAGATTGACACATGTGAGGTTAACAGAAAAGATAATTGATTTCAGATGTCAAGTTTTGAATCGTGGTCAAAAAAACACCGTCCATGTTAGCTGCTCACTGTTTTCGTGATATTGTCGTGATCATGCATCGGATTGAGATGAAAATGTTCAGATGAGGGTTATAAACTATGAGCAATTGATTCCAGGTAGCATGTTCCGTATCAAGGGTCGGCGAAAAGGGCGTCTGTATTCACTGTTCACTGTTTTCAAGTTCCTGACGTTATTTTACATATAATTTGAAAAGAAAAAACGGCAAAAGGGAGTTTTGAGGAACATAAAAGTGGTTTCAATTATCGAATTTCGGGCCATGGGACAAAAAAAGTGGGTTTCATTGAAAGTTAAGTGTTTTGTGAATAATTTTGTTGGAGGCAGTTAATTGATACCAATTTAAGTGTGAAGCTCCAGCAAAAGAGTCGTGCACATAAACAAATAGTACATGTTTCTGTCATAATGTCTAGATTTTGCAACCGATCGAGAAGAAAACACTCTCACATAAATTTTAATAAAAAGCCAATCAACCGTTTAATTTGAATTTCAAGTAATAGTAATAGTAGCGACTTTAAACACTGTTGAATTTTTTCCCCAAAATTGTCGAAAGAATGTTTCGAATTCAATTTCTAAACTCATTTTGACGTACCAATGATTTAAAGCGAAACGAAGTTCGTACGGGATCAGCTAGTCAAAAATAAAAATCCATGAATTAAAAAGAAATCACTATGAAAGATAGGAATCAAAGCCCCAGAACCGTGAACAGGATTAGAATCTGCGTTATTCTTCGTGAGGGATATGTTAGTTATGTATGTTTGACATGAATTTATCGGCTTTTTTGATGAAAGTTATGTTCTTTTAGTAAGAACATTCTAAACTATGAAAATTACAGGCGGATAGAAAATTAGAAGAATTGAATAGATGTTGAAATTGACCGAGTAGAATTTGATAAGAAGCATTTTCATTATATTTCAAGTATCACAGATTAAGCCAACTAGCATTAGAAATTTTTTATTATTATTTTATTATGGTTTATTTTGTGCAGTTTGTTTTATAACTGTTTTAACTGGTCAAAAGAAATGCTTAAATTCTTGATTCAACCATTGATCATCAGGTTGTTCTGAAAACGCTAACACAGCTTTAACAAAATATACCGTTTATGTCGTTTTGAAGGCGTTCAAAATGCTCTACTAAAACTAAAATAAAACATAAACTTGGACTTAAACTTTTTTCGCAAAAAAAAAAACAAAACAAATTCCAAGTACAGTTTGACATAACTAGTTGGAATCGGATACAATAAAATTCATCAAGTTTTAAATAGGATAAAACAAGATAAATTTAAAAAAAGACATGGAATATCAACACATAACAAACCTAAACAAGATTAAACATGACAAAACTAGATCATTGTTAATAAAACTGGATTCAACAAGAGCAAATAAGAAAAAAAAACAATCTAAACACTAAGATAAAACCATATTGATGAGATTAAATCTGTTTGAACAGGCAAACATGGTAAAAAAAAAAACAAATGAAAACATAATGTATGTACAGAAAACAAACAAAACCAAAATTTTATAGTTTGAACTAAACATATTACGACATTTAGAAACATTTAAAAAAAAATCAATTAAAAATTTTATTTAAAAACATTTGCATTCAAAAGTTCATGGCAGCCATCATTTTGCATCGACCTCAACTTTGTGTCCAATCTTTTCCTTTATCATTTTTACCCTACCATTATCTTGTTTTTTAATTTTTTTTTACCTTTTCTGTTGTTTAATTTTTGTTTTTCCTAGATCATTTTTTTTAATGTTTTTTTCCTTGCTTTGTTTTATTTTTTCTTCTTACGTATCTTAATATTGTTGTATTTAATATTGTTTTATCATTGAACTCGATTTATCGAGATCGTTTGAAGTGCGTGTAAAACCCCGCTCTCAAAAAACTGGGCTCGCTATACATGGTAATTCTCTTTCTCAGTTTCTCATATATAGTTAGCTAGCAAATAGATTCTGTCTATCAACCTTTCTTTCAAATTTCCATTAAAAAATAAAATTCTCACTAGTTTTTATTCCGCCGATCATGCCATTAAAATTATAATCATTTATTGCACTAGTGATAAGCAACTTACTCAGAAATGATGAACTCGTCATACGCGTGTAATTAAAAAAGGGAACGTCAAAATTCCAGCTTTTTATATTGCTTTAATAAAACCTTAATAAAACCATTTCTATGACTATAAGAAAGCTACCCAACCTGATGCTTAATTGACAAACGCCATGTTGGTTGCAAACTCGAAAGGCGAATGATGATGGATTCTCAATATCAAGTATTGGAAAATATTTTTTCATGATTTTTTTTTATCAATTCCATTGTTTTCGCGATGTCATAATGTCATGTATTACAATTATATTTTTTGAAAAATTTTTGTACGCATTTCATTAATTCTACTTTTGTTCGCAAATATGTTGTACTACATATTTGAAAGGTTTGACCAGGTGAATTTTTAAGTTACTATTTCATACACATATTATCTAAAATTGGCATTAACCCTAATCCGCTCTTGAGTGTCAATATGACACTTTTGGAAGTTAGGCGGCTTTTAACTTCATTCGGGTGCATCCAAATAAAACAATTTCTTGGGAGACCCTCAATGAATTCTTGGAATCTTTAATTTTACATCATTATTTTTTTATGGACGCACCCTGAAAGCTCAGGAATAAACATCCCTCATCAGACCTTGCGTGTCAATTTGACACTCCTCGCTTAAACTACTATATGTCTTTTGTTTCTCAAACGTTTTTTACAAAATTCGTAGTTTTTGAAAACTCGTGATGTAGCTCTAATATTTTATTCATACAATATTCAGCTCAAACACTTCAATTTTAGTTCAAAGTCTAAAAAAAACAGAAAATCAGAACAAAAAAAAATTGAGAGTAGCTACAAAATGCTCAGAAAAAATCACTTTGTATCCAAAGTAGCTTAAGTTAGGAATTATACGTTGCACATATGTATTTATTTTTTGGAATTTTTTGTATCATGAACACAAAAAAAAATTAAAAATGTGATGTAAAACCCGTTCTTTCTAATCAATTAACCGTCGCAATTGTTTAAGTCTCATCAGAAAAATTTTGATAAGAGAATTGAATATTTGGCGTTAATTGGCACATTTTTGAATTTTAAGATTTTCATAATACGAAACACAGAATTTTTGACGTACTTTCGAAGGTAGCTGTTTTTCGAGCTTTCTGACCATTTGCAATTTTTTTCAGATGTTCTTGCACCAAAACTCAAGTTTGCACTGAATGTCGAGTATAGTATTTTTGCTAAATTTCCGCAATAAATTTATGTTTACCAGAAAGCCAATTTCATACCGAATCTAGTGTTGTTATAAAATTAGCGCTGAGATTCTTACAAAAATATGATATACAAATCTTTTTTTCCGAAGCATGTTTTTCGGATTTTATCTCTTAGGCTTTGAATCAGAAAACTGAAATTTTGCAGCTGAATATTGTCTGAATAACATATTTGAGCTACATCGCGAGGTTTCCGAAACTATTGAATTTGTAAAAATTGGTTGAGAAACAAGAGAGAGATATATTGGTTTTGATCAGGAGTGTCAAATTGACACTCCAGGGAGTGTAACGGGTGAAGATGAGAGTTAAAAAAGAGGCTTAGAATATACTTTAAAAATAACTTTTTTGTTATTGATTTTACCCAATAATTCTTATGAATGCTATCATCAACCATCATGGTGGCTGGGAAAAAATTTAAATACTTGGAGAACTCACGGAATAAAAACAAAAAAAAAATACTGACATGTTTTATAGAGCTTTAATAAGACTTTGGTTCTAAATATTTTACAAAAAAAAAACGATTTTGTCAGATATATCATGACAACAAATAGCCAAATCAAGGCTATTTTAGAGTTCTGGTGATGTATAGATTGCGCTCTTCCGGCTTGTAATATAGCTCAGTTAGCAAGAAAGTTGCTTCCTGAGCGAATGTCCGTGAGTTCGAGCCAAAGAGTAAACATCGATCCAGTCTTCGGAAAATCAATCAAAACAAACACTCAGGATGCGTTTCCTGTTGGAAACATTCAGATTGTATAATGGGATAGCGCCTCTCGCAACTGCTTCGCCTGGCTGGTATGCAATCTCGATCAGCGCTCCTATCAGCTATGCAAACCGAGTCGCATCATTCAGAATCATCGGTTTAGCAAACATCGCATATCGGAGATGAGTGAGATACAAACTGATCCATTCTGAATGTAGCTCACTCAGTATCTGCCTGAATTATATGAAATTCAAAATTATTTTTTGCAGGACGAGAAAAATCAAACAGTTGTGCGGGACACCATAAATTCTCAGTAGTTTTAACGTGACAGACGACAGTTTAATAAGAGAACTTGTAAAATTTGAAAAACATGACGAAAGTGAATATCTTTCCCTCACAAACACAACTTCAATTTGATTTTGATCATACTGATGTTAAAAAACGTTATAACAACAAATAAATTTATTAATTTGCTATATATCAAATCAAACAAAATACGCTAATGATCGGCTTCATGTATCACTCACTCACTGCCTGATCCATTCACTCCTGATCGAAGACCAACAAGATTCGCCATATGCATTGCGCATTGGTGAGATTCCAATTTGATGATGGTGCTGCACTGTTTTGACAGCAAGCATCGTACGAGGTGATCTGTATTTTAGCGATGAATTGAACGATCGATGATCGGGTAGGTCCAGTAGCAATCAATAACGAAACCCGACCGTTGTACGTTCAGTTGCGAAGTGCAATCAGAAACATTCATTGAAAATGAGTGATATTCGGAACACTGCATCGATCACAGTTGTACCGGATAAGTTTTTCAATAACTGTCCGCCAACTGCATCGTTGATATAAGTCGCGAATGGCATAAAGATGAGAGACTTTAATCGAAACAAAAACAAAAATGCGCTTTTCATGAAGATTAATGCTATTTTCCTAACGATGTTGCGCTGACCGCAATAAAGCAAATCAATTTGTTTCTCATGGATCGACTATTTTGAAGTGGTGCAGTCATATAGCGTTGAACCGGACATCGGAATCAGGATCTGGATCCAATTTACAAAATCAGGATTTAGTTCAAAACCCAGGATCAAGTTTCAAAATTGTTATCTGGTTCCAGAGTCTTAAAGCAAGATCTATGTTAAGGATCAGCTAAGTGATCCAGAATCAAGATCCGTTATCGGGACTCGATTTCAAGACCAAGATCAACATCAAGGACCTGAAATCATGATTCAGAATCGAGATCCAGCATCAGGATCCAGAATGAGGATTATGATCGGGAATTCAGGATAAATGTTCAGATTCGAAATCAGGGTCTAGGATCAGGTTAAGATCCTTATCCAGAATACCTGATTCGAACCTGATCTTGAACACTGAGATCAAAATCGGCAGATGAATCTTGGATTAGATTTTGGATCAAGATCTTGGGATCAGAATCCATCATTTATATTCAATATAAGGGTCACGAGCCTGAATCCAGGATTAAGTTTTAGGATTAGATCAGGATCGGAATCAAGCATCAAGATCCAGATATGAATCAGAAATCAGAATCGCATATTAGGATCATAATTCAAAATCAAAGGACAGCAATTAGGATCCACGGTCAATAACTTGATTAAGGCTCCATAAGCTGTAAACAAGATCATGATCCAGGAGAAGGATCCATGCAAATGATCCAGAATCTTAGATCAGTATATGAATCTACATTAGCATTTGGGATCATGGGTAAAGTTGAAAAATCCCGGTAAAGCATCGGGATTCAGTATCCAGTACTAGCAACCTAAATCAGGATCAGAACCTGGGATCAAGATCCAGGACTGATATCAGGATCCGCTATCAACGTTTCGGATCCATAATCGAATCCCCAAGCTACGCCTTACGAGACACAGACTCAAATACATACTAGGTTGATGATCGGAACGGAAGGTGACCAACCCACAATTCGCCCAATATTTTTTGTATCATATTTGTTAATCGGTTTTATCTTGTTACTTTCCACTCATGTGAAAATATTTCAGCTGTTTTGGGCATTTGATTGGTTCTGCTCGTTGTAGAATGTAGTTTCAGTTATATTTGTTTGAGTCTTCTTAGGATGTCTGAATTTTATTAAGCCTCAGTGTTCAAGAGGAAAGACATTGTCTCACGACAAAATATTTTCAATCCATGATATCTTTAGATTCACCTAATAAAGTATGTTTAAGATAAAAATTAAGTTTATTTCAAGAAATGTCTTTGTGCAGATTTCGATTCATAACTGAACAGAATATTTACTCAAATATCTGTTTCTGGCCTCGTTTCGTCCAAAATTCCAATTGACAATGTAGCAAATGCACTTTCGAAAGGTAAATCAATTCAAAAGCTTTATCTTCGATCGCAATCAGAATTTAAACCAAGCCCAGGCTCTGTTCTCTGCACAGAATGTCCCCTAGAGCGGTCGCACTCGGCCAGTTTCGAAATCCAAAGAACCGAGGCGTTCGAGTGAAAAGAACAAACAGTGGCCATATCTCGTCGGAATTGATTTGCACCCCTTGCTCCCAATGCTAATATCCGCATCTTTCGCCACCTTCTAATCATCGTCGTCGTCGTCATCGTCGATGGCAGCTTAAAGCGACACACATACAGCAGCCAGCTCTAGGAAGCACACGCATTTCCGTTTCTGTCCAGCTAAACGCCTAATCAAGCCCTAAGCGAAGAGTTATCCTTATTAATCCCAAGAGAAATGGCAAGAGCTTAGGCCTCGGCTCCCCAAAACGGGAGTTCAACAGGCCCCCGAAGGGCATTTGATTGCACCTAGAGTATCGTAGAAACGATTCTTGATGACTTGGCCCACCACTACTCTTCTTACCACCACCTGCCATTATTTGGCGACCGTCAAAAACATCCTCTTCACGAGCCTCTGTTCAAATGTTCGATTTCTAACACCATCATTGCCCGGTGGACTCCGGCAATGATTCGTCAAAATCGCAATATCTATATTCGATGTGGCCGACAGTCGAATCTCGCCTTAGATGTCTTCGGATTCGACAACTCAACACGTGCTATCACACGGATGCAGACACAACCCCAACCCACGTTCAAATAACTGGCAGCAGCAGCAGCGAGCAGAAGCAGTTTCGAATTCAAAATGGTATAATTATTGGCAATCAGGGAGCCAGCTTCTTGTCCGGGAGCATCGCCTCCAGGGGTGTTCGGTCAAGCTTTCGAACCGAGCATATCACACTCTCGATGTGGGAGGTCGCTTTGGAAGCTTCCTGCATTATTGAAACAAATCAATTCATTGGGGGAGGCCAATTGTCACCATTCGGAAACATCATCATCGCCATCGTCTCGTCTCAAATGTTTGAAGTGCAGCTTGGAGGACGTCGTTCGTCTTTGTATGGCATCGGGAATTTTCGAATTCTTGGGAATTGATTTTTCTGTGTTTTTCATTTTCATACAAATTTTAGTAAAGAAATTGGCAAAAACTAAACAATCAATAATTTGAGCCTTTTTTGAAAAATTTAGCGTTTTAATTAATTTTAAGTTGTTATTATTATTATTAATATTTATTAAAGACCCTTCAACAATCGTCATTCGGGTTAAAATTTTAAGTTAATCTTAAGAAAAATGGTCTACGAAAAAAGAAGAAAAATATCTACTCGATAAAAATAATACGGTCTTTTGAGAAAAAAAACACTTTTTGCAGTTCACCCATCCAAAGCTAGTCGCGAAGTATCCGTTTTGGAGAAATTAATTAGATTATTAGATTCGTTTTTAAGGTTATTAACTCTAGTTTTTCAATATTTCAAAATTAAGTTAATTTATTTTACCAGTTTTCTGTAGTTGGAAACGAATGAAAAAAAATCCCAAAAAACAATTTTATATTTTAATTGGTTGAGATTTCTGACAGCTTTGCAGTATTCAAGTGATTCTTTCATGTTCGAAATTGTAAAGAATACATCTGTCCGATGAATTATTTTCCGTTTGAAAAAAAAATCTAACTTAAAAAATATCATCACATTTTGGCTTTGCTTGACTGTATCTGATATTTCAATTAACCGATTTTCTAAACCAAAATTTTAGTTTTTTCTCATTTTTTTTTAAATCTCCGTTCTTCAGTAAATTGCAATGATGATTATGGTGCTTTGAATTTGCGTTTCGGGTCATATTGACCCGACCAGCTTTGGAAGGAGAAAATGCAAGTAAAGTATGAATATTGAATAATTTTAATCCGAGAAAAATCCGGACAAATTTGATCAAAACTCAGAAATTACTCAACAATAAAAAACAAATTGAAGAAATATTTTGTTCATCAAAATTCATCAGCATATTTTAAATCGTGTTTAAGGCTTCGAAAAAAAACCTTTCATGATTTTTTTTAACTTGTTCAGAAAATTTCGTCTTGAAGGCCTAAGTAAAAATTTTTACAAACAATTTGATTTTTTATTTCTTAATTGGATAGTAAAGTGAATAAAACCGGGCTAAATTCGGGCATTTTTTAATGAAACCGGGACAACTGGGCCAAACCAAACTTTTCTAAAATTTTGTTTTAAAACTTCTCAAGTTACATCAAACTCAATTCATCTAAGAAAAAAAAATTAAAAAAAATGTAATCAATATCTTCCATTTTCAATAGAAAATTTCAATCCAACTATTAATTAAGCTAAAAATTTGATCTTTCGTCTTCTGATTTGGCTTTTCACAATTTATAATTCCGATCGTGCTAAACGTATCTTAACTAACATATTATTTATGAAATAAAATAAACCTATACAATTTCGAGAAATTAAATACATAAATACATCAAACAACTCTCTCAAAACAATATTCAATTCTTTTTACAATATATATCAGAAAATGTTATATCACATAAATGTCAAATTTCTAATTTTGTGACTTTATCATACCTAATTATCAAATTTGTTATTTTTCATGAATTTTGTTTTATTTTACTTTTTATTTATTTTTTAATATTTTTGTCATTTTGAAAGTTTAAAATATTTTTGAAATTTTTTGAAAATTTTGTAACTTTAGAAATTTTTATAATTTTTGTTATTTTGTCATTTTTGAAATTTTTGTAATTTTTGTAATTTTTATTATTTTTGTTATTTTTGTAATTTTTTTTAACTTTTGTAATTGTTGTAATTTTTTAAATTTTTGTAATTTTTGTAATTTTTGTAAATTTTGTCATTTTTGTTATTTTTGTTATTTTATATTTTTTGTAATTTTTGTCATTTTTGTCATTTTCGTCATTTTTGTCATTTTTGTCATTTTTGTCATTTTTGTCATTTTTGTCATTTTTGTCATTTTTGTCATTTTTGTCATTTTTGTCATTTTTGTCATTTTTGTCATTTTTGTCATTTTTGTCATTTTTGTCATTTTTGTCATTTTTGTCATTTTTGTCATTTTTGTCATTTTTGTCATTTTTGTCATTTTTGTCATTTTTGTCATTTTTGTCATTTTTGTCATTTTTGTCATTTTTGTCATTTTTGTCATTTTTGTCATTTTTGTCATTTTTGTCATTTTTGTCATTTTTGTCATTTTTGTCATTTTTGTCATTTTTGTCATTTTTGTCATTTTTGTCATTTTTGTCATTTTTGTCATTTTTGTCATTTTTGTCATTTTTGTCATTTTTGTCATTTTTGTCATTTTTGTCATTTTTGTCATTTTTGTCATTTTTGTCATTTTTGTCATTTTTGTCATTTTTGTCATTTTTGTCATTTTTGTCATTTTTGTCATTTTTGTCATTTTTGTCATTTTTGTCATTTTTGTCATTTTTGTCATTTTTGTCATTTTTGTCATTTTTGTCATTTTTGTCATTTTTGTCATTTTTGTCATTTTTATCATTTTTGTCATTTTTGTCATTTTTGTCATTTTTGTCATTATTGTCATTATTGTCATTTTTGTCATTTTTGTCATTTTTGTCATTTTTGTCATTTTTGTCATTTTTGTCATTTTTGTCATTTTTGTCATTTTTGTCATTTTTGTCATTTTTGTCATTTTTGTCATTTTTGTCATTTTTGTCATTTTTGTCATTTTTGTCATTTTTGTCATTTTTGTCATTTTTGTCATTTTTGTCATTTTTGTCATTTTTGTCATTTTGTCATTTTTGTCATTTTTGTCATTTTTGTCATTTTTGTCATTTTTGTCATTTTTGTCATTTTTGTCATTTTTGTCATTTTTGTCATTTTTGTCATTTTTGTCATTTTTGTCATTTTTGTCATTTTTGTCATTTTTGTCATTTTTGTCATTTTTGTCATTTTTGTCATTTTTGTCATTTTTGTCATTTTTGTCATTTTTGTCATTTTTGTCATTTTTGTCATTTTTGTCATTTTTGTCATTTTTGTCATTTTTGTCATTTTTGTCATTTTTGTCATTTTTGTCATTTTTGTCATTTTTGTCATTTTTGTCATTTTTGTCATTTTTGTCATTTTTGTCATTTTTGTCATTTTTGTCATTTTTGTCATTTTTGTCATTTTTGTCATTTTTGTCATTTTTGTCATTTTTGTCATTTTTGTCATTTTTGTCATTTTTGTCATTTTTGTCATTTTTGTCTTTTGTGTCATTTTTGTCATTTTTGTCATTTTTGTCATTTTTGTCATTTTTGTCATTTTTGTCATTTTTGTCATTTTTGTCATTTTTGTCATTTTTGTCATTTTTGTCATTTTTATCATTTTTGTCATTTTTGTCATTTTTGTCATTTTTGTCATTTTTGTCATTTTTGTCATTTTTGTCATTTTTGTCATTTTTGTCATTTTTGTCATTTTTGTCATTTTTGTCATTTTTGTCATTTTTGTCATTTTTGTCATTTTTGTCATTTTTGTCATTTTTGTCATTTTTGTCATTTTTGTCATTTTTGTCATTTTTGTCATTTTTGTCATTTTTGTCATTTTTGTCATTTTTGTCATTTTTGTCATTTTTGTCATTTTTGTCATTTTTGTCATTTTTGTCATTTTTGTCATTTTTGTGATTTTTGTGTTTTTTGTCATTTTTGTCATTTTTGTCATTTTTGTCATTTTTGTCATTTTTGTCATTTTTGTCATTTTTATCATTTTTGTCATTTTTGTCATTTTTGTCATTTTTGTCATTTTTGTCATTTTTGTCATTTTTGTCATTTTTGTCATTTTTGTCATTTTTGTCATTTTTGTCATTTTTGTCATTTTTGTCATTTTTGTCATTTTTGTAATTTTTGTCATTTTTGTAATTTTTGTCATTTTTGTAATTTTTGTCATTTTTGTCATTTTTGTCATTTTTGTCATTTTTGTCATTTTTGTCATTTTTGTCATTTTTGTCATTTTTGTCATTTTTGTCATTTTTGTCATTTTTGTCATTTTTGTCATTTTTGTCATTTTTGTCATTTTTGTCATTTTTGTCATTTTTGTCATTTTTGTCATTTTTGTCATTTTTGTCATTTTTGTCATTTTTGTCATTTTTGTCATTTTTGTCATTTTTGTCATTTTTGTCATTTTTGTCATTTTTGTCATTTTTGTCATTTTTGTCATTTTTGTCATTTTTGTCATTTTTGTCATTTTTGTCATTTTTGTCATTTTTGTCATTTTTGTCATTTTTGTCATTTTTGTCATTTTTGTCATTTTTGTCATTTTTGTCATTTTTGTCATTTTTGTCATTTTTGTCATTTTTGTCATTTTTGTCATTTTTGTCATTTTTGTCATTTTTATCATTTTTGTCATTTTTGTCATTTTTGTCATTTTTGTCATTTTTGTCATTTTTGTCATTTTTGTCATTTTTGTCATTTTTGTCATTTTTGTCATTTTTGTCATTTTTGTCATTTTTGTCATTTTTGTCATTTTTGTCATTTTTGTCATTTTTGTCATTTTTGTCATCTTTGTCATTTTTGTCATTTTTGTCATTTTTGTCATTTTTATCATTTTTGTCATTTTTGTCATTTTTGTCATTTTTGTCATTTTTGTCATTTTTGTCATTTTTGTCATTTTTGTCAATTTTGTCATTTTTGTCATTTTTGTCATTTTTGTCATTTTTGCATTTTTGTCATTTTTGTCATTTTTGTCATTTTTGTCATTTTTGTCATTTTTGTCATTTTTGTCATTTTTGTCATTTTTGTCATTTTTGTCATTTTTGTCATTTTTGTCATTTTTGTCATTTTTGTCATTTTTGTCATTTTTGTCATTTTTGTCATTTTTGTCATTTTTGTCATTTTTGTCATTTTTGTCATTTTTGTCATTTTTGTCATTTTTGTCATTTTTGTCATTTTTGTCATTTTTGTCATTTTTGTCATTTTTGTCATTTTTGTCATTTTTGTCATTTTTGTCATTTTTGTCATTTTTGTCATTTTTGTCATTTTTGTCATTTTTATCATTTTTGTCATTTTTGCATTTTTGTCATTTTTGTCATTTTTGTCATTTTTGTCATTTTTGTCATTTTTGTCATTTTTGTCATTTTTGTCATTTTTGTCATTTTTGTCATTTTTGTCATTTTTGTCATTTTTGTCATTTTTGTCATTTTTGTCATTTTTGTCATTTTTGTCATTTTTGTCATTTTTGTCATTTTTGTCATTTTTGTCATTTTTGTCATTTTTGTCATTTTTGTCATTTTTGTCATTTTTGTCATTTTTGTCATTTTTGTCATTTTTGTCATTTTTGTCATTTTTGTCATTTTTGTCATTTTTGTCATTTTTGTCATTTTTGTCATTTTTGTCATTTTTGTCATTTTTGTCATTTTTGTCATTTTTGTCATTTTTGTCATTTTTGTCATTTTTGTTATTTTTGTCATTTTTGTCATTTTTGTCATTTTTGTCATTTTTGTCATTTTTGTCATTTTTGTCATTTTTGTCAATTTTGTCATTTTTGTCATTTTTGTCATTTTTGTCATTTTTGCATTTTTGTCATTTTTGTCATTTTTGTCATTTTTGTCATTTTTGTCATTTTTGTCATTTTTGTCATTTTTGTCATTTTTGTCATTTTTGTCATTTTTGTCATTTTTGTCATTTTTGTCATTTTTGTCATTTTTGTCATTTTTGTCATTTTTGTCATTTTTGTCATTTTTGTCATTTTTGTCATTTTTGTCATTTTTGTCATTTTTGTCATTTTTGTCATTTTTGTCATTTTTGTCATTTTTGTCATTTTTGTCATTTTTGTCATTTTTGTCATTTTTGTCATTTTTGTCATTTTTGTCATTTTTGTCATTTTTGTCATTTTTGTCATTTTTGTCATTTTTGTCATTTTTGTCATTTTTGTCATTTTTGTGATTTTTGTCATTTTTGTCATTTTTGTTATTTTTGTCATTTTTGTCATTTTTATCATTTTTGTCATTTTTGTCATTTTTGTCATTTTTGTCATTTTTGTCATTTTTGTCATTTTTGTCAATTTTGTCATTTTTGTCATTTTTGTCATTTTTGTCATTTTTGCATTTTTGTCATTTTTGTCATTTTTGTCATTTTTGTCATTTTTGTCATTTTTGTCATTTTTGTCATTTTTGTCATTTTTGTCATTTTTGTCATTTTTGTCATTTTTGTCATTTTTGTCATTTTTGTCATTTTTGTCATTTTTGTCATTTTTGTCATTTTTGTCATTTTTGTCATTTTTGTCATTTTTGTCATTTTTGTCATTTTTGTCATTTTTGTCATTTTTGTCATTTTTGTCATTTTTGTCATTTTTGTCATTTTTGTCATTTTTGTCATTTTTGTCATTTTTGTCATTTTTGTCATTTTTGTCATTTTTGTCATTTTTGTCATTTTTGTCATTTTTGTCATTTTTGTCATTTTTGTCATTTTTGTCTTTTGTGTCATTTTTGTCATTTTTGTCATTTTTGTCATTTTTGTCATTTTTGTCATTTTTATCATTTTTGTCATTTTTGTCATTTTTGTCATTTTTGTCATTTTTGTCATTTTTGTCATTTTTGTCATTTTTGTCATTTTTGTCATTTTTGTCATTTTTGTCATTTTTGTCATTTTTGTCATTTTTGTCATTTTTGTCATTTTTGTCATTTTTGTCATTTTTGTCATTTTTATCATTTTTGTCATTTTTGTCATTTTTGTCATTTTTGTCATTTTTGTCATTTTTGTCATTTTTGTCATTTTTGTCATTTTTGTCATTTTTGTCATTTTTGTCATTTTTGTCATTTTTGTCATTTTTGTCATTTTTGTCATTTTTGTCATTTTTGTCTTTTGTGTCATTTTTGTCATTTTTGTCATTTTTGTCATTTTTGTCATTTTTGTCATTTTTGTCATTTTTATCATTTTTGTCATTTTTGTCATTTTTGTCATTTTTGTCATTTTTGTCATTTTTGTCATTTTTGTCATTTTTGTCATTTTTGTCATTTTTGTCATTTTTGTCATTTTTGTCATTTTTGTCATTTTTGTCATTTTTGTCATTTTTGTCATTTTTGTCATTTTTGTCATTTTTGTCATTTTTGTCATTTTTGTCATTTTTGTCATTTTTGTCATTTTTGTCATTTTTGTCATTTTTGTCATTTTTGTCATTTTTGTCATTTTTGTCATTTTTGTCATTTTTGTCATTTTTGTCATTTTTGTCATTTTTGTCATTTTTGTCATTTTTGTCATTTTTGTCATTTTTGTCATTTTTGTCATTTTTGTCATTTTTGTCATTTTTGTCATTTTTGTCATTTTTGTCATTTTTGTCATTTTTGTCATTTTTGTCATTTTTGTCATTTTTGTCATTTTTGTCATTTTTGTCATTTTTGTCATTTTTGTCATTTTTATCATTTTTGTCATTTTTGTCATTTTTGTCATTTTTGTCATTTTTGTCATTTTTGTCATTTTTGTCATTTTTGTCATTTTTGTCATTTTTGTCAATTTTGTCATTTTTGTCATTTTTGTCATTTTTGTCATTTTTGTCATTTTTGTCATTTTTGTCATTTTTGTCATTTTTGTCAATTTTGTCATTTTTGTCATTTTTGTCATTTTTGCATTTTTGTCATTTTTGTCATTTTTGTCATTTTTGTCATTTTTGTCATTTTTGTCATTTTTGTCATTTTTGTCATTTTTGTCATTTTTGTCATTTTTGTCATTTTTGTCATTTTTGTCATTTTTGTCATTTTTGTCATTTTTGTCATTTTTGTCATTTTTGTCATTTTTGTCATTTTTGTCATTTTTGTCATTTTTGTCATTTTTGTCATTTTTGTCATTTTTGTCATTTTTGTCATTTTTGTCATTTTTGTCATTTTTGTCATTTTTGTCATTTTTGTCATTTTTGTCATTTTTGTCATTTTTGTCATTTTTGTCATTTTTGTCATTTTTGTCATTTTTGTCATTTTTGTCATTTTTGTCATTTTTGTCATTTTTGTCATTTTTGTCATTTTTGTCATTTTTATCATTTTTGTCATTTTTGTCATTTTTGTCATTTTTGTCATTTTTGTCATTTTTGTCATTTTTGTCATTTTTGTCATTTTTGTCATTTTTGTCATTTTTGTCATTTTTGTTATTTTTGTCATTTTTGTCATTTTTGTCATTTTTGTCATTTTTGTCATTTTTGTCATTTTTGTCATTTTTGTCATTTTTGTCATTTTTGTCATTTTTGTCATTTTTGTCATTTTTGTCATTTTTGTCATTTTTGTCATTTTTGTCATTTTTGTCATTTTTGTCATTTTTGTCATTTTTGTCATTTTTGTCATTTTTGTCATTTTTGTCATTTTTGTCATTTTTGTCTTTTGTGTCATTTTTGTCATTTTTGTCATTTTTGTCATTTTTGTCATTTTTGTCATTTTTATCATTTTTGTCATTTTTGTCATTTTTGTCATTTTTGTCATTTTTGTCATTTTTGTCATTT